>NW_027480433.1:10600106-11200213 GCF_051401765.1 Calliopsis andreniformis
GCACGGAACGTAGAAATGACAATCACATTCACACTGTTTGCAATTATTCCTTTTATACGATGGAAAAGCTGCTGTATTTATATCGTATTTTATGCTTCTGGCGTTGACTTCTAAGGACCTAACTATTCGATCTGGTGGAGCAACGCCCTAGAGTGAAGCCTAGGTTGCTCGGAATGTAGAAATGACCATAACTTTCACACTGCTTGCAATTATTCGTTTTATACGATGGAAAAGCTGTTGTATTTATATTGTATTTTATGCTTCTGCCGTTCACTTCTTGGGCCCTAACTATTCGATCTGGTGGAACACCGCCCTAGGGTGAAGCCTAGGTTGCCCGAAACGTAGAAATGACCATAACATTTACACTGGCAGCAATTATTCGTTTTATACAATGGAAAAACTGTTCTTTTTATTTTGTATTTTATGCTTCGGGCGTTGACTTCTAAGGCCCTAACTGTTTGATCTGGTGGAGCAACGCCCTAGAGTTAAGCCTAGGTTGCCCGGAACGTAGAAATGACCATCACTATCAAACTGGTTGCAATTAATCCTGCTATACGATGGAAAAACTGTTGTATTTTTATTGCATTTTATGCTTCGGGCGTTGACTTCTAAGGCCCTAACTATTCAATCTGTTGGAGCAACGCCCTACAGCGAAGCCTAGGTTGCCCGGAACGTAGATATGACCATAACATTCACACAGGTTGCAATTATTCGTTTTATACGGTGTAAAGGCTGTTGTATTTATATCGTATTTTATGCTTCTGGCGTTGACTTCTAAGGCCCTAGCTATTCGATCTAGTGGAACAACGCCCTAGAGTGAAGCCTAGGTTTCCCGGAACGTAGAAATGACCATCACTTTCATACTGGTTGCAATTAATCCTGTTATACGATGGAAAAACTGTTGTACTTTTATTGCATTTTATGCTTCTGGCGTTGACTTCTTAGGCCCTAACTATTCGATCTGGTGGAGCAATGCCTCAGAGTTAAGTCTAGGATGCCCGAAACGCCGAAATGATCATTACTTTCACGCTTGTTGCAATTATTCCTGTTATACGATGAAAAGACCGTTGTATTTTTATTGTATTTTATGCTTCAGGCGTAGGCTTCTAAGGCAGTAGCTATTCGATATGGTGGAGCACCGCCCTAGAGTGAAGCCTAGGTTGCCCGGAACGTAGAAATGACCATTACTTTCACACTGTTTGCAATTATTCCTTTTATACGATGGAAAAGCTGTTGTATTTATATCGTATTTTATGCTTCTGGCGTTGACTTCTAAGGCCCTAGCTATTCGATCTAGTGGAACAACGCCCTAGAGTGAAGCCTAGGTTTCCCGGAACGTAGAAATGACCATCACTTTCATACTGGTTGCAATTAATCCTGTTATACGATGGAAAAACTGTTGTACTTTTATTGGATTTTATGCTTCTGGCGTTCACTTCTTAGGCCCTAACTTTTCGATCTGGCGGAACAACGTCCTAGGGTGAAGCCTAGGTTGCCCGGAAGGTAGAAATTACCATAAGTTTCATAATGGTTGCAATTATTCGTTTTATACGATGGAAAAACTGTTGTATTTCTATTGGATTTTATGCTTCGGGCGTTGACTTCTTAGGCCCTAACACTTCGATCTGGTGGAGCAACGCCCTACAGTGAAGCCTAGGTTGCCCGGAACGTAGATATGACCATAACCTTCACAAAGGTTGCAATTATTCGTTTTATACGGTGTAAAGGCTGTTGTATATATTTTGTATTTTATTCTTCTGGTGTTGAATTCTTAGGCCCGAGCTATTCGATCTGGTGGAACAACGCCGTATAGTGAAGCCTAGGTTGCCCGGAACGCAGAAATGACCATTACTTTCACACTGTTTGCAATTATTCCTGTTATACGATGAAAAGACCGTTGTATTTTTATTGTATTTTATGCTTCAGGCGTAGGCTTCTAAGGCCGTAGCTATTCGATATGGTGGAGCACCGCCCTAGAGTGAAGCCTAGGTTGCTCGGAATATAGAAATGACCATAACTTTCACAATGGTTGTAATTATTCGTTTTATACAATGGAAAATGTGATCTATTTATTTTTTATTTTATGCTTGGGGCGTTGACTTCTAAGGCCCTAACTGTTTGATCTGGTGGAGCAACGCCGTAGAGTGAAGCCTAGGTTGCACGGAACGTAGAAATGACAATCACATTCACACTGTTTGCAATTATTCCTTTTATACGATGGAAAAGCTGCTGTATTTATATCGTATTTTATGCTTCTGGCGTTGACTTCTAAGGACCTAACTATTCGATCTGGTGGAGCAACGCCCTAGAGTGAAGCCTAGGTTTCCCGGAACGTAGAAATGACCATCACTTTCACACTGGTTGCAATTATTCGTTTTATACGATGGAAAGACCGTTGTATTTTTATTGTATTTTATGCTTCAGGCGTAGGCTTCTAAGGCCGTAGCTATTCGATATGGTGGAGCACCGCCCTAGAGTGAAGCCTAGGTTGCTCGGAATATAGAAATGACCATAACTTTCACAATGGTTGCAATTATTCGTTTTCTACGATGGAAAAACTGTTGTATTTATATTGTATTTTATGCTTCTGGCGTTGACTTCTAAGGCCCTAGCTATTCGATCTAGTGGAACAACGCCCTAGAGTGAAGCCTAGGTTTCCCGGAACGTAGAAATGACCATCACTTTCACACTGGTTGCAATTATTCGTTTTATACGATGGAAAAGCTGTTGTATTTATATTGTATTTTATGCTTCTGCCGTTCACTTCTTGGGCCCTAACTATTCGATCTGGTGGAACACCGCCCTAGGGTGAAGCCTAGGTTGCCCGGAACGTAGAAATGACCATAACATTTACACTGGTAGCAATTATACGTTTTATACAATGGAAAAACTGTTCTTTTTATTTTGTATTTTATGTTTCGGGCGTTGACTTCTAAGGCCCTAACTGTTTGATCTGGTGGAGCAACGCCCTAGAGTTAAACCTAGGTTGCCCGGAACGTAGAAATGACCATCACTATCAAACTGGTTGCAATTAATCCTGTTATACGATGGAAAAACTGTTGTATTTTTATTGCATTTTATGCTTCGGGCGTTGACTTCTAAGGCCCTAACTATTCAATCTGTTGGAGCAACGCCCTAGAGTGAAGCCTAGGTTGCTCGGAATGTAGAAATGACCATAACTTTCACACTGGCTGCAATTATTCGTTTTATACGATGGAAAAACTGTTGTATTTATATGGGATTTTATGCCTCTGGCGTTCACTTCTTAGGCCCTAACTATTCGATCTGGTGGAACAGCGCCCTAGGGTGAAGCCTAGGTTGCCCGGAACGTAGAAATGACCATAACTTTTACACTGGTAGTAATTATTCGTTTTATACAATGGAAAAACTGTTCTATTTATTTTGTATTTTATGCTTCGGGCGTTGACTTCTAAGGCCCTAACTGTTTGATCTGGTGGAGCAACGCCCTAGAGTTAAGCCTAGGTTGCCCGGAACGTAGAAATGACCATCACTATCAAACTGGTTGCAATTATTCCTTTTATACGATGGAAAAGCTGTTGTATATATATCGTATTTTATGCTTCAGGCGTAGGCTCCTAAGGCCGTAGCTATTCGATATGGTGGAGCACCGCCCTAGAGTGAAGCCTAGGTTGCTCGGAACGCAGAAATGACCACTACTTTCACACAGTTTGCAATTATGTATTTAATACGATGGAAAAGCTGTTGTATTTATATCGTATTTTATGCTACGGGCGTTGACTTCTTAGGCCCTAACACTTCGATCTGGTGGAGCAACGCCCTACAGTGAAGCCTAGGTTGCCCGGAACGTAGATATGACCATAACATTCACACAGGTTGCAATTATACGTTTTATACGGTGTAAAGGCTGTTGTATTTATTTTGTATTTTATTCTTCTGGTGTTGAATTCTTAGGCCCGAACTATTCGATCTGGTGGAACAACGCCGTAGAGTGAAGCCTAGGTTGCCCGGAACGCAGAAATGACCATTACTTTCACACTGTTTGCAATTATTCCTGTTATACGATGAAAAGACCGTTGTATTTTTATTGTATTTTATGCTTCAGGCGTAGGCTTCTAAGGCCGTAGCTATTCGATATGGTGGAGCACCGCCCTAGAGTGAAGCCTAGGTTGCTCGGAATATAGAAATGACCATAACTTTCACAATGGTTGCAATTATTCGTTTTATACAATGGAAAATGTGTTCTATTTATTTTTTATTTTATGCTTGGCGCGTTGACTTCTAAGGCCCTAACTGTTTGATCTGGTGGAGCAACGCCCTAGAGTGAAGCCTAGGTTGCACGGAACGTAGAAATGACAATAACATTCACACTGTTTGCAATTATTCCTTTTATACGATGGAAAAGCTGCTGTATTTATATCGTATTTTATGCTTCTGGCGTTGACTTCTAAGGACCTAACTATTCGATCTGGTGGAGCAACGCCCTAGAGTGAAGCCTAGGTTGCTCGGAATGTAGAAATGACCATAACTTTCACACTGCTTGCAATTATTCGTTTTATACGATGGAAAAGCTGTTGTATTTATATTGTATTTTATGCTTCTGCCGTTCACTTCTTGGGCCCTAACTATTCGATCTGGTGGAACACCGCCCTAGGGTGAAGCCTAGGTTGCCCGGAACGTAGAAATGACCATAACATTTACACTGGTAGCAATTATTCGTTTTATACAATGGAAAAACTGTTCTTTTTATTTTGTATTTTATGCTTCGGGCGTTGACTTCTAAGGCCCTAACTGTTTGATCTGGTGGAGCAACGCCCTAGAGTTAAGCCTAGGTTGCCCGGAACGTAGAAATGACCATCACTATCAAACTGGTTGCAATTAATCCTGTTATACGATGGAAAAACTGTTGTATTTTTATTGCATTTTATGCTTCGGGCGTTGACTTCTAAGGCCCTAACTATTCAATCTGTTGGAGCAACGCCCTACAGTGAAGCCTAGGTTGCCCGGAACGTAGATATGACCATAACATTCACACAGGTTGCAATTATTCGTTTTATACGGTGTAAAGGCTGTTGTATTTATTTTGTATTTTATTCTTCTGGTGTTGAATTCTTAGGCCCGAACTATTCGATCTGGTGGAACAACGCCGTAGAGTGAAGCCTAGGTTGCCCGGAACGCAGAAATGACCATTATTTTCACACTGTTTGCAATTATTCCTTTTATACGATGGAAAAGCTGTTGTATTTATATCGTATTTTATGCTTCTGGCGTTGACTTCTAAGGCCCTAGCTATTCGATCTAGTGGAACAACGCCCTAGAGTGAAGCCTAGGTTTCCCGGAACGTAGAAATGACCATCACTTTCAAACTGGTTGCAATTAATCCTGTTATACGATGGAAAAACTGTTGTACTTTTATTGCATTTTATGCTTCTGGCGTTCACTTCTTAGGCCCTAACTATTCGATCTGGTGGAACAACATCCTAGGGTGAAGCCTAGGTTGCCCGGAAGGTAGAAATTACCATAAGTTTCATAATGGTTGCAATTATTCGTTTTATACGATGGAAAAACTGTTGTATTTCTATTGGATTTTATGCTTCGGGCGTTGACTTCTTAGGCCCTAACACTTCGATCTGGTGGAGCAACGCCCTACAGTGAAGCCTAGGTTGCCCGGAACGTAGATATGACCATAACCATCACAAAGGTTGCAATTATTCGTTTTATACGGTGTAAAGGCTGTTGTATTTATTTTGTATTTTATTCTTCTGGTGTTGACATCTCAGGCCCTAACTATTCGATATGGTGGAATCACGCCGTAGAGTGAAGCCTAGGTTGCCCGGAACGTAGAAATGACCATTACCTTCACACTGTTTGCAATTATTCCTTTTATACGATGGAAAAGCTTCTGTATTTATATCGTATTTTATGCTTCTGGCGCTGACTTCTAAGGACCTAACTATTCGATCTGGTGGAGCAACGCCCTAGAGTGAAGCCTAGGTTGCTCGGAATGTAGAAATGACCATAACTTTCACACTGGTTGCAATTATTCGTTTTATACGATGGAAAAGCTGTTGTATTTATATCGTATTTTATGCTTCTGGCGTTGACTTCTAAGGCCCTAGCTATTCGATCTAGTGGAAAAACGCCCTAGAGTGAAGCCTAGGTTTCCCGGAACGTAGAAATGACCATCACTTTCAAACTGGTTGCAATTAATCCTGTTATACGATGGAAAAACTGTTGTACTTTTATTGCATTTTATGCTTCTGGCGTTCACTTCTTAGGCCCTAGCTATTCGATCTAGTGGAACAACGCCCTAGAGTGAAGCCTAGGTTTCCCGGAACGTAGAAATGACCATCACTTTCACACTGGTTGCAATTATTCGTTTTATACGATGGAAAAGCTGTTGTATTTATATTGTATTTTATGCTTCTGCCGTTCACTTCTTGGGCCCTAACTATTCGATCTGGTGGAACACCGCCCTATGGTGAAGCCTAGGTTGCCCGGAACGTAGAAATGACCATAACATTTACACTGGTAGCAATTATACGTTTTATACAATGGAAAAACTGTTCTTTTTATTTTGTATTTTATGCTTCGGGCGTTGACTTCTAAGGCCCTAACTGTTTGATCTGGTGGAGCAACGCCCTAGAGTTAAGCCTAGGTTGCCCGGAACGTAGAAATGACCATCACTATCAAACTGGTTGCAATTAATCCTGTTATACGATGGAAAAACTGTTGTATTTTTATTGCATTTTATGCTTCGGGCGTTGACTTCTAAGGCCCTAACTATTCAATCTGTTGGAGCAACGCCCTAAAGTGAAGCCTAGGTTGCTCGGAATGTAGAAATGACCATAACTTTCACACTGGCTGCAATTATTCGTTTTATACGATGGAAAAACTGTTGTATTTGTATGGGATTTTATGCCTCTGGCGTTCACTTCTTAGGCCCTAACTATTCGATCTGGTGGAACAGCGCCCTAGGGTGAAGCCTAGGTTGCCCGGAACGTAGAAATGACCATAACTTTTACACTGGTAGTAATTATTCGTTTTATACAATGGAAAAACTGTTCTATTTATTTTGTATTTTATGCTTCGGGCGTTGACTTCTAAGGCCCTAACTGTTTGATCTGGTGGAGCAACGCCCTAGAGTTAAGCCTAGGTTGCCCGGAACGTAGAAATGACCATCACTATCAAACTGGTTGCAATTATTCCTTTTATACGATGGAAAAGCTGTTGTATATATATCGTATTTTATGCTTCAGGCGTAGGCTCCTAAGGCCGTAGCTATTCGATATGGTGGAGCACCGCCCTAGAGTGAAGCCTAGGTTGCTCGGAACGCAGAAATGACCACTACTTTCACACAGTTTGCAATTATGTATTTAATACGATGGAAATGCTGTTGTATTTATATCGTATTTTATGCTACGGGCGTTGACTTCTTAGGCCCTAACACTTCGATCTGGTGGAGCAACGCCCTACAGTGAAGCCTAGGTTGCCCGGAACGTAGATATGACCATAACATTCACACAGGTTGCAATTATTCGTTTTATACGGTGTAAAGGCTGTTGTATTTATTTTGTATTTTATTCTTCTGGTGTTGAATTCTTAGGCCCGAACTATTCGATCTGGTGGAACAACGCCGTAGAGTGAAGCCTAGGTTGCCCGGAACGCAGAAATGACCATTACTTTCACACTGTTTGCAATTATTCCTGTTATACGATGAAAAGACCGTTGTATTTTTATTGTATTTTATGCTTCAGGCGTAGGCTTCTAAGGCCGTAGCTATTCGATATGGTGGAGCACCGCCCTAGAGTGAAGCCTAGGTTGCTCGGAATATAGAAATGACCATAACTTTCACAATGGTTGCAATTATTCTTTTTATACAATGGAAAATGTGTTCTATTTATTTTTTATTTTATGCTTGGGGCGTTGACTTCTAAGGCCCTAACTGTTTGATCTGTTGGAGCAACGCCCTAGAGTGAAGCCTAGGTTGCACGGAACGTAGAAATGACAATCACATTCACACTGTTTGCAATTATTCCTTTTATACGATGGAAAAGCTGCTGTATTTATATCGTATTTTATGCTTCTGGCGTTGACTTCTAAGGACCTAACTATTCGATCTGGTGGAGCAACGCCCTAGAGTGAAGCCTAGGTTGCTCGGAATGTAGAAATGACCATAACTTTCACACTGCTTGCAATTATTCGTTTTATACGATGGAAAAGCTGTTGTATTTATATTGTATTTTATGCTTCTGCCGTTCACTTCTTGGGCCCTAACTATTCGATCTGGTGGAACACCGCCCTAGGGTGAGGCCTAGGTTGCCCGGAACGTAGAAATGACCATAACATTTACACTGGTAGCAATTATTCGTTTTATACAATGGAAAAACTGTTCTTTTTATTTTGTATTTTATGCTTCGGGCGTTGACTTCTAAGGCCCTAACTGTTTGATCTGGTGGAGCAACGCCCTAGAGTTAAGCCTAGGTTGCCCGGAACGTAGAAATGACCATCACTATCAAACTGGTTGCAATTAATCCTGTTATACGATGGAAAAACTGTTGTATTTTTATTGCATTTTATGCTTCGGGCGTTGACTTCTAAGGCCCTAACTATTCAATCTGTTGGAGCAACGCCCTACAGTGAAGCCTAGGTTGCCCGGAACGTAGATATGACCATAACATTCACACAGGTTGCAATTATTCGTTTTATACGGTGTAAAGGCTGTTGTATTTATTTTGTATTTTATTCTTCTGGTGTTGAATTCTTAGGCCCGAACTATTCGATCTGGTGGAACAACGCCGTAGAGTGAAGCCTAGGTTGCCCGGAACGCAGAAATGACCATTACTTTCACACTGTTTGCAATTATTCCTGTTATACGATGGAAAAACTGTTGTATTTATATTGTATTTTATGCTTCTGGCGTTCACTTCTTAGGGCCTAACTATTCGATCTGGTGGAACAACGCCCTAGGGTGAAGCCTAGGTTGCGCGGAACGTACAAATGACCATAACATTTACACTGGTAGCAATTATTCGTTTTATACAATGGAAAAACTGTTCTTTTTATTTTGTATTTTACGCTTCGGGCGTTGACTTCTAAGGCCCTAACTGTTTCATCTGGTGGAGCAACGCCCTAGGGTGAAGCCTAGGTTGCCCGGAACGTAGAAATGACCATTACTTTCACACTGTTTGCAATTATTCCTTTTATACGATGGAAAAACTGTTGTATTTATATTGCATTTAATGCTTCTCGCGTTCACTTCTTAGGCCCTAACTATTCGATCTGGTGGAACAACGCCCTAGGGTGAAGCATAGGTTGCCCGGAACGTAGAAATGACCATAACTTTTACACTGCTGGCAATTATTCGTTTTACACAATGGAAAAACTGTTGTATTTATATTGTATTTTATGCTTCTGGCGTTGACTTCTTAGGCCCTAACTATTCGATCTGGTGGAGCAATGCCTCAGAGTTAAGTCTAGGATGCCCGAAACGCCGAAATGATCATTACTTTCACGCTTGTTGCAATTATTCCTGTTATACGATGAAAAGACCGTTGTATTTTTATTGTATTTTATGCTTCAGGCGTAGGCTTCTAAGGCAGTAGCTATTCGATATGGTGGAGCACCGCCCTAGAGTGAAGCCTAGGTTGCCCGGAACGTAGAAATGACCATTACTTTCACACTGTTTGCAATTATTCCTTTTATACGATGGAAAAGCTGTTGTATTTATATCGTATTTTATGCTTCTGGCGTTGACTTCTAAGGCCCTAGCTATTCGATCTAGTGGAACAACGACCTAGAGTGAAGCCTAGGTTTCCCGGAACGTAGAAATGACCATCACTTTCAAACTGGTTGCAATTAATCCTGTTATACGATGGAAAAACTGTTGTACTTTTATTGCATTTTATGCTTCTGGCGTTCACTTCTTAGGCCCTAACTATTCGATCTGGTGGAACAACATCCTAGGGTGAAGCCTAGGTTGCCCGGAAGGTAGAAATTACCATAAGTTTCATAATGGTTGCAATTATTCGTTTTATACGATGGAAAAACTGTTGTATTTCTATTGGATTTTATGCTTCGGGCGTTGACTTCTTAGGCCCTAACACTTCGATCTGGTGGAGCAACGCCCTACAGTGAAGCCTAGGTTGCCCGGAACGTAGATATGACCATAACCATCACAAAGGTTGCAATTATTCGTTTTATACGGTGTAAAGGCTGTTGTATTTATTTTGTATTTTATTCTTCTGGTGTTGACATCTTAGGCCCTAACTATTCGATATGGTGGAATCACGCCGTAGAGTGAAGCCTAGGTTGCCCGGAACGTAGAAATGACCATTACTTTCACACTGTTTGCAATTATTCCTTTTATACGATGGAAAAGCTTCTGTATTTATATCGTATTTTATGCTTCTGGCGCTGACTTCTAAGGACCTAACTATTCGATCTGGTGGAGCAACGCCCTAGAGTGAAGCCTAGGTTGCTCGGAATGTAGAAATGACCATAACTTTCACACTGGTTGCAATTATTCGTTTTATACGATGGAAAAGCTGTTGTACTTATATTGTATTTTATGCTTCTGCCGTTCACTTCTTGGGCCCTAACTATTCGATCTGGTGGAACACCGCCCTAGGGTGAAGCCTAGGTTGCCCGGAACGTAGAAATGACCATAACATTTACACTGGTAGCAATTATTCGTTTTATACAATGGAAAAACTGTTCTCTTTATTTTGTATTTTATGCTTCGGGCGTTGACTTCTAAGGCCCTAACTGTTTGATCTGGTGGAGCAACGCCCTGGAGTTAAGCCTAGGTTGCCCGGAACGTAGAAATGACCATCACTATCAAACTGGTTGCAATTAATCCTGTTATACGATGGAAAAACTGTTGTATTTTTATTGCATTTTATGCTTCGGGCGTTGACTTCTAAGGCCCTAACTATTCAATCTGTTGGAGCAACGCCCTAGAGTGAAGCCTAGGTTGCTCGGAATGTAGAAATGACCATAACTTTCACACTGGCTGCAATTATTCGTTTTATACGATGGAAAAACTGTTGTATTTATATATGATTTTATGCTTCTGGCGTTCACTTCTTAGGCCCTAACTATTCGATCTGGTGGAACAGCGCCCTAGGGTGAAGCCTAGGTTGCCCGGAACGTAGTAATGACCATAAGTTTTACACTGGTAGTAATTATTCGTTTTATACAATGGAAAAACTGTTCTATTTATTTTGTATTTTATGCTTCGGGCGTTGACTTCTAAGGCCCTAACTGTTTGATATGGTGGAGCAACGCCCTAGAGTTAAGCCTAGGTTGCCCGGAACGTTGAAATGACCATCACTATCAAACTGGTTGCAATTATTCCTTTTGTACGATGGAAAAGCTGTTGTATATATATCGTATTTTATGCTTCAGGCGTAGGCTCCTAAGGCCGTAGCTATTCGATATGGTGGAGCACCGCCCTAGAGTGAAGCCTAGGTTGCTCGGAACGCAGAAATGACCACTACTTTCACACAGTTTGCAATTATTTATTTAATACGATGGAAAAGCTGTTGTATTTATATCGTATTTTATGCTACGGGCGTTGACTTCTTAGGCCCTAACACTTCGATCTGGTGGAGCAACGCCCTACAGTGAAGCCTAGGTTGCCCGGAACGTAGATATGACCATAACATTCACACAGGTTGCAATTATTCGTTTTATACGGTGTAAAGGCTGTTGTATTTATTTTGTATTTTATTCTTCTGGTGTTGAATTCTTAGGCCCGAACTATTCGATCTGGTGGAACAACGCCGTAGAGTGAAGCCTAGGTTGCCCGGAACGCAGAAATGACCATTACTTTCACACTGTTTGCAATTATTCCTGTTATACGATGAAAAGACCGTTGTATTTTTATTGTATTTTATGCTTCAGGCGTAGGCTTCTAAGGCCGTAGCTATTCGATATGGTGGAGCACCGCCCTAGAGTGAAGCCTAGGTTGCTCGGAATATAGAAATGACCATAACTTTCACAATGGTTGCAATTATTCGTTTTACACAATGGAAAATGTGTTCTATTTATTTTTTATTTTATGCTTGGGGCGTTGACTTCTAAGGCCCTAACTGTTTGATCTGGTGGAGCACCGCCCTAGAGTGAAGCCTAGGTTGCTCGGAATGTAGAAATGACCATAACTTTCACACTGCTTGCAATTATTCGTTTTATACGATGGAAAAGCTGTTGTATTTATATTGTATTTTATGCTTCTGCCGTTCACTTCTTGGGCCCTAACTATTCGATCTGGTGGAACACCGCCCTAGGGTGAAGCCTAGGTTGCCCGGAACGTAGAAATGACCATACATTTACACTGGTAGCAATTATTCGTTTTATACAATGGAAAAACTGTTCTTTTTATTTTGTATTTTATGCTTCGGGCGTTGACTTCTAAGGCCCTAACTGTTTGATCTGGTGGAGCAACGCCCTAGAGTTAAGCCTAGGTTGCCCGGAACGTAGAAATGACCATCACTATCAAACTGGTTGCAATTAATCCTGTTATACGATGGAAAAACTGTTGTATTTTTATTGCATTTTATGCTTCGGGCGTTGACTGCTAAGGCCCTAACTATTCAATCTGTAGGAGCAACGCCCTACAGTGAAGCCTAGGTTGCCCGGAACGTAGATATAACCATAACATTCACACAGGTTGCAATTATTCGTTTTATACGGTGTAAAGGCTGTTGTATTTATTTTGTATTTTATTCTTCTGGTGTTGAATTCTTAGGCCCGAACTATTCCATCTGGTGGAACAACGCCGTAGAGTGAAGCCTAGGTTGCCCGGAACGCAGAAATGACCATTACTTTCACACTGTTTGCAATTATTCCTGTTATACTATGAAAAGACCGTTGTATTTTTATTGTATTTTATGCTTCAGGCGTAGGCTTCTAAGGCCGTAGCTATTCGATATGGTGGAGCACCGCCCTAGAGTGAAGCCTAGGTTGCTCGGAATATAGAAATGACCACAACTTTCACAATGGTTGCAATTATTCGTTTTATACAATGGAAAATGTGTTCTATTTATTTTTTATTTTATGCTTGGGGCGTTGACTTCTAAGGCCCTAACTGTTTGATCTGGTGGAGCAACGCCCTAGAGTGAAGCCTAGGTTGCACGGAACGTAGAAATGACAATCACATTCACACTGTTTGCAATTATTCCTTTTATACGATGGAAAAGCTGCTGTATTTATATCGTATTTTATGCTTCTGGCGTTGACTTCTAAGGACCTAACTATTCGATCTGGTGGAGCAACGCCCTAGAGTGAAGCCTAGGTTGCTCGGAATGTAGAAATGACCATAACTTTCACACTGCTCGCAATTATTCGTTTTATACGATGGAAAAGCTGTTGTATTTATATTGTATTTTATGCTTCTGCCGTTCACTTCTTGGGCCCTAACTGTTCGATCTGGTGGAACACCGCCCTAGGGTGAAGCCTAGGTTGCCCGGAACGTAGAAATGACCATAACATTTACACTGGTAGCAATTATTCGTTTTATACAATGGAAAAACTGTTCTTTTTATTTTGTATTTTATGCTTCGGGCGTTGACTTCTAAGGCCCTAACTGTTTGATCCGGTGGAGCAACGCCCTAGAGTTAAGCCTAGGTTGCCCGGAAGGTAGAAATTACCATAAGTTTCATAATGGTTGCAATTATTCGTTTTATACGATGGAAAAACTGTTCTATTTATTTTGTATTTTATGCTTCGGGCGTTGACTTCTAAGGCCCCAACTATTCAATCTGGTGGAGCAACGCCCTTGAGTGAAGCCTAGGTTGCCCGGAACGTAGAAATGACCATAACTTCCACACTGGTTGCAATTCTTCGTTTTATACGATGGAAAAGCAGTTGTATTTATATCGTATTTTGTGCTTCTGGCGTTGACTTCTAAGGACCTAACTATTCGATCTGGTGGAGAAACGCCCTAGAGTGAAGCCTAGGTTGCGCGGAACGTAGAAATGACCATAACGTTCACACTGGTAGCAATTATTCGTTTTATACGTCGGAAAAACTGTCTTATTTATTTTGTATTTTATGCTTCTGGCGTTGACTTCTAAGGCCCTAACTATTCGATCTGGTGGAGCAACGCCCTAGAGTGAAGCCTAGGTTGCCCGGAAAGTAGAAATGACCATAACTTTCATCCTGGTTGCAATTATTCGTTTTATATGATGGAAAAACTGTTGTATTTATATAGTGTTTTATGCTTCTGACGTTGACTTCTTAGGCCCTAACTATTCCATCTGGTGGAACAACGCCCTTGGGTGAAGCCTAGGTTGCGCGCAACGTAGCAATGACCATAACTTTCACACTGGTAGCAATTATTCGTTTTACACGATGGAAAAGCTGTTCTATTTATTTTGTATTTTATGCTTCGGGCGTTGACTTCTACGGCCCTAGCTATTCTATCTGGTCGAGCAACGCCCTAGAGTGAAGCCTAGGTTGCCCGGAACGTAGAAATGACCATAACTTTCACACTGGATGCAATTATTCGTTTTATACGATGGAAAAGCTGTTGTATTTATATCGTATTTTAGCTTCTGGCGTTGACTTCTTAGGCCCTAACTATTCCATCTGGAGGAACAACGCCCTAGGGTGAAGCCTGGGTTGCGCGGAACGTAGAAATGACCATAACTTTCACACTGGTAGCAATTATTCGTTTTATACGATGGAAAAACTGTTTTATTTATTTTGTATTTTATGCTTCTGGCGTTGACTTCTAAGGCCCTATCTATTCGATCTGGTGGAGCAACGCCCTAGAGTGAAGCCTAGGTTGCCCGGAAAGTAGAAATAACCATAACTTTCATCCTGCTTGCAATTATTCGTTTTATATGATGGAAAAACTGTTGTATTAATATAGTGATTTATGCTTCTGGCGTTCACTTCTTAGTCCCTAACTATTCCATCTGGTGGAACAACGCCCGAGGGTGAAGCCTAGGTTGCCTGGAACGTAGAAATGACCATCACTTTCACACGGGTTGCAATTATTCCTGTTATAGGATGGAAAGACTGTTGTATTTTTATTGTATTTTATACTTCAGGCGTTGACTTCTACAGCCCTAGCTATTCTATCTGGTCGAGCAACGCCCTAGAGTGAAGCCTAGGTTGCCCGGAACGTAGAAATGACCATAACTTTCACACTGGATGCAATTATTCGTTTTATACGATGGAAAAGCTGTTGTATTTATATCGTATTTTAGCTTCTGGCGTTGACTTCTTAGGCCCTAACTATTCCATCTGGAGGAACAACGCCCTAGGGTGAAGTCTGGGTTGCGCGGAACGTAGAAATGACCATAACTTTCACACTGGTAGCAATTATTCGTTTTATACGATGGAAAAACTGTTTTATTTATTTTGTATTTTATGCTTCTGGCGTTGACTTCTAAGGCCCTATCTATTCGATCTGGTGGAGCAACGCCCTAGAGTGAAGCCTAGGTTGCCCGGAACGTAGAAATGACCATAACTTTCACACTGGATGCAATTATTCGTTTTATACGATGGAAAAGCTGTTGTATTTATATCGTATTTTAGCTTCTGGCGTTGACTTCTTAGGCCCTAACTATTCCATCTGGAGGAACAACGCCCTAGGGTGAAGCCTGGGTTGCGCGGAACGTAGAAATGACCATAACTTTCACACTGGTAGCAATTATTCGTTTTATACGATGGAAAAACTGTTTTATTTATTTTGTATTTTATGCTTCTGGCGTTGACTTCTAAGGCCCTATCTATTCGATCTGGTGGAGCAACGCCCTAGAGTGAAGCCTAGGTTGCCCGGAAAGTAGAAATAACCATAACTTTCATCCTGCTTGCAATTATTCGTTTTATATGATGGAAAAACTGTTGTATTAATATAGTGATTTATGCTTCTGGCGTTCACTTCTTAGTCCCTAACTATTCCATCTGGTGGAACAACGCCCGAGGGTGAAGCCTAGGTTGCCTGGAACGTAGAAATGACCATCACTTTCACACGGGTTGCAATTATTCCTGTTATAGGATGGAAAGACTGTTGTATTTTTATTGTATTTTATACTTCAGGCGTTGACTTCTAAGGCCCTAGCTATTCGATCTGGTCGAGCAACGCCCTAGAGTGAAGCCTAGGTTGCCCGGAACGTAGAAATGACCATAACTTTCACACTGGTAGCAATTATTCGTTTTATACGATG
This sequence comes from Calliopsis andreniformis, assembly GCF_051401765.1. Taxonomy (NCBI): domain Eukaryota; kingdom Metazoa; phylum Arthropoda; class Insecta; order Hymenoptera; family Andrenidae; genus Calliopsis; species Calliopsis andreniformis. The sequence continues at coordinate 10,616,267 of NW_027480433.1, forward strand.
GAAAAACTGTTTTATTCATTTCGTATTTTATGCTTCAGGCGTTGACTTCTAAGGTCCTAACCATTCAATCTGTTGGAGCAACGCCCTAGGGTGAAGCCTAGGTTGCCCGGAAAGTAGAAATGACCATAACTTTCACACTGGTTGCAATTGTTTGTTTTATACGATGGAAAAGCTGTTTCATCTTTATTGTATTTTATTCTTCTGGCGTTGACTTCTAAGGCCGTAGCTATTAGATGTGGTGTAGCAACGCCCTAGAGTGACATCTAGGTTGCCCGGAACGTAGAAATGACCATTACTTTCACAATGTATGCAATTATTCATTTTATACGATGGAAAAACTGTTGTACTTATATTGATTTTATTCTTCTGGCGTTGACTTCTTAGGCCCTAACTATTCCATCTGGTGGAACAACGCCCTAGGGTGAAGCCTGGGTTGCGCGGAACATAGAAATGACCATAACTTTCACACTGGTAGCAATTATTCGTTTTATACGATGGAAAAACTGTTGTATTTTTATTGCATTTTATGTTTCGGGCGTTGACTTCTAAGGCCCTAACTATTCAATCTGTTGGAGCAACGCCCTAGAGTGAAGCCTAGGTTGCTCGGAATGAAGAAATGACCATAACTTTCACACTGGCTGCAATTATTCGTTTTATACGATGGAAAAACTGTTGTATTTATATTGTATTTTACGCTTCTGGCGTTCACTTCTTAGGCCCTAACTATTCGATCTGGTGGAACAACGCCCTAGGGTGAAGCCTAGGTTGCGCGGAACGTAGAAATGACCATAACATTTACACTGGTAGCAATTATTCGTTTTATACAATGGAAAAACTGTTATATTTATATTGTATTTTATGTTTCAGGCGTTGACTTCTGAGGCCGTAACACTTCGATCTGGTGGAGCAACGCCCTAGAGTGATGCCTAGGTTGCCCGGAAAGTAGAAATAACCATAACTTTCATCCTGCTTGCAATTATTCGTTTTATATGATGGAAAAACTGATGTATTTATATAGTGTTTTATGCTTCTGGCGTTGACTTCTTAGTCCCTAACTATTCCATCTGGTGGAACAACGCCCGAGGGTGAAGCCTAGGTTGCCTGGAACGTAGAAATGACCATCACTTTCACAAGGGTTGCAATTATTCCTGTTATAGGATGGAAAGACTGTTGTATTTTTATTGTATTTTATACTTCAGGCGTTGACTTCTAAGGCCCTAGCTATTCGATCTGGTCCAGCAACGCCCTAGAGTGAAGCCTAGGTTGCCCGGAACGTAGAAATGACCATTACATTCACACTGGTTGCAATTATTCGTTTTATACGATGGAAAAGCTGTTGTATTTATATCGTATTTTATGCTTCTGGCGTTGACATCTTAGGCCCTAACTATTCCATCTGGTGGAACAACGCCCTTGTGTGAAGCCTAGGCTGCGCGGAACGTAGCAATGACCATAACTTTCACACTGGTAGCAATTATTCGTTTTATACGATGGAAAGACTGTTCTATTTATTTTGTATTTTATGCTTCGGGCGTTGACTTCTAAGGCCCTAGGTATTCGATCTGGTCGAGCAACGCCTTAGAGTGAAGCCTAGGTTGCCCGGAACGTAGAAATGACCATAACTTTCATCCTGATTGCAATTATTCGTTTTATATGATGGAAAAACTGTTATATTTATATTGTATTTTATGTTTCAGGCGTTGACTTCTGAGGCCGTAACACTTCGATCTGGTGGAGCAACGCCCTACAGTGAAGCCTAGGTTGCCCGGAACGTAGATATGACCATAACCTTCACACAGGTTGCAATTATTCGTTTTATACGGTGTAAAGGCTGTTCTTTTTATTTTGAATTTTATGCTTCGGGCGTTGACTTCTAAGGCCCTAACTGTTTGATCTGGTGGAGCAACGCCCTAGAGTGAAGCCTAGGTTGCCCGGAACGTAGAAATGACCATCACTTTCAAACTGGTTGCAATTAATCCTGTTATACGATGGAAAAACTGTTGTATTTTTATTGCATTTTATGCTTCGGGCGTTGACTTCTAAGGCCCTAACTATTCAATCTGTTGGAGCAACGCCCTAGAGTGAAGCCTAGGTTGCTCGGAATGAAGAAATGACCATAACTTTCACACTGGCTGCAATTATTCGTTTTATACGATGGAAAAACTGTTGTATTTATATTGTATTTTACGCTTCTGGCGTTCACTTCTTAGGCCCTAACTATTCGATCTGGTGGAACAACGCCCTAGGGTGAAGCCTAGGTTGCGCGGAACGTAGAAATGACCATAACATTTACACTGGTAGCAATTATTCGTTTTATACAATGGAAAAACTGTTCTTTTTATTTTGTATTTTACGCTTCGGGCGTTGACTTCTAAGGCCCTAACTGTTTGATCTGGTGGAGCAACGCCCTAGGGTGAAGCCTAGGTTGCCCGGAACGTAGAAATGACCATTACTTTCACACTGTTTGCAATTATTCCTTTTATACGATGGAAAAACTGTTGTATTTATATTGCATTTAATGCTTCTGGCGTTCACTTCTTAGGCCCTAACTATTCGATCTGGTGGAACAACGCCCTAGGGTGAAGCCTAGGTTGCTCGGAATGTAGAAATGACCATAACTTTCACACTGGCTGCAATTATTCGTTTTATACGATGGAAAAACTGTTGCACCTTTATTGTATTTTATGCTTCTGGCGTTGACTACATAGGCCCTAACTATTCGATATGGTGGTGCAACGTCCTAGAGTGAAGCCTAGGTTGACCGGAACGTAGAAATGACCATAACTTTCACACTGGTTACCATTATTCGTTTTATACGATGGAAAAGCTGTTGAATTTATATCGTATTTTATGCTTCTGGCGTTGACTTCTTAGGCCCTAACTATTCCATCTGGTGGAACAACGGCCTGGGGTGAAGCCTTGGTTGCCCGGTACGTAGAAATGACCAGTACTTTCACACTGGTTGCAGTTATTCGTTTCATACGATGGAAAAACTGTTCTATTTATTTTGCATTTTATGCTTCGGGCGTTGACTTCTAAGGCGCTAACTATTCAATCTGTTGGAGCAACGTCCTAGGGTGTATCCTAGGTTGCCCGGAAAGTAGAATTGACCATAACTTTCATACTGGTTGCAATTATTCGTTTTATATGTTGGAAAAACTGTTGTATTTATATTGTATTTTATGCTTCTGTCGTTCACTTCTAGGCCCTAACCATTCGATCTGGTGGAACAACGGCCTAAGGTGAAGCCTAGGTTGCCCGCAACGTAGAAATGGCCATAACTTTTACACTGGTAGCAATTATTCGTTTTATACAATGGAAAAACTGTTCTATTTATTTTGTATTTAATGCTTCGGGCGTTGACTTCTAAGGCCCTAGCTATTCGATCTAGTGGAGCAACGCCCTAGAGTGAAGCCTAGGTTGCCCGGAACGTAGAAATGACCATCACTTTCAAACTGGTTGCAATTAATCGTGTTATACGATGGAAAAACTGTTGTTTTTTTATTGCATTTTATGCTTCGGGCGTTGACTTCTAATGCCCTGACTATTCAATCTGTTGGAGCTACGCGCTAGAGTGTAGCCTAGGTTGCTCGGAATGTAGAAATGACCATAGCTTTCACACTGGTTGCAATTATTCGTTTTATACGATGGAAAAACTGTTGTATTTATATTGTATTTTATGCTTCTGGCGTTCACTTCTTAGGCCCTAACTATTCGATCTGGTGGAACAACGCCCTAGGGTGAAGCCTAGGCTGCCCGGAACGTAGAAATGACCATCACTTTCAAACTGGTTGCAATTAATCCTGTTATACGGTGGAAAAACTGTTGTATTTTTATTGCATTTTATGCTTCTGGCGTTCACTTCTTAGGCCCTAACTATTCGATCTGGTGGAACAACGTCCTAGGGTGAAGCCTAGGTTGCCCGGAAGGTAGAAATTACCATAAGTTTCATAATGGTTGCAATTATTCGTTTTATACGATGGAAAAACTGTTGTATTTCTACTGTATTTTATGCTTCGGGCGTTGACTTCTTAGGCCCTAACACTTCGATCTGGTGGACCAACGCCCTACAGTGAAGCCTAGGTTGCCCGGAACGTAGATATGACCATAACCTTCACACAGGTTGCAATTATTCGTTTTATACGGTATAAAGGCTGTTCTTTTTATTTTGAATTTTATGCTTCGGGCGTTGACTTCTAAGGCCCTAACTGTTTGATCTGGTGGAGCAACGCCCTAGAGTGAAGCCTAGGTTACCCGGAACGTAGAAATGACCATCACTTTCAAACTGGTTGCAATTAATCCTGTTATACGATGGAAAAGCTGTTGTATTTTTATTGCATTTTATGCTTCGGGCGTTGACTTCTAAGGCCCTAACTATTCAATCTGTTGGAGCAACGCCCTAGAGTGAAGCCTAGGTTGCTCGGAATGAAGAAATGACCATAACTTTCATACTGGCTGCAATTATTCGTTTTATACGATGGAAAAACTGTTGTATTTATATTGTATTTTACGCTTCTGGCGTTCACTTCTTAGGCCCTAACTATTCGATCTGGTGGAACAACGCCCTAGGGTGAAGCCTAGGTTGCGCGGAACGTAGAAATGACCATAACATTTACACTGATAGCAATTATTCGTTTTATACGGTGTAAAGGCTGTTGTATTTATTTTGTATTTTATTCTTCTGGTGTTGAATTCTTAGGCCCGAACTATTCGATCTGGTGGAACAAGGCCGTAGAGTGAAGCCCAGGTTGCCCGGAACGTAGAAATGACCATTACTTTCACACTGTTTGCAATTATTCCTGTTATACGATGAAAAGACCGTTGTATTTTTATTGCATTTTATGCTTCAGGCGTAGGCTTCTAAGGCCGTAGCTATTCGATATGGTGGAGCACCGCCCTAGAGTGAAGCCTAGGTTGCTCGGAATATAGAAATGACCATAACTTTCACACTGGTTGCAATTATTCGTTTTCTACGATGGAAAAACTGTTGTATTTATATTGTATTTTATGCTTCTGGCGTCCACTTCTTAGGGCCTAACTATTCGATATGGTGGAACAACGCCCTAGGGTGAAGCCTAGGTTGCGCGGAACGTACAAATGACCATAACATTTACACTGGTAGCAATTATTCGTTTTATACAATGGAAAAACTGTTCTTTTTATTTTGTATTTTACGCTTCGGGCGTTGACTTCTAAGGCCCTAACTGTTTCATCTGGTGGAGCAACGCCTTAGGGTGAAGCCTAGGTTGCCCGGAACGTAGAAATGACCATTACTTTCACACTGTTTGCAATTATTCCTTTTATACGATGGAAAAACTGTTGTATTTATATTGCATTTAATGCTTCTCGCGTTCACTTCTTAGGCCCTAACTATTCGATCTGGTGGAACAACGCCCTAGGGTGAAGCCTAGGTTGCCCGGAACGTAGAAATGACCATAACTTTTACACTGCTGGCAATTATTCGTTTTATACAATGGAAAAACTGTTGTATTTATATTGTATTTTATGCTTCTGGCGTTGACTTCTTAGGCCCTAACTATACGATCTGGTGGAGCAATGCCTCAGAGTTAAGTCTAGGATGCCCGAAACGCCGATATGATCATTACTTTCACGCTTGTTGCAATTATTCCTGTTATACGATGAAAAGACCGTTGTATTTTTATTGTATTTTATGCTTCAGGCGTAGGCTTCTAAGGCAGTAGCTATTCGATATGGTGGAGCACCGCCCTAGAGTGAAGCCTAGGTTGCCCGGAACGTAGAAATGACCATTACTTTCACACTGTTTGCAATTATTCCTTTTATACGATGGAAAAGCTGTTGTATTTATATCGTATTTTATGCTTCTGGCGTTGACTTCTAAGGCCCTAGCTATTCGATCTAGTAGAACAACGCCCTAGAGTGAAGCCTAGGTTGCCCGGAACGTAGATATGACCAAAACCTTCACAAAGGTTGCAATTATTCGTTTTATACGGTGTAAAGGCTGTTGTATTTATTTTGTATTTTATTCTTCTGGTGTTGACATCTTAGGCCCTAACTATTCGATATGGTGGAATCACGCCGTAGAGTGAAGCCTAGGTTGCCCGGAACGTAGAAATGACCATTACTTTCACACTGTTTGCAATTATTCCTTTTATACGATGGAAAAGCTGCTGTATTTATATCGTATTTTATGCTTCTGGCGCTGACTTCTAAGGACCTAACTATTCGATCTGGTGGAGCAACGCCCTAGAGTGAAGCCTAGGTTGCTCGGAATGTAGAAATGACCATAACTTTCACACTGGTTGCAATTATTCGTTTTATACGATGGAAAAGCTGTTGTATTTATATTGTATTTTATGCTTCTGCCGTTCACTTCTTGGGCCCTAACTATTCGATCTGGTGGAACACCGCCCTAGGGTGAAGCCTAGGTTGCCCGGAACGTAGAAATGACCATAACTTTTACACTGGTAGTAATTATTCGTTTTATACAATGGAAAAACTGTTCTATTTATTTTGTATTTTATGCTTCGGGCGTTGACTTCTAAGGCCCTAACTGTTTGATCTGGTGGAGCAACGCCCTAGAGTTAAGCCTAGGTTGCCCGGAACGTAGAAATGACCATCACTATCAAACTGGTTGCAATTATTCCTTTTATACGATGGAAAAGCTGTTGTATATATATCGTATTTTATGCTTCAGGCGTAGGCTCCTAAGGCCGTAGCTATTCGATATGGTGGAGCACCGCCCTAGAGTGAAGCCTAGGTTGCTCGGAACGCAGAAATGACCACTACTTTCACACAGTTTGCAATTATTTATTTAATACGATGGAAAAGCTGTTGTATTTATATCGTATTTTATGCTACGGGCGTTGACTTCTTAGGCCCTAACACTTCGATCTGGTGGAGCAACGCCCTACAGTGAAGCCTAGGTTGCCCGGAACGTAGATACGACCATAACATTCACACAGGTTGCAATTATTCGTTTTATACGGTGTAAAGGCTGTTGTATTTATTTTGTATTTTATTCTTCTGGTGTTGAATTCTTAGGCCCGAACTATTCGATCTGGTGGAACAACGCCGTAGAGTGAAGCCTAGGTTGCCCGGAACGCAGAAATGACCATTACTTTCACACTGTTTGCAATTATTCCTGTTATACGATGAAAAGACCGTTGTATATTTATTGTATTTTATGCTTCAGGCGTAGGCTTCTAAGGCCGTAGCTATTCGATATGGTGGAGCACCGCCCTAGAGTGAAGCCTAGGTTGCTCGGAATATAGAAATGACCATAACTTTCACAATGGTTGCAATTATTCGTTTTATACAATGGAAAATGTGTTCTATTTATTTTTTATTTTATGCTTGGGGCGTTGACTTCTAAGGCCCTAACTGTTTGATCTGGTGGAGCAACGCCCTAGAGTGAAGCCTAGGTTGCACGGAACGTAGAAATGACAATCACATTCACACTGTTTGCAATTATTCCTTTTATACGATGGAAAAGCTGCTGTATTTATATCGTATTTTATGCTTCTGGCGTTGACTTCTAAGGACCTAACTATTCGATCTGGTGGAGCAACGCCCTAGGGTGAAGCCTAGGTTGCGCGGAACGTAGAAATGACCATAACATTTACACTGGTAGCAATTATTCGTTTTATACGGTGTAAAGGCTGTTGTATTTATTTTGTATTTTATTCTTCTGGTGTTGAATTCTTAGGCCCGAACTATTCGATCTGGTGGAACAAAGCCGTAGAGTGAAGCCCAGGTTGCCCGGAACGCAGAAATGACCATTACTTTCACACTGTTTGCAATTATTCCTGTTATACGATGAAAAGACCGTTGTATTTTTATTGCATTTTATGCTTCAGGCGTAGGCTTCTAAGGCCGTAGCTATTCGATATGGTGGAGCACCGCCCTAGAGTGAAGCCTAGGTTGCTCGGAATATAGAAATGACCATAACTTTCACACTGGTTGCAATTATTCGTTTTCTACGATGGAAAAACTGTTGTATTTATATTGTATTTTATGCTTCTGGCGTTCACTTCTTAGGGCCTAACTATTCGATCTGGTGGAACAACGCCCTAGGGTGAAGCCTAGGTTGCGCGGAACGTACAAATGACCATAACATTTACACTGGTAGCAATTATTCGTTTTATACAATGGAAAAACTGTTCTTTTTATTTTGTATTTTACGCTTCGGGCGTTGACTTCTAAGGCCCTAACTGTTTCATCTGGTGGAGCAACGCCCTAGGGTGAAGCCTAGGTTGCCCGGAACGTAGAAATGACCATTACTTTCACACTGTTTACAATTATTCCTTTTATACGATGGAAAAACTGTTGTATTTATATTGCATTTAATGCCTCTGGCGTTCACTTCTTAGGCCCTAACTATTCGATCTGGTGGAACAGCGCCCTAGGGTGAAGCCTAGGTTGCCCGGAACGTAGAAATGACCATAACTTTTACACTGGTAGTAATTATTCGTTTTATACAATGGAAAAACTGTTCTATTTATTTTGTATTTTATGCTTCGGGCGTTGACTTCTAAGGCCCTAACTGTTTGATCTGGTGGAGCAACGCCCTAGAGTTAAGCCTAGGTTGCCCGGAACGTAGAAATGACCATCACTATCAAACTGGTTGCAATTATTCCTTTTATACGATGGAAAAGCTGTTGTATATATATCGTATTTTATGCTTCAGGCGTAGGCTCCTAAGGCCGTAGCTATTCGATATGGTGGAGCACCGCCCTAGAGTGAAGCCTAGGTTGCTCGGAACGCAGAAATGACCACTACTTTCACACAGTTTGCAATTATTTATTTAATACGATGGAAAAGCTGTTGTATTTATATCGTATTTTATGCTACGGGCGTTGACTTCTTAGGCCTTAACACTTCGATCTGGTGGAGCAACGCCCTCCAGTGAAGCCTAGGTTGCCCGGAACGTAGATATGACCATAACATTCACACAGGTTGCAATTATTCGTTTTATACGGTGTAAAGGCTGTTGTATTTATTTTGTATTTTATTCTTCTGGTGTTGAATTCTTAGGCCCGAACTATTCGATCTGGTGGAACAACGCCGTAGAGTGAAGCCTAGGTTGCCCGGAACGCAGAAATGACCATTACTTTCACACTGTTTGCAATTATTCCTGTTATACGATGAAAAGACCGTTGTATTTTTATTGTATTTTATGCTTCAGGCGTAGGCTTCTAAGGCCGTAGCTATTCGATATGGTGGAGCACCGCCCTAGAGTGAAGCCTAGGTTGCTCGGAATATAGAAATGACCATAACTTTCACACTGGTTGCAATTATTCGTTTTCTACGATGGAAAAACTGTTGTATTTATATTGTATTTTATGCTTCTGGCGTTCACTTCTTAGGGCCTAACTATTCGATCTGGTGGAACAACGCCCTAGGGTGAAGCCTAGGTTGCGCGGAACGTACAAATGACCATAACATTTACACTGGTAGCAATTATTCGTTTTATACGATGGAAAAACTGTTGTATTTATATTGCATTTAATGCTTCTCGCGTTCACTTCTTAGGCCCTAACTATTCGATATGGTGGAGCACCGCCCTAGAGTGAAGCCTAGGTTGCCCGGAACGTAGAAATGACCATAACTTTTACACTGCTGGCAATTATTCGTTTTATACAATGGAAAAGCTGTTGTATTTATATCGTATTTTATGCTTCTGGCGTTGACTTCTAATTCCCTAGCTATTCGATCTAGTAGAACAACGCCCTAGAGTGAAGCCTAGGTTTCCCGGAACGTAGAAATGACCATCACTTTCAAACTGGTTGCAATTAATCCTGTTATACGATGGAAAAACTGTTGTATTTCTATTGGATTTTATGCTTCGGGCGTTGACTTCTTAGGCCCTAACACTTCGATCTGGTGGAGCAACGCCCTACAGTGAAGCCTAGGTTGCCCGGAACGTAGATATGACCATAACCTTCACAAAGGTTGCAATTATTCGTTTTATACGGTGTAAAGGCTGTTGTATTTATTTTGTATTTTATTCTTCTGGTGTTGACATCTTAGGCCCTAACTATTCGATATGGTGGAATCACGCCGTAGAGTGAAGCCTAGGTTGCCCGGAACGTAGAAATGACCATTACTTTCACACTGTTTGCAATTATTCCTTTTATACGATGGAAAAGCTGCTGTATTTATATCGTATTTTATGCTTCTGGCGCTGACTTCTAAGGACCTAACTATTCGATCTGGTGGAGCAACGCCCTAGAGTGAAGCCTAGGTTGCTCGGAATGTAGAAATGACCATAACTTTCACACTGGTTGCAATTATTCGTTTTATACGATGGAAAAGCTGTTGTATTTATATTGTATTTTATGCTTCTGCCGTTCACTTCTTGGGCCCTAACTATTCGATCTGGTGGAACACCGCCCTAGGGTGAAGCCTAGGTTGCGCGGAACGGAGAAATGACCATAACATTTACACTGGTAGCAATTATTCGTTTTATACAATGGAAAAACTGTTCTTTTTATTTTGTATTTTATGCTTCGGGCGTTGACTTCTAAGGCCCTAACTGTTTGATCTGGTGGAGCAACGCCCTGGAGTTAAGCCTAGGTTGCCCGGAACGTAGAAATGACCATCACTATCAAACTGGTTGCAATTAATCCTGTTATACGATGGAAAGACTGTTGTATTTTTATTGCATTTTATGCTTCGGGCGTTGACTTCTAAGGCCCTAACTATTCAATCTGTTGGAGCAACGCCCTACAGTGAAGCCTAGGTTGCCCGGAACGTAGATATGACCATAACATTCACACAGGTTGCAATTATTCGTTTTATACGGTGTAAAGGCTGTTGTATTTATTTTGTATTTTATTCTTCTGGTGTTGAATTCTTAGGCCCGAACTATTCGATCTGGTGGAACAACGCCGTAGAGTGAAGCCTAGGTTGCCCGGAACGCAGAAATGACCATTACTTTCACACTGTTTGCAATTATTCCTGTTATACGATGGAAAAACTGTTGTACTTTTATTGCTTTTTATGCATCTGGCGATCACTTCTTAGGCCCTAACTATTCGATCTGGTGGAACAACGTCCTAGGGTGAAGCCTAGGTTGCCCGGAAGGTAGAAATTACCATAAGTTTCATAATGGTTGCAATTATTCGTTTTATACGATGGAAAAACTGTTGTATTTCTATTGGATTTTATGCTTCGGGCGTTGACTTCTTAGGCCCTAACACTTCGATCTGGTGGAGCAACGCCCTACAGTGAAGCCTAGGTTGCCCGGAACGTAGATATGACCATAACCTTCACAAAGGTTGCAATTATTCGTTTTATACGGTGTAAAGGCTGTTGTATTTATTTTGTATTTTATTCTTCTGGTGTTGACATCTTAGGCCCTAACTATTCGATATGGTGGAATCACGCCGTAGAGTGAAGCCTAGGTTGCCCGGAACGTAGAAATGACCATTACTTTCACACTGTTTGCAATTATTCCTTTTATACGATGGAAAAGCTGCTGTATTTATATCGTATTTTATGCTTCTGGCGCTGACTTCTAAGGACCTAACTATTCGATCTGGTGGAGCAACTCCCTAGAGTGAAGCCTAGGTTGCTCGGAATGCAGAAATGACCATAACTTTCACACTGGTTGCAATTATTCGTTTTATACGATGGAAAAGCTGTTGTATTTATATTGTATTTTATGCTTCTGCCGTTCACTTCTTGGGCCCTAACTATTCGATCTGGTGGAACACCGCCCTAGGGTGAAGCCTAGGTTGCCCGGAACGTAGAAATGACCATAACATTTACACTGGTAGCAATTATTCGTTTTATACAATGGAAAAACTGTTCTTTTTATTTTGTATTTTATGCTTCGGGCGTTGACTTCTAAGGCCCTAACTGTTTGATCTGGTGGAGCAACGCCCCAGAGTGAAGCCTAGGTTGCCCGGAAGGTAGAAATGACCATAAGTTTCATAATGGTTGCAATTATTCGTTTTATACGATGGAAAAACTGTTGTATTTCTATCGTATTTTATGCTTCTGGCGTTGACTTCTAAGGACCTAACTACTCGATCTGGTGGAGCAACGCCCTAGAGTGAAGCCTAGGTTGCTCGGAAAGTAGAAATGACCATAACCTTCACACAGGTTGCAATTATTCGTTTTATACGGTGTAAAGGCTGTTGTATTTAAATTGTATTTTATGCTTCTGCCGCTCACTTCTTGGGCCCTAACTATTCGATCTGGTGGAACAACGCCCTAGGGTGAAGCCTAGGTTGCCCGGAACGTAGAAATGACCATAACATTTACACTGGTAGCAATTATTCGTTTTATAGAATGGAAAAACTGTTGTATCTCTATTGTATTTTATGCTTCTGGCGTTGACTTCTAAGGACCTAACTATTCGATCTGGTGGAGCAACGCCCTAGAGTGAAGCCTAGGTTGCTCGGATTGTAGAAATGACCATAACTTTCACACTGGTTGCAATTATTCGTTTTATACGATGGAAAAACTGTTGTATTTAAATTGTAATTTATGCTTCTGCCGCTCACTTCTTGGGCCCTAACTATTCGATCTGGTGGGACAACGCCCTAGGGTGAAGCCTAGGTTGCCCGGAACGTAGAAATGACCATAACATTTACACTGGTAGCAATTATTCGTTTTATAGAATGGAAAAACTGTTGTATTTATATTGTATTTTATGCTTCTGGCGTTGACTTCTTAGGCCCTAACTATTCGATCTGGTGGAGCAATGCCTCAGAGTTAAGTCTAGGATGCCCGAAACGCCGAAATGATCATTACTTTCACGCTTGTTGCAATTATTCCTGTTATACGATGAAAAGACCGTTGTATTTTTATTGTATTTTATGCTTCAGGCGTAGGCTTCTAAGGCCGTAGCTATTCGATATGGTGGAGCACCGCCCTAGAGTGAAGCCTAGGTTGCCCGGAACGTAGAAATGAACATAACTTTTACACTGGAAGCAATTATTCGTTTTATACATTGGAAAAACTGTTCTATTTATTTTGTATTTTATGCTTCGGGCGTTGACTTCTAAGGCCCTAACTGTTTCATCTGGTGGAGCAACGCCCCAGAGTGAAGCCTAGGTTTCCCGGAACGTAGAAATGACCATCACTTTCAAACTGGTTGCAATTAATCGTGTTATACGATGGAAAAACTGTTGTACTTTTATTGCATTTTATGCTTCTGGCGTTCACTTCTTAGGCCCTAACTATTCGATCTGGTGGAACAACGTCCTAGGGTGAAGCCTAGGTTGCCCGGAAGGTAGAAATTACCATAAGTTTCATAATGGTTGCAATTATTCGTTTTATACGATGGAAAAACTGTTGTATTTCTATTGGATTTTATGCTTCGGGCGTTGACTTCTTAGGCCCTAACACTTCGATCTAGTGGAGCAACGCCCTACAGTGAAGCCTAGGTTGCCCGGAACGTAGATATGACCATAACCTTCACAAAGGTTGCAATTATTCGTTTTATACGGTGTAAAGGCTGTTGTATTTATTTTGTATTTTATTCTTCTGGTGTTGACATCTTAGGCCCTAACTATTCGATATGGTGGAATCACGCCGTAGAGTGAAGCCTAGGTTGCCCGGAACGTAGAAATGACCATTACTTTCACACTGTTTGCAATTATTCCTTTTATACGATGGAAAAGCTGCTGTATTTATATCGTATTTTATGCTTCTGGCGCTGACTTCTAAGGACCTAACTATTCGATCTGGTGGAGCAACGCCCTAGAGTGAAGCCTAGGTTGCTCGGAATGTAGAAATGACCATAACTTTCACACTGGTTGCAATTATTCGTTTTATACGGTGTAAAGGCTGTTGTATTTATTTTGTATTTTATTCTTCTGGTGTTGACTTCTTAGGCCCCAACTATTCGATATGGTGGAATAACGCCGTAGAGTGAAGCCTAGGTTGCCCGGAACGTAGAAATGACCATTACTTTCACACTGTTTGCAATTATTCCTTTTATACGATGGAAAAGCAGCTGTATTTATATCGTATTTCATGCATCTGGCGTTGACTTCTAAGGACCTAACTATTCGATCTGGTGGAGCAACGCCCTAGAGTGAAGCCTAGGTTGCTCGGAATGTAGAAATGACCATAACTTTCACACTGGTTGCAATTATTCGTTTTATACGATGGAAAAACTGTTGTATTTAAATTGTAATTTATGCTTCTGCCGCTCACTTCTTGGGCCCTAACTATTCGATCTGGTGGGACAACGCCCTAGGGTGAAGCCTAGGTTGCCCGGAACGTAGAAATGACCATAACATTTACACTGGTAGCAATTATTCGTTTTATAGAATGGAAAAACTGTTGTATTTATATTGTATTTTATGCTTCTGGCGTTGACTTCTTAGGCCCTAACTATTCGATCTGGTGGAGCAATGCCTCAGAGTTAAGTCTAGGATGCCCGAAACGCCGAAATGATCATTACTTTCACGCTTGTTGCAATTATTCCTGTTATACGATGAAAAGACCGTTGTATTTTTATTGTATTTTATGCTTCAGGCGTAGGCTTCTAAGGCCGTAGCTATTCGATATGGTGGAGCACCGCCCTAGAGTGAAGCCTAGGTTGCCCGGAACGTAGAAATGAACATAACTTTTACACTGGAAGCAATTATTCGTTTTATACATTGGAAAAACTGTTCTATTTATTTTGTATTTTATGCTTCGGGCGTTGACTTCTAAGGCCCTAACTGTTTCATCTGGTGGAGCAACGCCCCAGAGTGAAGCCTAGGTTGCCCGGAACGTAGAAATGACCATCACTTTCAAACTGGTTGCAATTAATCCTGTTATACGATGGAAAAGCTGTTGTATTTTTATTGCATTTTATGCTTCTGGCGTTCAATTCTTAGGCCCTAACTATTCGATCTGGTGGAACAACGTCCTAGGGTGAAGCCTAGGTTGCCCGGAAGGTAGAAATGACCATAAGTTTCATAATGGTTGCAATTATTCGTTTTATACGATGGAAAAACTGTTGTATTTCTATCGTATTTTATGCTTCTGGCGTTGACTTCTAAGGACCTAACTACTCGATCTGGTGGAGCAACGCCCTAGAGTGAAGCCTAGGTTGCTCGGAAAGTAGAAATGACCATAGCTTTCACACTGGTTGCAATTATTCGTCTTATACGATGGAAAAACTGTTGTATTTATATTGTATTTTATGCCTCTGGCGTTCACTTCTTGGGCCCTAACTATTCGATCTGGTGGAACAACGCCCTAGGTTGAAGCCTAGGTTGCCCGGGACGTAGAAATGACCATAACATTTACACTGGTAGCAATTATTCGTTTTATACATTGGAAAAACTGTTCTCTTTATTTTGTATTTTATGCTTCGGGCGTTGACTTCTAAGGCCCTAACTGTTTCATCTGGTGGAGCAACGCCCCAGAGTGAAGCCTAGGTTGCCCGGAACGTAGAAATGACCATCACTTTCAAACTGGTTGCAATTAATCCTGTTATACGATGGAAAAGCTGTTGTATTTTTATTGCATTTTATGCTTCTGGCGTTCAATTCTTAGGCCCTAACTATTCGATCTGGTGGAACAACGTCCTAGGGTGAAGCCTAGGTTGCCCGGAAGGTAGAAATGACCATAAGTTTCATAATGGTTGCAATTATTCGTTTTATACGATGGAAAAACTGTTGTATTTCTATCGTATTTTATGCTTCTGGCGTTGACTTCTAAGGACCTAATTACTCGATCTGGTGGAGCAACGCCCTAGAGTGAAGCCTAGGTTGCTCGGAAAGTAGAAATGACCATAGCTTTCACACTGGTTGCAATTACTCGTCTTATACGATGGAAAAACTGTTGTATTTATATTGTATTTTATGCCTCTGGCGTTCACTTCTTGGGCCCTAACTATTCGATCTGGTGGAACAACGCCCTAGGTTGAAGCCTAGGTTGCCCGGGACGTAGAAATGACCATAACATTTACACTGGTAGCAATTATTCGTTTTATACAATGGAAAAACTGTTCTCTTTATTTTATATTTTATGCTTCGGGCGTTGACTTCTGAGGCCCTAACTGTTTGATCTGGTGGAGCAACGCCCTAGAGTGAAGCCTAGGTTGCCCGGAACGTAGAAATGACCATCACTTTCAAACTGGTTGCAATTAATCCTGTTATACGATGGAAAAACTGTTGTATTTTTATTGCATTTTATGCTTCGGGCGTTGACTTCTAAGTACCTAACTATTCGATCTGGTGGAGCAACGCCCTAGAGTTTAGCCTAGGTAGCTCGGAATGTAGAAATAACCATAACTTTCACACTGGTTGCAATTATTCGTTTTATACGATGAAAAGACCGTTGTATTTTTATTGTATTTTATGCTTCAGGCGTAGGCTTCTAAGGCCGTAGCTATTCGATATGGTGGAGCACCGCCCTAGAGTGAAGACTAGGTTGCCCGTAACGTAGAAATGACCATTACTTTCACACTGTTTGCAATTATTCCTTTTTCTACGATGGAAAAGCTGTTGTATTTATATCGTATTTTATGCTTCTGGCGTTGACTTCTAAGGCCCTAGCTATTCGATCTAGTGGAGCAACGCCCTAGAGTGAAGCCTAGGTTTCCCGGAACGTAGAAATGACCATCACTTTCAAACTGGTTGCAATTAATCCTGTTATACGATGGAAAAACTGTTGTATTTTTATTGCATTTTATGCTTCTGGCGTTGACTTCTAAGGCCCTAGCTATTCGATCTAGTGGAGCAACGCCCTAGAGTGAAGCCTAGGTTTCCCGGAACGTAGAAATGACCATCACTTTCAAACTGGTTGCAATTAATCCTGTTATACGATGGAAAAACTGTTGTATTTTTATTGCATTTTATGCTTCTGGCGTTCACTTCTTAGGCCCTAACTATTCGATCTGGTGGAACAACGTCCTAGGGTGAAGCCTAGGTTGCCCGGAAGGTAGAAATTACCATAAGTTTCATAATGGTTGCAATTATTCGTTTTATACGATGGAAAAACTGTTGTATCTCTATTGTATTTTATGCTTCGGGCGTTGACTTCTTAGGCCCTAACACTTCGATCTGGTGGAGCAACGCCCTACAGTGAAGCCTAGGTTGCCCGGAATGTAGATATGACCATAACCTTCACACAGGTTGCAATTATGCGTTTTATACGGTGTAAAGGCTGTTGTATTTAAATTGTATTTTATGCTTCTGCCGCTCACTTCTTGGGCCCTAACTATTCGATCTGGTGGAACAACGCCCTAGGGTGAAGCCTAGGTTGCCCGGAACGTAGAAATGACCATAACATTTACACTGGTAGCAATTATTCGTTTTATAGAATGGAAAAAATGTTGTATCTCTATTGTATTTTATGCTTCTGGCGTTGACTTCTAAGGACCTAACTATTCGATCTGGTGGAGCAACGTCCTAGAGTGACGCCTAGGTTACCCGGAACGTAGAAATGACCATCACTTTCAAACTGGTTGCAATTAATCCTGTTATACGATGGAAAAACTGTTGTATTTTTATTGCATTTTATGCTTCGGGCGTTGACTTCTAAGGCTCTGACTATTCAATCTGTTGGAGCTACGCCCTAGAGTGAAGCCTAGGTTGTTCGGAATGTAAAAATGACCATAGCTTTCACACTGTGTGCAATTATTCGTTTTATACGATGGAAAAACTGTTGTATTTATATTGTATTTTATGCTTCTGGCGTTCACT
Source organism: Calliopsis andreniformis (assembly GCF_051401765.1). NCBI lineage: Eukaryota > Metazoa > Arthropoda > Insecta > Hymenoptera > Andrenidae > Calliopsis > Calliopsis andreniformis. Next base: position 10,633,909 of record NW_027480433.1, read on the forward strand.
TCTTAGGCCCTGACTATTCGATCTGGTGGAACAGCGCCCTAGGGTGAAGCCTAGGTTGCTCGGAACGCAGAAATGACCACTACTTGCACACAGTTTGCAATTATTTATTTAATACGATGGAAAAGCTGTTGTATTTATATCGTATTTTATGCTGCGGGCGTTGACTTCTTAGGCCTTAACACTTCGATCTGGTGGAGCAACGCCCTACAGTGAAGCCTAGGTTGCCCGGAACGTAGATATGACCATAACATTCACACAGGTTGCAATTATTCGTTTTATACGGTGTAAAGGCTGTTGTATTTATTTTGTATTTTATTCTTCTGGTGTTGAATTCTTAGGCCCGAACTATTCGATCTGGTGCAACAACGCCGAAGAGTGAAGCCTAGGTTGCCCGGAACGCAGAAATGACCATTACTTTCACACTGTTTGCAATTATTCCTGTTATACGATGAAAAGACCGTTGTATTTTTATTGTATTATATGCTTCAGGCGTAGGCTTCTAAGGCCGTATCTATTCGATATGGTGGAGCACCGCCCTAGAGTGAAGCCTAGGTTGCTCGGAATATAGAAATGACCATAACTTTCACAATGGTTGCAATTATTCGTTTTATACGGTGTAAAGGCTGTTGTATTTATTTTGTATTTTATTCTTCTGGTGTTGACTTCTTAGGCCCCAACTATTCGATATGGTGGAATAACGCCGTAGAGTGAAGCCTAGGTTGCCCGGAACGTAGAAATGACCATTACTTTCACACTGTTTGCAATTATTCCTTTTATACGATGGAAAAGCAGCTGTATTTATATCGTATTTCATGCATCTGGCGTTGACTTCTAAGGACCTAACTATTCGATCTGGTGGAGCAACGCCCTAGAGTGAAGCCTAGGTTGCTCGGAATGTAGAAATGACCATAACTTTCACACTGGTTGCAATTATTCGTTTTATACGATGGAAAAACTGTTGTATTTAAATTGTAATTTATGCTTCTGCCGCTCACTTCTTGGGCCCTAACTATTCGATCTGGTGGGACAACGCCCTAGGGTGAAGCCTAGGTTGCCCGGAACGTAGAAATGACCATAACATTTACACTGGTAGCAATTATTCGTTTTATAGAATGGAAAAACTGTTGTATTTATATTGTATTTTATGCTTCTGGCGTTGACTTCTTATGCCCTAACTATTCGATCTGGTGGAGCAATGCCTCAGAGTTAAGTCTAGGATGCCCGAAACGCCGAAATGATCATTACTTTCACGCTTGTTGCAATTATTCCTGTTATACGATGAAAAGACCGTTGTATTTTTATTGTATTTTATGCTTCAGGCGTAGGCTTCTAAGGCCGTAGCTATTCGATATGGTGGAGCACCGCCCTAGAGTGAAGCCTAGGTTGCCCGGAACGTAGAAATGAACATAACTTTTACACTGGTAGCAATTATTCGTTTTATACATTGGAAAAACTGTTCTATTTATTTTGTATTTTATGCTTCGGGCGTTGACTTCTAAGGCCCTAACTGTTTCATCTGGTGGAGCAACGCCCCAGAGTGAAGCCTAGGTTGCCCGGAACGTAGAAATGACCATCACTTTCAAACTGGTTGCAATTAATCCTGTTATACGATGGAAAAGCTGTTGTATTTTTATTGCATTTTATGCTTCTGGCGATCAATTCTTAGGCCCTAACTATTCGATCTGGTGGAACAACGTCCTAGGGTGAAGCCTAGGTTGCCCGGAAGGTAGAAATGACCATAAGTTTCATAATGGTTGCAATTATTCGTTTTATACGATGGAAAAACTGTTGTATTTCTATCGTATTTTATGCTTCTGGCGTTGACTTCTAAGGACCTAACTACTCGATCTGGTGGAGCAACGCCCTAGAGTGAAGCCTAGGTTGCTCGGAAAGTAGAAATGACCATAACCTTCACACAGGTTGCAATTATTCGTTTTATACGGTGTAAAGGCTGTTGTATTTAAATTGTATTTTATGCTTCTGCCGCTCACTTCTTGGGCCCTAACTATTCGATCTGGTGGAACAACGCCCTAGGGTGAAGCCTAGGTTGCCCGGAACGTAGAAATGACCATAACATTTACACTGGTAGCAATTATTCGTTTTATAGAATAGAAAAACTGTTGTATCTCTATTGTATTTTATGCTTCTGGCGTTGACTTCTAAGGACCTAACTATTCGATCTGGTGGAGCAACGCCCTAGAGTGAAGCCTAGGTTGCTCGGAATGTAGAAATGACCATAACTTTCACACTGGTTGCAATTATTCGTTTTATACGGTGTAAAGGCTGTTGTATTTATTTTGTATTTTATTCTTCTGGTGTTGACTTCTTAGGACCCAACTATTCGATATGGTGGAATAACGCCGTAGAGTGAAGCCTAGGTTGCCCGGAACGTAGAAATGACCATTACTTTCACACTGTTTGCAATTATTCCTTTTATACGATGGAAAAGCAGCTGTATTTATATCGTATTTCATGCATCTGGCGTTGACTTCTAAGGACCTAACTATTCGATCTGGTGGAGCAACGCCCTAGAGTGAAGCCTAGGTTGCTCGGAATGTAGAAATGACCATAACTTTCACACTGGTTGCAATTATTCGTTTTATACGATGGAAAAACTGTTGTATTTAAATTGTAATTTATGCTTCTGCCGCTCACTTCTTGGGCCCTAACTATTCGATCTGGTGGGACAACGCCCTAGGGTGAAGCCTAGGTTGCCCGGAACGTAGAAATGAACATAACATTTACACTGGTAGCAATTATTCGTTTTATAGAATGGAAAAACTGTTGTATTTATATTGTATTTTATGCTTCTGGCGTTGACTTCTTAGGCCCTAACTATTCGATCTGGTGGAGCAATGCCTCAGAGTTAAGTCTAGGATGCCCGAAACGCCGAAATGATCATTACTTTCACGCTTGTTGCAATTATTCCTGTTATACGATGAAAAGACCGTTGTATTTTTATTGTATTTTATGCTTCAGGCGTAGGCTTCTAAGGCCGTAGCTATTCGATATGGTGGAGCACCGCCCTAGAGTGAAGCCTAGGTTGCCCGGAACGTAGAAATGAACATAACTTTTACACTGGTAGCAATTATTCGTTTTATACATTGGAAAAACTGTTCTATTTATTTTGTATTTTATGCTTCGGGCGTTGACTTCTAAGGCCCTAACTGTTTCATCTGGTGGAGCAACGCCCCAGAGTGAAGCCTAGGTTGCCCGGAACGTAGAAATGACCATCACTTTCAAACTGGTTGCAATTAATCCTGTTATACGATGGAAAAACTGTTGTATTTTTATTGCATTTTATGCTTCTGGCGTTCACTTCTTAGGCCCTAACTATTCGATCTGGTGGAACAACGTCCTAGGGTGAAGCCTAGGTTGCCCGGAAGGTAGAAATTACCATAAGTTTCATAATGGTTGCAATTATTCGTTTTATACGATGGAAAAACTGTTGTATCTCTATTGTATTTTATGCTTCGGGCGTTGACTTCTTAGGCCCTAACACTTCGATCTGGTGGAGCAACGCCCTACAGTGAACCCTAGGTTGCCCGGAACGTAGATATGACCATAACCTTCACACAGGTTGCAATTATTCGTTTTATACGGTGTAAAGGCTGTTGTATTTAAATTGTATTTTATGCTTCTGCCGCTCACTTCTTGGGCCCTAACTATTCGATCTGGTGGAACAACGCCCTAGGGTGAAGCCTAGGTTGCCCGGAACGTAGAAATGACCATAACATTTACACTGGTAGCAATTATTCGTTTTATAGAATGGAAAAAATGTTGTATCTCTATTGTATTTTATGCTTCTGGCGTTGACTTCTAAGGACCTAACTATTCGATCTGGTGGAGCAACGCCCTAGAGTGAAGCCTAGGTTGCTCGGAATGTAGAAATGACCATAACTTTCACACTGGTTGCAATTAATCCTGTTATACGATGGAAAAACTGTTGTATTTTTATTGCATTTTATGCTTCGGGCGTTGACTTCTAAGGCTCTGACTATTCAATCTGTTGGAGCTACGCCCTAGAGTGAAGCCTAGGTTGTTCGGAATGTAGAAATGACCATAGCTTTCACACTGTGTGCAATTATTCGTTTTATACGATGGAAAAACTGTTGTATTTATATTGTATTTTATGCTTCTGGCGTTCACTTCTTAGGCCCTAACTATTCGATCTGGTGGAGCAACGCCCTAGAGTGAAGCCTAGGTTGCTCGGAATGTAGAAATGACCATAGCTTTCACACTGGTTGCAATTATTCGTTTTATACGATGGAAAAACTGTTGTATTTATATTGTATTTTATGCTTCTGGCGTTCACTTCTTGGGCCCTAACTATTCGATCTGGTGGAACAACGCCCTACAGTGAAGCCTAGGTTGCCCGGAACGTAGATATGACCATAACATTCACACAGGTTGCAATTATTCGTTTTATACGGTGTAAAGGCTGTTGTATTTATTTTGTATTTTATTCTTCTGGTGTTGTATTTTATGCTTGGGGCGTTGACTTCTAAGGCCCTAACTGTTTGATCTGGTGGAGCAACGCCCTAGAGTGAAGCCTAGGTTGCCCGGAACGTAGAAATGACAATTACATTCACACTGTTTGCAATTATTCCTTTTATACGATGCAAAAGCTTTTTTATTTATATCGTATTTTATGCTTCTGGCGTTGACTTCTAAGGACCTAACTATTCGATCTGGTGGAGCAACGCCCTAGAGTGAAGCCTAGGTTGCCCGGAACGTAGAAATGACCATCACTTTCAAACTGGTTGCAATTAATCCTGTTATACGATGGAAAAACTGTTGTATTTTTATTGCATTTTATGCTTCTGGCGTTCACTTCTTAGGGCCTAACTATTCGATCTGATGGAACAATGCCCTAGGGTGAAGCCTAGGTTGCCCGGAACGTAGAAATGACCATAACTTTTACACTGGTAACAATTATTCGTTTTATACGATGGAAAAACTGTTGTATTTTTATTGCATTTTATGCTTCGGGCGTTGACTTCTTAGGCCCTAACACTTCGATCTGGTGGAGCAACGCCCTACAGTGAACCCTAGGTTGCCCGGAACGTAGATATGACCATAACCTTCACACAGGTTGCAATTATTCGTTTTATACGGTGTAAAGGCTGTTGTATTTAAATTGTATTTTATGCTTCTGGCGTTCAATTCTTAGGCCCTAACTATTCGATCTGGTGGAACAACGTCCTAGGGTGAAGCCTAGGTTGCCCGGAAGGTAGAAATGACCATAAGTTTCATAATGGTTGCAATTATTCGTTTTATACGATGGAAAAACTGTTGTATTTCTATCGTATTTTATGCTTCTGGCGTTGACTTCTAAGGACCTAACTACTCGATCTGGTGGAGCAACGCCCTAGAGTGAAGCCTAGGTTGCTCGGAAAGTAGAAATGACCATAGCTTTCACACTGGTTGCAATTATTCGTCTTATACGATGGAAAAACTGTTGTATTTATATTGTATTTTATGCCTCTGGCGTTCACTTCTTGGGCCCTAACTATTCGATCTGGTGGAACAACGCCCTAGGTTGAAGCCTAGGTTGCCCGGGACGTAGAAATGACCATAACATTTACACTGGTAGCAATTATTCGTTTTATACATTGGAAAAACTGTTCTCTTTATTTTGTATTTTATGCTTCGGGCGTTGACTTCTAAGGCCCTAACTGTTTGATCTGGTGGAGCAACGCCCTAGAGTGAAGCCTAGGTTGCCCGGAACGTAGAAATGACCATCACTTTCAAACTGGTTGCAATTAATCCTGTTATACGATGGAAAAACTGTTGTATTTTTATTGCATTTTATGCTTCGGGCGTTGACTTCTAAGTACCTAACTATTCGATCTGGTGGAGCAACGCCCTAGAGTTTAGCCTAGGTAGCTCGGAATGTAGAAATAACCATAACTTTCACACTGGTTGCAATTATTCGTTTTATACGATGAAAAGACCGTTGTATTTTTATTGTATTTTATGCTTCAGGCGTAGGCTTCTAAGGCCGTAGCTATTCGATATGGTGGAGCACCGCCCTAGAGTGAAGACTAGGTTGCCCGTAACGTAGAAATGACCATTACTTTCACACTGTTTGCAATTATTCCTTTTTCTACGATGGAAAAGCTGTTGTATTTATATCGTATTTTATGCTTCTGGCGTTGACTTCTAAGGCCCTAGCTATTCGATCTAGTGGAGCAACGCCCTAGAGTGAAGCCTAGGTTTCCCGGAACGTAGAAATGACCATCACTTTCAAACTGGTTGCAATTAATCCTGTTATACGATGGAAAAACTGTTGTATTTTTATTGCATTTTATGCTTCTGGCGTTCACTTCTTAGGCCCTAACTATTCGATCTGGTGGAACAACGTCCTAGGGTGAAGCCTAGGTTGCCCGGAAGGTAGAAATTACCATAAGTTTCATAATGGTTGCAATTATTCGTTTTATACGATGGAAAAACTGTTGTATCTCTATTGTATTTTATGCTTCGGGCGTTGACTTCTTAGGCCCTAACACTTCGATCTGGTGGAGCAACGCCCTACAGTGAAGCCTAGGTTGCCCGGAACGTAGATATGACCATAACCTTCACACAGGTTGCAATTATTCGTTTTATACGGTGTAAAGGCTGTTGTATTTAAATTGTATTTTATGCTTCTGCCGCTCACTTCTTGGGCCCTAACTATTCGATCTGGTGGAACAACGCCCTAGGGTGAAGCCTAGGTTGCCCGGAACGTAGAAATGACCATAACATTTACACTGGTAGCAATTATTCGTTTTATAGAATGGAAAAAATGTTGTATCTCTATTGTATTTTATGCTTCTGGCGTTGACTTCTAAGGACCTAACTATTCGATCTGGTGGAGCAACGCCCTAGAGTGAAGCCTAGGTTGCTCGGAACGTAGAAATGACCATCACTTTCAAACTGGTTGCAATTAATCCTGTTATACGATGGAAAAACTGTTGTATTTTTATTGCATTTTATGCTTCTGGCGTTCACTTCTTAGGCCCTAACTATTCGATCTGGTGGAACAACGTCCTAGGGTGAAGCCTAGGTTGCCCGGAAGGTAGAAATTACCATAAGTTTCATAATGGTTGCAATTATTCGTTTTATACGATGGAAAAACTGTTGTATCTCTATTGTATTTTATGCTTCGGGCGTTGACTTCTTAGGCCCTAACACTTCGATCTGGTGGAGCAACGCCCTACAGTGAAGCCTAGGTTGCCCGGAACGCAGATATGACCATAACCTTCACACAGGTTGCAATTATTCGTTTTATACGGTGTAAAGGCTGTTGTATTTAAATTGTATTTTATGCTTCTGCCGCTCACTTCTTGGGCCCTAACTATTCGATCTGGTGGAACAACGCCCTAGGGTGAAGCCTAGGTTGCCCGGAACGTAGAAATGACCATAACATTTACACTGGTAGCAATTATTCGTTTTATAGAATGGAAAAAATGTTGTATCTCTATTGTATTTTATGCTTCTGGCGTTGACTTCTAAGGACCTAACTATTCGATCTGGTGGAGCAACGCCCTAGAGTGAAGCCTAGGTTGCTCGGAACGTAGAAATGACCATCACTTTCAAACTGGTTGCAATTAATCCTGTTATACGATGGAAAAACTGTTGTATTTTTATTGCATTTTATGCTTCGGGCGTTGACTTCTAAGGATCTAACTATTCGATCTGGTGGAGCAACGCCCTAGAGTTTAGCCTAGGTAGCTCGGTATGTAGAAATAACCATAACTTTCACACTGGTTGCAATTATTCGTTTTTTACGATGGAAAAGCTGTTGTATTTATATTGTATTTTATGACTCTGGCGTTGACTTCTAAGGCCCTAGCTATTCGATCTAGTGGAGCAACGTCCTAGAGTGACGCCTAGGTTACCCGGAACGTAGAAATGACCATCACTTTCAAACTGGTTGCAATTAATCCTGTTATACGATGGAAAAACTGTTGTATTTATATTGTATTTTATGCTTCTGGCGTTCACTTCTTAGGCCCTAACTATTCGATCTGGTGGAACAGCGCCCTAGGGTGAAGCCTAGGTTGCTCGGAACGCAGAAATGACCACTACTTGCACACAGTTTGCAATTATTTATTTAATACGATGGAAAAGCTGTTGTATTTATATCGTATTTTATGCTACGGGCGTTGACTTCTTAGGCCCTAACACTTCGATCTGGTGGAGCAACGCCCTACAGTGAAGCCTAGGTTGCCCGGAACGTAGATATGACCATAACATTCACACAGGTTGCAATTATTCGTTTTATACGGTGTAAAGGCTGTTGTATTTATTTTGTATTTTATTCTTCTGGTGTTGAATTCTTAGGCCCGAACTATTCGATCTGGTGCAACAACGCCGTAGAGTGAAGCCTAGGTTGCCCGGAACGCAGAAATGACCATTACTTTCACACTGTTTGCAATTATTCCTGTTATACGATGAAAAGACCGTTGTATTTTTATTGTATTATATGCTTCAGGCGTAGGCTTCTAAGGCCGTATCTATTCGATATGGTGGAGCACCGCCCTAGAGTGAAGCCTAGGTTGCTCGGAATATAGAAATGACCATAACTTTCACAATGGTTGCAATTATTCGTTTTATACGGTGTAAAGGCTGTTGTATTTATTTTGTATTTTATTCTTCTGGTGTTGACTTCTTAGGCCCCAACTATTCGATATGGTGGAATAACGCCGTAGAGTGAAGCCTAGGTTGCCCGGAACGTAGAAATGACCATTACTTTCACACTGTTTGCAATTATTCCTTTTATACGATGGAAAAGCAGCTGTATTTGTATCGTATTTCATGCATCTGGCGTTGACTTCTAAGGACCTAACTATTCGATCTGGTGGAGCAACGCCCTAGAGTGAAGCCTAGGTTGCTCGGAATGTAGAAATGACCATAACTTTCACACTGGTTGCAATTATTCGTTTTATACGATGGAAAAACTGTTGTATTTAAATTGTAATTTATGCTTCTGCCGCTCACTTCTTGGGCCCTAACTATTCGATCTGGTGGGACAACGCCCTAGGGTGAAGCCTAGGTTGCCCGGAACGTAGAAATGACCATAACATTTACACTGGTAGCAATTATTCGTTTTATAGAATGGAAAAACTGTTGTATCTCTATTGTATTTTATGCTTCTGGCGTTGACTTCTAAGGACCTAACTATTCGATCTGGTGGAGCAACGCCCTAGAGTGAAGCCTAGGTTGCTCGGAATGTAGAAATGACCATAACTTTCACACTGGTTGCAATTATTCGTTTTATACGGTGTAAAGGCTGTTGTATTTATTTTGTATTTTATTCTTCTGGTGTTGACTTCTTAGGACCCAACTATTCGATATGGTGGAATAACGCCGTAGAGTGAAGCCTAGGTTGCCCGGAACGTAGAAATGACCATTACTTTCACACTGTTTGCAATTATTCCTTTTATACGATGGAAAAGCAGCTGTATTTATATCGTATTTCATGCATCTGGCGTTGACTTCTAAGGACCTAACTATTCGATCTGGTGGAGCAACGCCCTAGAGTGAAGCCTAGGTTGCTCGGAATGTAGAAATGACCATAACTTTCACACTGGTTGCAATTATTCGTTTTATACGATGGAAAAACTGTTGTATTTAAATTGTCATTTATGCTTCTGCCGCTCACTTCTTGGGCCCTAACTATTCGATCTGGTGGGACAACGCCCTAGGGTGAAGCCTAGGTTGCCCGGAACGTAGAAATGAACATAACATTTACACTGGTAGCAATTATTCGTTTTACAGAATGGAAAAACTGTTGTATTTATATTGTATTTTATGCTTCTGGCGTTGACTTCTTAGGCCCTAACTATTCGATCTGGTGGAGCAATGCCTCAGAGTTAAGTCTAGGATGCCCGAAACGCCGAAATGATCATTACTTTCACGCTTGTTGCAATTATTCCTGTTATACGATGAAAAGACCGTTGTATTTTTATTGTATTTTATGCTTCAGGCGTAGGCTTCTAAGGCCGTAGCTATTCGATATGGTGGAGCACCGCCCTAGAGTGAAGCCTAGGTTGCCCGGAACGTAGAAATGAACATAACTTTTACACTGGTAGCAATTATTCGTTTTATACATTGGAAAAACTGTTCTATTTATTTTGTATTTTATGCTTCGGGCGTTGACTTCTAAGGCCCTAACTGTTTCATCTGGTGGAGCAACGCCCCAGAGTGAAGCCTAGGTTGCCCGGAACGTAGAAATGACCATCACTTTCAAACTGGTTGCAATTAATCCTGTTATACGATGGAAAAGCTGTTGTATTTTTATTGCATTTTATGCTTCTGGCCTTCAATTCTTAGGCCCTAACTATTCGATCTGGTGGAACAACGTCCTAGGGTGAAGCCTAGGTTGCCCGGAAGGTAGAAATGACCATAAGTTTCATAATGGTTGCAATTATTCGTTTTATACGATGGAAAAACTGTTGTATTTCTATCGTATTTTATGCTTCTGGCGTTGACTTCTAAGGACCTAACTACTCGATCTGGTGGAGCAACGCCCTAGAGTGAAGCCTAGGTTGCTCGGAAAGTAGAAATGACCATAGCTTTCACACTGGTTGCAATTATTCGTCTTATACGATGGAAAAACTGTTGTATTTATATTGTATTTTATGCCTCTGGCGTTCAGTTCTTGGGCCCTAACTATTCGATCTGGTGGAACAACGCCCTAGGTTGAAGCCTAGGTTGCCCGGGACGTAGAAATGACCATAACATTTACACTGGTAGCAATTATTCGTTTTATACAATGGAAAAACTGTTCTCTTTATTTTATATTTTATGCTTCGGGCGTTGACTTCTAAGGCCCTAACTGTTTGATCTGGTGGAGCAACGCCCTAGAGTGAAGCCTAGGTTGCCCGGAACGTAGAAATGACCATCACTTTCAAACTGGTTGCAATTAATCCTGTTATACGATGGAAAAACTGTTGTATTTTTATTGCATTTTATGCTTCGGGCGTTGACTTCTAAGTACCTAACTATTCGATCTGGTGGAGCAACGCCCTAGTGTTTAGCCTAGGTAGCTCGGAATGTAGAAATAACCATAACTTTCACACTGGTTGCAATTATTCGTTTTATACGATGAAAAGACCGTTGTATTTTTATTGTATTTTATGCTTCAGGCGTAGGCTTCTAAGGCCGTAGCTATTCGATATGGTGGAGCACCGCCCTAGAGTGAAGACTAGGTTGCCCGTAACGTAGAAATGACCATTACTTTCACACTGTTTGCAATTATTCCTTTTTCTACGATGGAAAAGCTGTTGTATTTATATCGTATTTTATGCTTCTGGCGTTGACTTCTAAGGCCCTAGCTATTCGATCTAGTGGAGCAACGCCCTAGAGTGAAGCCTAGGTTTCCCGGAACGTAGAAATGACCATCACTTTCAAACTGGTTGCAATTAATCCTGTTATACGATGGAAAAACTGTTGTATTTTTATTGCATTTTATGCTTCTGGCGTTCACTTCTTAGGCCCTAACTATTCGATCTGGTGGAACAACGTCCTAGGGTGAAGCCTAGGTTGCCCGGAAGGTAGAAATTACCATAAGTTTCATAATGGTTGCAATTATTCGTTTTATACGATGGAAAAACTGTTGTATCTCTATTGTATTTTATGCTTCGGGCGTTGACTTCTTAGGCCCTAACACTTCGATCTGGTGGAGCAACGCCCTACAGTGAACCCTAGGTTTCCCGGAACGTAGATATGACCATAACCTTCACACAGGTTGCAATTATTCGTTTTATACGGTGTAAAGGCTGTTGTATTTAAATTGTATTTTATGCTTCTGCCGCTCACTTCTTGGGCCCTAACTATTCGGTCTGGTGGAACAACGCCCTAGGGTGAAGCCTAGGTTGCCCGGAACGTAGAAATGACCATAACATTTACACTGGTAGCAATTATTCGTTTTATAGAATGGAAAAAATGTTGTATCTCTATTGTATTTTATGCTTCTGGCGTTGACTTCTAAGGACCTAACTATTCGATCTGGTGGAGCAACGCCCTAGAGTGAAGCCTAGGTTGCTCGGAATGTAGAAATGACCATAACTTTCACACTGGTTGCAATTAATCCTGTTATACGATGGAAAAACTGTTGTATTTTTATTGCATTTTATGCTTCGGGCGTTGACTTCTAAGGCTCTGACTATTCAATCTGTTGGAGCTACGCCCTAGAGTGAAGCCTAGGTTGTTCGGAATGTAGAAATGACCATAGCTTTCACACTGTGTGCAATTATTCGTTTTATACGATGGAAAAACTGTTGTATTTATATTGTATTTTATGCTTCTGGCGTTCACTTCTTAGGCCCTAACTATTCGATCTGGTGGAGCAACGCCCTAGAGTGAAGCCTAGGTTGCTCGGAATGTAGAAATGACCATAGCTTTCACACTGGTTGCAATTATTCGTTTTATACGATGGAAAAACTGTTGTATTTATATTGTATTTTATGCTTCTGGCGTTCACTTCTTGGGCCCTAACTATTCGATCTGGTGGAACAACGCCCTACAGTGAAGCCTAGGTTGCCCGGAACGTAGATATGACCATAACATTCACACAGGTTGCAATTATTCGTTTTATACGGTGTAAAGGCTGTTGTATTTATTTTGTATTTTATTCTTCTGGTGTTGTATTTTATGCTTGGGGCGTTGACTTCTAAGGCCCTAACTGTTTGATCTGGTGGAGCAACGCCCTAGAGTGAAGCCTAGGTTGCCCGGAACGTAGAAATGACAATTACATTCACACTGTTTGCAATTATTCCTTTTATACGATGCAAAAGCTTTTTTATTTATATCGTATTTTATGCTTCTGGCGTTGACTTCTAAGGACCTAACTATTCGATCTGGTGGAGCAACGCCCTAGAGTGAAGCCTAGGTTGCCCGGAACGTAGAAATGACCATCACTTTCAAACTGGTTGCAATTAATCCTGTTATACGATGGAAAAACTGTTGTATTTTTATTGCATTTTATGCTTCTGGCGTTCACTTCTTAGGGCCTAACTATTCGATCTGATGGAACAATGCCCTAGGGTGAAGCCTAGGTTGCCCGGAACGTAGAAATGACCATAACTTTTACACTGGTAACAATTATTCGTTTTATACAATGGAAAAACTGTTCTATTTATTTTGTATTTTATGCTTCGGGCGTTGACTTCTTTGGCCCTATCAATTCGATCTGGTCGAGCAACGCCCTAGAGTGAAGCCTAGGTTCCCTGGAACGTACAAATGACCATCACTTTCACACGGGTTGCAATTATTCCTGTTATAGGATGGAAAGACTGTTGTATTTTTATTGCATTTTATGCTTCTGGCGTTCACTTCTTAGGCCCTGACTATTCGATCTGGTGGAACAACGCCCTAGGGTGAAGCCTAGGTTGCCCAGAACGTTGAAATGACCATAACTTTTACACTGGTAGCAATTATTCGTTTTATACAATAGAAAATCTGTTCTATTTATTTTGTATTTTATGCTTGGGGCGTTGACTTCTAAGGCCCTAACTGTTTGATCTGGTGGAGCAACGCCCTAGAGTGAAGCCTAGGTTGCCCGGAACGTAGAAATGACAATTACATTCACACTGTTTGCAATTATTCCTTTTATACGATGCAAAAGCTGTTGTATTTATATCGTATTTTATGCTTCTGGCGTTCACTTCTAAGGACCTAGCTATTCGATCTGGTGGAGCAACGCCCTAGAGTGAAGCCTAGGTTGCTCGGAATGTAGAAATGACCATAACTTTCACACTGGTTGCAATTATTCGTTTTATACGATGGAAAAACTGTTGTATTTATATTGCATTTAATGCTTCTGGCGATCACTTCTTAGGCCCTAACTATTCGATCTGGTGGAACAACGCCCTAGGGTGAAGCCTAGGTTGCCCGGAACGTAGAAATGACCATAACTTTTACACTGGTAGCAATTATTCGTTTTATACAATGAAAAACTGTTGTATTTATATTGTATTTTATGCTTCTGGCGTTGACTTCTTAGGCCCTAACTATTCGATCTGGTGGAGCAATGCCTCAGTGTTAAGTCTAGGATGCCCGAAACGCCGAAATGATCATTACCTTCACGCTTGTTGCAATTATTCCTGTTATACGATGAAAAGACCGTTGTATTTTTATTGTATTTTATGCTTCAGGCGTAGGCTTCTAAGGCCGTAGCTATTCGATCTGGTGGAACAACGCCCTAGGGTGAAGCCTAGGTTGCCCGGAACGTAGAAATGACCATAACATTTACACTGGTAGGAATTATTCGTTTTATAGAATGGAAAAACTGTTGTATCTCTATTGTATTTTATGCTTCTGGCGTTGACTTCTAAGGACCTAACTATTCGATCTGGTGGAGCAACGCCCTAGAGTGAAGCCTAGGTTGCTCGGAATGTAGAAATGACCATAACTTTCACACTGGTTGCAATTATTCGTTTTATACGGTGTAAAGGCTGTTGTATTTATTTTGTATTTTATTCTTCTGGTGTTGACTTCTTAGGCCCCAACTATTCGATATGGTGGAATAGCGCCGTAGAGTGAAGCCTAGGTTGCCCGGAACGTTGAAATGACCATTACTTTCACACTGTTTGCAATTATTCCTTTTATACGATGGAAAAGCTGCTGTATTTATATCGTATTTCATGCATCTGGCGTTGACTTCTAAGGACCTAACTATTCGATCTGGTGGAGCAACGCCCTAGAGTGAAGCCTAGGTTGCTCGGAATGTAGAAATGACCATAACTTTCACACTGGTTGCAATTATTCGCTTTATACGATGGAAAAACTGTTTTATTTAAATTGTAATTTATGCTTCTGCCGCTCACTTCTTGGGCCCTAACTATTCGATCTGGTGGGACAACGCCCTAGGGTGAAGCCTAGGTTGCCCGGAACGTAGAAATGAACATAACTTTTACACTGGTAGCAATTATTCATTTTATACATTGGAAAAACTGTTCTATTTATTTTGTATTTTATGCTTCGGGCGTTGACTTCTAAGGCCCTAACTGTTTCATCTGGTGGAGCAACGCCCCAGAGTGAAGCCTAGGTTGCCCGGAACGTAGAAATGACCATCACTTTCAAACTGGTTGCAATTAATCCTGTTATACGATGGAAAAGCTGTTGTACTTTTATTGCATTTTATGCTTCTGGCGTTCAATTCTTAGGCCCTAACTATTCGATCTGGTGGAACAACGTCCTAGGGTGAAGCCTAGGTTGCCCGGAAGGTAGAAATGACCATAAGTTTCATAATGGTTGCAATTATTCGTTTTATACGATGGAAAAACTGTTGTATTTCTATCGTATTTTATGCTTCTGGCGTTGACTTCTAAGGACCTAACTACTCGATCTGGTGGAGCAACGCCCTAGAGTGAAGCCTAGGTTGCCCGGAACGTAGAAATGACCATCACTTTCAAACTGGTTGCAATTAATCCTGTTATACGATGGAAAAACTGTTGTATTTTTATTGCATTTTATGCTTCGGGCGTTGACTTCTAAGGACCTAACTATTCGATCTGGTGGAGCAACGCCCTAGAGTTTAGCCTAGGTAGCTCGGAATGTAGAAATAACCATAACTTTCACACTGGTTGCAATTATTCGTTTTATACGATGAAAAGACCGTTGTATTTTTATTGTATTTTATGCTTCAGGCGTAGGCTTCTAAGGCCGTAGCCATTCGACATGGTGGAGCACCGCCCTAGAGTGAAGCCTAGGTTGCCCGGAACGTAGAAATGACCATTACTTTCACACTGTTTGCAATTATTCCTTTTATACGATGGAAAAGCTGTTGTATTTATATCGTATTTTATGCTTCTGGCGTTGACTTCTAAGGCCCTAGCTATTCGATCTAGTGGAGCAACGCCCTAGTGTGAAGCCTAGGTTTCCCGGAACGTAGAAATGACCATCACTTTCAAACTGGTTGCAATTAATCCTGTTATACGATGGAAAAACTGTTGTATTTTTATTGCATTTTATGCTTCTGGCGTTCACTTCTTAGGCCCTAACTATTCGATCTGGTGGAACAACGCCCCAGGGTGAAGCCTACGTTGCCCGGACCGTAGAAATGACCATAACTTTTACACTGGTAGCAATTATTCGTTTTATACAATGGAAAAACTGTTCTATTTATTTTCTATTTTATGCTTCGGGCGTTGGCTTCTAAGACCCTAACTGTTTGATCTGGTGGAGCAACGCCCTAGGGTGAAGCCTAGGTTGCCCGGAACGTAGAAATGACCATAACTTTTACACTGGTAGCAATTATACGTTTTATACAATGGAAAAACTGTTGTACTTATATTGTGTTTTATGCTTCTGGCGTTGACTTCTTAGGCCCTAGCTATTCGATCTGGTGGTGCAATGCCTCAGAGTTAAGTCTAGGATGCCCGAAACGCCGAAATGATCATTACTTTCACGCTTGTTGCAATTATTCCTGTTATACGATGAAAAGACCGTTGTATTTTTATTGTATTTTATGCTTCAGGAACAGGCTTCTAAGGCCGTAGCTATTGGATATGGTGGGGCACCGCCCTAGAGTGAACCCTAGGTTGCTCGGAATATAGAAATGACCATAACTTTCGCACTGGTTGCAATTATTCGTTTTCTACGATGGAAAAACTGGTGTATTTATATTGTATTTTATGCTTCTGGCGTTCACTTCTTAGGGCCTAACTATTCGATCTGATGGAACAATTCCCTAGGGTGAAGCATAGGTTGCCCGGAACGTAAAAATGACCATAACTTTTACACTGGTAGCAATTATTCGTTTTATACAATGGAAAAACTGTTCTATTTATTTTGTATTTTATGCTTCGGGCGTTGACTTCTTTGGCCCTAACAATTCGATCTGGTGGAGCAACGCCCTAGAGTGAAGCATAGGTTCCCTGGAACGTACAAATGACCATCACTTTCACACGGGTTGCAATTATTCCTGTTATAAGATGGAAAGACTGTTGCATTTTTATTGCATTTTATGCTTCTGGCGTTCACTTCTTAGGCCCTGACTATTCGATCTGGTGGAACAACGGCCTAAGGTGAAGCCTAGGTTGCCCGCAACGTAGAAATGGCCATAACTTTTACACAGGTAGCAATTATTCGTTTTATACAATGGAAAAACTGTTGTATTTATATTGTATTTTATGCTTCTGGCGTTCACTTCTTAGGGCCTAACTATTCGATCTGATGGAACAATGCCCTAGGGTGAAGCCTAGGTTGCCTGGAACGTAAAAATGACCATAACCTTTACACTGGTAACAATTATTCGTTTTATACAATGTAAAAACTGTTCTATTTATTTTGTATTTAATGCTTCGGGCGTTGGCTTCTAAGGCCCTAACTGTTTGATCTGGTGGACCAACGCCCTAGAGTGAAGCCTAGGTTGCCCGGAACGTAGAAATGACCACAACTTTCACACTGGTTGCTATTATTCGTTTTCTACGATGGAAAGACTGTTGTATTTATATTGTATTTTATGCTTCTGGCGTTCACTTCTTAGGGCCTAACTATTCGATCTGATGGAACAATGCCCTAGGGTGAAGCCTAGGTTGCCTGGAACGTAAAAATGACCATAACCTTTACACTGGTAGCAATTATTCGTTTTATACAATGTAAAAACTGTTCTATTTATTTTGTATTTTATGCTTCGGTCGTTGACTTCTTTGGCCCTAACAATTCGATCTGGTGGAGGAACGCCCTAGAGTGAAGCATAGGTTCCCTGGAACGTACAAATGACCATCACTTTCACACGGGTTGCAATTATTCCTGTTATAGGATGGAAAGACTGTGGCATTTTTATTGCATTTTATGCTTCTGGCGTTCACTTCTTAGGCCCTGACTATTCGATCTGGTGGAACAACGTCCAAGGGTGAAGCCTAGGTTGCCCGGAACGTAGAAATGACCATAACGTTTACACTGGTAGCAATTATTCGTTTTATACAATGGAAAAACTGTTCTATTTATTTTGTATTTTATGCATCGTGCGTTGACTTCTAAGGCCCTAGCTATTGGATCTAGAGGAGCAACGCCCTAGAGTGAAGCCTATGTTGCCCGGATCGTAGAAATGACCATAACTTTCACACTGGTTGCTATTATTCGTTTTATACGATGGAAAAACTGTTATATTGATATTGTATTTTATGCTTCAGGCGTTGACTTCTGAGGCCGTAGCTATTCGATGTTATGGAAGAACGCCATAGAGTGAAGCCTAGGTTGCCCGGAACGTAGAAATGTCCATATCTTTCACACTGTTTGCAATTATTCATTTTATACGGTCGCAAAGCTGTTGCATTTATATTGTATTTTATGATTCTGGCGTTGACTCCTTAGGCCCTAACTATTCGATCTGGTGGAGCAATGCCTCAGAGTTAAGTCTAGGATGCCCGAAACGCCGAAATGATCATTACTTTCACGCATGTTGGAATTATTCCTGTTATACGATGAAAAGACTGTTGTATTTTTATTGTATTTTATGCTTCAGGCGTAGGCTTCTGAGGCCGTGGCTATTCGATATGGTAGAGCACCGCCCTAGAGCGAAGCCTAGGTTGCTCGGAACGCAGAAATGACCACTACTTTCTCACTGTTTGCAATTATTCATTTAATACGATGGAAAAGCTGCTGTATTTATATCGTATTTTATGCTTCGGGCGTTGACTTCTAAGGCCCTAACTGTTTGATCTGGTGGAGCAACGCCCTAGAGTGAAGCCTCGGTTGCGCGGGACGTAAAAATGACAATTACTTTCACACTGTTTGCAATTATTCCTTTTATACGATGCAAAAGCTGTTGTATTTATATCGTATTTTATGCTTCTGGCGTTGAGTTCTAAGGACCTAACTATTCGATCTGGTGGAGCAACGCCCTAGAGTGAAGCCTAGGTTGCTCGGAATGTAGAAATAACCATAACTTTCACACTGGTTGCAATTATTCGTTTTTTACGATGGAAAAGCTGTTGTATTTATATTGTATTTTATGCCTCTGACGTTGACTTCTAAGGCCCCAGCTATTGGATCTAGTGGAGCAACGCCCTACAGTGAAGCCTAGGTTGCCCCGAACGTAGAAATGACCATCACTTTCAAACTGGTTGCAATTAATCCTGTTATACGATGGAAAAACTGTTTTATTTTTATTGCATTTTATGCTTCGGGCGTTGACTTCTAAGGCCCTGACTATTCAAGCTGTTGGAGCAACGCCCTAGAGTGAAGCCTAGGTTGCTCGGAATGTAGAAATGACCATAGCTTTCACACTGGTTGCAATTATTCGTTTTATATGATGGAAAAACTGTTCTATTTATTTTGTATTTTATGCTTCGGGCGTTGACTTCTAAGGCCCTAACTGTTTGATCTGGTGGATTACCGCCCTAGGGTGAAGCCTAGGTTGCCCGGAACGTAGAAATGACTATTACTTTCACACTGTTTGCGATTATTCCTTTTATACGTTGGAAAAGCTGTTGTATTTATATCGTATTTTATGCTTCTGGCGTTGACTTCTATGTCCCTAGCTATTCGATCTAGTGGAGCAACGCCCTAGAGTGAAGCCTAGGTTGCCCGGAACGTAGAAATGACCATCACTTTCAAACTGGTTGCAATTAATCCTGTTATACGATGGAAAACCTGTTGTATTTTTATTGCATTTTATGCTTCTGGCGTTCACTTCTTATGCCCTAACTATTCGATCTGGTGGAACAACGCCCTAGGGTGAAGCCTAGGTTGCCGGAACGTAGAAATGACCATAACTTTTACACTGGTAGCAATTATACGTTTTATACAATGGAAAAACTGTTGTATTTATATTGTATTTTATGCTTCTGGCGTTGACTTCTTAGGCCCTAACTGCTTGATCTGGTGGAGCAACGCCCTAGAGTGAAGCCTAGATTGCCCGGAACGTAGAAATGACAATTACTTTCACACTGTTTGCAATTATTCCTTTTATACGATGCAAAAGCTGTTGTATTTATATCGTATTTTATGCTTCTGGCGTTGACTTCTAAGGACCTAACTATTCGATCTGGTGGAGCAACGCCCTAGAGTGAAGCCTAGGTTGCTCGGAATGTAGAAATAACCATAACTTTCACACTGGTTGCAATTATTCGTTTTTTACGATGGAAAAGCTGTTGTACTTATATTGTATTTTATGCCTCTGGCGTTGACTTCTAAGGCCCTAGCTATTCGATGTAGTGGAGCAACTCCCTACAGTGAAGCCTAGGTTGCCCGGAACGTAGAAATGACCATCACTTTCAAACTGGTTGCAATTAATCCTGTTATACGAAGGATAAACTGTTGTATTTTTATTGCATTTTATGCTTCGGGCGTTGACTTCTAAGGCCCTGACTATTCAATCTGTTGGAGCAACGCCCTAGGGTGAAGCCTAGGTTGCCTGGAACGTAAAAATGACCATAACCTTTACACTGGTAACAATTATTCGTTTTATACAATGTAAAAACTGTTCTATTTATTTTGTATTTTATGCTTCGGGCGTTGACTTCTTTGGGCCTAACAATTCGATCTGGTGGAGGAACGCCCTAGAGTGAAGCATAGGTTCCCTGGAACGTACAAATGACCATCACTTTCACACGGGTTGCAATTATTCCTGTTATAGGATGGAAAGACTGTTGTATTTTTATTGCATTTTATGCTTCTGGCGTTCACTTCTTAGGCCCTGACTATTCGATCTGGTGGAACAACGCCCAAGGGTGAAGCCTAGGTTGCCCGGAACGTAGAAATGACCATAACGTTTACACTGGTAGCAATTATTCGTTTTATACAATGGAAAAACTGTTCTATTTATTTTGTATTTTATGCATCGTGCGTTGACTTCTAAGGCCCTAACTGTTTGATCTGGTGCAGCAACGCCCTAGAGTGAAGCCTAGATTGCCCGGAACGTAGAAATGACAATTACTTTCACACTGTTTGCAATTATTCCTTTTATACGATGCAAAAGCTGTTGTATTTATATGGTATTTTATGCTTCTGGCGTTGACTTCTAAGGACCTAACTATTCGATCTGGTGGAGCGACGCCCTAGTGTGAAGCCTAGGTTGCTCGGAATGTAGAAATAACCATAACTTTCACACTGGTTGCAATTATTCGTTTTTTACGATGGAAAAGCTGTTGTATTTATATTGTATTTTATGCCTCTGACGTTGACTTCTAAGGCCCTAGCTATTGGATCTAGTGGAGCAACGCCCTAGAGTGAAGCCTAGGTTGCCCCGAACGTAGAAATGACCATCACTTTCAAACTGGTTGCAATTAATCCTGTTATACGATGAAAAAACTGTTTTATTTTTATTGCATTTTATGCTTCGGGCGTTGACTTCTAAGGCCATGACTATTCAAGCTGTTGGAGCAACGCCCTAGACTGAAGCCTAGGTTGCTCGGAATGTAGAAATGACCATAGCTTTCACACTGGTTGCAATTATTCGTTTTATATGATGGAAAAACTGTTGTATTTATATTGTATTTTATGCTTCTGGCGTTCACTTCTTAGGCCCTAACTATTCGATCTGGTGGAACAACGGCCTAAGGTGAAGCCTAGGTTGCCCGCAACGTAGAAATGGCCATAACCTTTACACAGGTAGCAATTATTCGTTTTATACAATGGAAAAACTGTTCCATTTATTTTGTATTTAATGCTTCGGGCGTTTGCTTCTAAGGCCCTAACTGTTTGATCTGGTGGACCAACGCCCTAGAGTGAAGCCTAGGTTGCCCGGAACGTAGAAATGACCATAACTTTCACACTGGTTGCAATTATTCGTTTTTTACGATGGAAAAGCTGTATTTATATTGTACTTTATGCCTCTGGCGTTGACTTCTAAGGCCCTAGCTATTCGATCTAGTGGAGCAGCGCCCTAGAGTGAAGCCTAGGTCGCCCGGAACGTAGAAATGACCATTACATTCACACTGGTTGCAATTATTCCTGTTATACGATGGAAAAACTGTTGTATTTTTATTGTATTCTATGCTTCTGGCGTTTAATTCTAAGTCGCTAGCTATTTGATCTGGTGGAGCAACGACCTAGAGTGATGCCTAGGTTGCCCGGAACGTAGAAATGACAATTACTTTCACACTGTTTGGTATTATTCATTTTGTACGATGGAAAAGCTGTTGTATTTATATTGTATTTTATGCCTCTGGCGTTGACTTCTAAGGCCGTAGCTATTAGATGCGGTGGAGCAACGCCCTAGAGTGACGCCTAGGTTGCCCGGAACGTAGAAATGACCATAACTTTCACAGTGGTTGCTATCATTCGTTTTATACGATGGAAAAACTGTTATATTTATATTGTATTTTATGCTTCTGGCGTTGACTTCTTAGGCCCTAACTGTCCGATCTGGTGGAACAACGCCCTAGAGTGAAGCCTAGGTTATCCGGAACGTAGAAATGACCAGTACATTCACACTGGTTGCAGTTACTCCTGTAAAACGATGGAAACACTGTTGCATCTTTATTGTATTTTATGCTTCTGGCGTTGACTTCTAAGGCCCTAACTATTCGATCTGGTGGCGCAACGCCCTAGGGTGAAGCCTAGGTTGGCCGGAATGTAGAAATGTCCATAACTTTCACACTGGTTGCAATTATTCGTTTTATACGATTGAAAAGCTGTTGTATTTATATTGTATTTTATGCTTCTGGCGTTGACTTCTTAGTCCCTAACTATTCCCTCTGGTGGATCAACACGCTAGAGTGAAACCTACGTTGCGCGGAACGTAGAAATGACCATTCATTTCACACTGGTTGCAATTATTCCTGTTATACGGTGGAAAAACTGTTGTATTTTAATTGTATTTTATGCTTTTAGCGATGAATTCTAAGTCCCTAGCTATTCGATCTGGTGGAGCAACGCCCTAGAGTGACGCCTAGCTTGCTCGGAACGTAGAAATGACCATTACTTTCACACTGGTTGCAATTATTCGTTTTATACGATGGAAAAACTGTTGTATTTATATCGTATTTTATGCTTCTGGCATTGACTTCTTATGACCTAACTATTCGATCTGGTGGAGCAACGCCCTGGAGTGAAACCTAGGTTGCCCGGAACGTAGAAATGACCAGTACTTTCACACTGTTTGCAGTTATTCCTGTTATACGATGGAAAAACTGTTGTACTTATATTGTATTTTAATCTTATGGCGTTCACTTCTTAGGGCCTAACTATTCGATCTGATGGAACAATGCCCTAGGGTGAAGCCTAGGTTGCCCGGAACGTAGAAATGACCATAACTTTTACACTGGTAGCAATTATTCGTTTTATACAATGGAAAAACTGTTTTATTTATTTTGTATTTTATGCTTCGGGCGTTGACTTCTGAGGCCCTAACTATTCGATCTGGTGGAGCAACGCCCTGGAGTGAAACGTGGGTTGCCCGGAACGTAGAAATGACCATAACTTTCACACTGGTTGGTATCTTACGTTTTATACGATGTAAAGGCTGTTGTACTTAATTGGTATTTTATTCTTCTGGTGTTGATTTCTTAGGCCCTAACTATTCGATCTGGTTGAACAACGCCGTAGAGTGAACCCTAGGTTGCCCGGAACGTAGGAATAACCATTACTTTCACACTGTTTGCAATTATTCCTTTTACACGATGGAAAAGCTGTTGTATTTATATCGTGTTTTATGCTTCTGGCGTTGACTTCTTAGGCCCTAACTATTCGATCTGGTGGAACAACGCCCTAGGGTGAACCCTAGGTTGCCCGGAACGTAGAAATGACCATAACTTTTACACTGGTAGCAATTATTCGTTTTATACAATCGAAAAACTGTTCTATTTATTTTGTATTTAATGCTTCGGGCGTCGACTTCTAAGGCCCTAACTGTTTGATCTGGTGGAGCAACGCCCTAGAGTGAAGCCTAGGTTGCCCGGAACGTAGAAATGACCATAACTTTCACACGGGTTGCAATTATTCCTGTTATAGGTAGGAAAGACTGTTGTATTTTTATTGTATTTTATACTTCAGGCGTTGACTTCTGAGGCCGTAGCTAACCGATGTGGTGGAAGAACGCCATACAGTGATGCCTAGGTTGCCCGGAACGTAGATATGACCATAACCTTCACACTGGTTGCAAATTATTCCTGCTATACGATGGAAAAACTGTTGTATTTTTATTGCATTTTTTGCTTTGGGCACTGACTTCTAAGGCCCTGACTATTCGATCTGGTGGAGCAACGCCCTAGGGTGAAGCCTAGGTTGCCCGGAACGTAGAAATGACCATATCTTTTACACTGGTAGCAATTATTCGTTTTATACGATGGAAAAGCTGTTGTATTTATATTGTATTTTATGCCTCTGGCGTTGACTTCTAAGGCCCTAGCTATTCGATCTAGTGGAGCAACGCCCTAGGGTGAAGCCTAGGTTGCCCGGAACGTAGAAATGACCATTACTTTCACACTGTTTTCAATTATTCCTTTTATACGATGGAAAAGCGGTTGTATTTATCTTGTATTTTATGCTTCTGGCGTTGACTTCTTAGGCCCTAACTATTCGATCTTGCGGAGCAATGCCTCAGAGTTAAGTCTAGGATGCCCGAAACGCCGAAATGATCATTATTTTCACGCTTATTGCAATTATTCCTGTAATACGATGAAACGACTGTTGTATTTTTATTGTATCTTATGTTCCTGGCGTTGACTTCTAAGGCCCTAACTATTCGATCTGGTGGCGCAACACCCTGGAGTGAAGCCTAGGTTGCCCGGAACGTGGAAATGACCAGAACTCTCACACTGGTTGCAATTATTCGTTTTATACGATGTAAAAGCTGTTGTATTTATATCGTATTTTATGCTTCTGGCGTTTACTTCTTAGGCGCTAACCGTCCGATCTGGTGGAACAACGCCCTAGAGTGAAGCCTAGGTTATCCGGAACGTAGAAATGACCAGTACATTCACACTGGTTGCAGTTATTCCTGTAAAACAATGGAAAAACTGATGCATCTTTATTGTATTTTATGCTTCTGGCGTTGACTTCTAAGGCCCTAACTATTCGATCTGGTGGCGCAACGCCCTAGGGTGAAGCCTAGGTTGGCCGGAATGTAGAAATGTCCATAACTTTCACACTGGTTGCAATTATTCATTTTATACGATGGAAAAACTGTTGTACTTATATTGTATTTTATTCTTATGGCGTTGAATTCTAAGTCCCAAGCTATTCCATCTGGTGGAACAACGCCCTAGGGTAAAGCCCAGGTTGCGCGGAACGTAGAAATGACCATAACTTTCACACTGGTAGCAATTATTCGTTTTATACGAAGGAAAAACTGTTTTATTTATTTTGTATTTTATGCTTCGGGCGTTGACTTCTGAGGCCCTATCTATTCGATCTGGTGGAGCAACGCCCTGGAGTGAAACCTGGGTTGCCCGGAACGTAGAAATGACCATAACTTTCACACTGGTTGCTATCTTTCGTTTTATACGTTGTAAAGGCTGTTGTACTTAATTGGTATTTTATTCTTCTGGTGTTGATTTCTTAGGTCCTAACTATTCGATCTGGTTGAACAACGCCGTAGAGTGAAGCCTAGGTTGCCCGGAACGTACGAATAACCATTACTTTCACACTGTTTGCAATTATTCCTTTTATACGATGGAAAAGCTGTTGTATTTATATCGTATTTTATGCTTCTGGCGTTGACTTCTTAGGCCCTAACTATTCGATCTGGTGGAACAACGCCCTAGGGTGAAGCCTAGGTTGCCCGGAACGTAGAAATGACCATAACTTTTACACTGATAGCAATTATTCGTTTTATACAATTGAAAAACTGTTCTATTTATTTTGTATTTAATGCTTCGGGCGTCGACTTCTAAGGCCCTAACTGTTTGATCTGGTGGAGCAACGCCCTAGAGTGAAGCCTAGGTTGCCCGGAACGTAGAAATGACCATAAATTCACACGGGTTGCAATTATTCCTGTTATAGGATGGAAAGACTGTTGTATTTCTATTGTGTTTTATACTTTAGGCGATGACTTCTGAGGCCGTAGCTATTAGATGTGGTGGAAGAACGCCATACAGTGAAGCCTAGGTTGCCCGGAACGTAGAAATGACCATAACTTTCACACTGGTTGCTATCATTCGTTTTATATGATGGAAAAACTGTTGTATTTATATTGTATTTTATGCTTCTGGCGTTGACTTCTTAGGCCCTAACTATTCCATCTGGTGGAACAACGCCCTAGGGTGAAGCCTAGGTTGCCCGGAACGTAGAAATGACCATAGCTTTTACACTGGCAGGAATTATTCGTTTTATACAATGGAAAAACCGTTCTATTTATTTTGTATTTTATGCTTCGGGCGTTGACTTCTAAGGCCCTAACTGTTTGATCTGGTGGAGCATCGCCGTAGAGTGAAGCCTAGGTTGCCCGGAACGTAGAAATGACCATAACTTTCACACTGGTTGCTATTATTCGTTTTAGAGGATGGAAAAACTGTTATATTTATATTGTATTTAAGCTTCTGGCGTTGACTTCTGAGGCCGTTGCTATTCGTTGTGGTGGAAGAACGCCATAGAGTGAAGCCTAGGTAGCCCGGATCGTAGAAATGTCCACATCTTTCACACTGTTTGCAATTTTTCGTTCTATACGATGGAAAAACTGTTTTATTTATTTTGTATTTTATGCTTCGGGCGTTGACTTCTAAGGCCCTAACTATTCGATCTAGTGGAGCAACGCCCTGGAGTGCAGCCTAGGTTGCCCGGAACGTAGAAATGACCATAACTTTCACACTGGTTGCTGTCATTCGTTTTATATGATGGAAAAACTGTTGTATTTATATTGTATTTTATGCTTCTGGCGTTCACTTCTTAGGCCCTAACTATTCGATCTGGTGGAACAACGGTCTAGGGTGAAGCCTAGGTTGCCCGGAATGTAGAAATGACCATAACTTTTACACTGGTAGCAATTATTCGTTTTATACAATGGAAAAACTGTTCTATTTATTTTGTATTTAATGCTTCGGGCGTCGACTTCTAAGGCCCTAACTGTTTGATCTGGTGGAGCAACGCCCTAGAGTGAAGCCTAGGTTGCCCTGAACGTAGAAATGACCATCACTTTCACACGGGTTGCAATTATTCCTGTTATAGGATGGAAAGACTGTTGTATTTTTATTGTATTTTATACTTCAGGCGTTGACTTCTGAGGCCGTAGCTATCCGATGTGGTGGAAGAACGCCATAAAGTGAAGCCTAGGTTGCCCGGAACGTAGAAATGACCATAACTTTCACACTGGCGGCAATTATTTGTTTTATACGATGGAAAAGCTGTTGTATTTATATCGTATTTTATGCTTCTGGCGTTGACTTCTTAGGCCCTAACTATTCCATCTGGTGGAGCAACGCCCTAGGGTGAAGCCTAGGTTGCCCGGAACGTAGAAATGACCATAGCTTTTACACTGGCAGGAATTATTCGTTTTATACAATGGAAAAACCGTTCTATTTATTTTGTATTTTATGCTTCGGGCGTTGACTTCTAAGGCCCTAACTGTTTGATCTGGTGGAGCATCGCCGTAGAGTGAAGCCTAGGTTGCCCGGAACGTAGAAATGACCATAACTTTCACACTGGTTGCTATTATTCGTTTTAGAGGATGGAAAAACTGTTATATTTATATTGTATTTAAGCTTCTGGCGTTGACTTCTGAGGCCGTTGCTATTCGTTGTGGTGGAAGAACGCCATAGAGTGAAGCCTAGGTAGCCCGGATCGTAGAAATGTCCACATCTTTCACACTGTTTGCAATTTTTCGTTCTATACGATGGAAAAACTGTTTTATTTATTTTGTATTTTATGCTTCGGGCGTTGACTTCTAAGGCCCTAACTATTCGATCTAGTGGAGCAACGCCCTGGAGTGCAGCCTAGGTTGCCCGGAACGTAGAAATGACCATAACTTTCACACTGGTTGCTGTCATTCGTTTTATATGATGGAAAAACTGTTGTATTTATATTGTATTTTATGCTTCTGGCGTTCACTTCTTAGGCCCTAACTATTCGATCTGGTGGAACAACGGTCTAGGGTGAAGCCTAGGTTGCCCGGAATGTAGAAATGACCATAACTTTTACACTGGTAGCAATTATTCGTTTTATACAATGGAAAAACTGTTCTATTTATTTTGTATTTAATGCTTCGGGCGTCGACTTCTAAGGCCCTAACTGTTTGATCTGGTGGAGCAACGCCCTAGAGTGAAGCCTAGGTTGCCCTGAACGTAGAAATGACCATCACTTTCACACGGGTTGCAATTATTCCTGTTATAGGATGGAAAGACTGTTGTATTTTTATTGTATTTTATACTTCAGGCGTTGACTTCTGAGGCCGTAGCTATCCGATGTGGTGGAAGAACGCCATAAAGTGAAGCCTAGGTTGCCCGGAACGTAGAAATGACCATAACTTTCACACTGGCGGCAATTATTTGTTTTATACGATGGAAAAGCTGTTGTATTTATATCGTATTTTATGCTTCTGGCGTTGACTTCTTAGGCCCTAACTATTCCATCTGGTGGAGCAACGCCCTAGGGTGAAGCCTAGGTTGCCCGGAACGTAGAAATGACCATAGCTTTTACACTGGCAGCAATTATTCGTTTTATACAATGGAAAAACCGTTCTATTTATTTTGTATTTTATGCTTCGGGCGTTGACTTCTAAGGCCCTAACTGTTTGATCTGGTGGAGCATCGTCGTAGAGTGAAGCCTAGGTTGCCCGGAACGTAGAAATGATCATAACTTTCACACTGGTTGCTATTATTCGTTTTATACGATGGAAAAACTGTTATATTTATATTGTATTTATGCTTCTGGCGTTGACTTCTGAGGCCGTTGCTATTCGATGTGGTGGAAGAACGCCATAGAGTGAAGCCTAGGTAGCCCGGATCGTAGAAATGTCCATATCTTTCACACTGTTTGCAATTTTTCGTTTTATACGATGGAAAAACTGTTTTATTTATTTTGTATTTTATGCTTCGGGCGTTGACTTCTAAGGCCCTAACTGTTTGATCTGGTGGAGCAACGCCCTAGAGCGAAGCCTAGGTTGCTCCGAATGTAGAAATGACCATAACTTTCACACTGGTTGCAATTATTCGTTTTATACGATGGAAAAACTGTTGCATCTTTATCGTATTTTGTGCTTCTGGCGTTGACTTGTTAGGCCGTAACTATTCGATCTGGTGGAGCACCGACCTGGAGTGAAACCTAGGTTGCCCGGAACGTAGAAATGACCACTACTATCACACTGGTTGCAAATTATTCCTGCTATACGATGGAAAAGCTGTTGTATTTTTATTGTATTTTATGCTTCGGGCATTGACTTCTAAGGCCCTAACTATTCAATCTGTTGGAGCAACGCCCTAGGGTGAAGCCTAGGTTGCCCGGAACGTAGAAATGACCATAACTTTCACACTGGTTGCAATTATTCGTTTTATACGATGGAAAAGCTGTTGTATTTATATCGTATTTTATGCTTCTGGCGTTTACTTCGTAGGCCCTAACTATTCGATCTGGTGGAACAACGGCCTAGGGTGAAGCCTAGGTCGCCCGGAACGTAGAAATGACCATAACTCTCACACTGGTTGCTATCATTCGTTTTATACGATGGAAGAACTGTTATATTTATATTGTATTTTATGCTTCTGGCGTTGACTTCTTAGGCCCTAACTGTTCGATCTGGCAGAGCAACGCCCTAGAGTGAAGCCTAGGTTGCCCGGTACGTAGAAATGACCATAACTTTAACACTGGTAGCAATTATTCGTTTTATACGATGGAAAAACTGTTTTATTTATTTTGTATTTTATGCTTCGGGCGTTGACTTCTAAGGCCCTAACTATTCCATCTGGTGGAGCAACGCCCTAGAGTGCAGCCTAGGTTGACCGGAACGTAGAAATGACCATAACTTTTACACTGGTAGCAATTATTCGTTTTATACAATGGAAAAACCGTTCTATTTATTTTGTATTTTATGCTTCGGGCGTTGACTTCTAAGGCCCTAGCTATTCAATCTGTTGGAGCAACGCCCTAGGGTCAAGCCTAGGTTGCTCGGAAAGTAGAAATGACCATAAGTTTCATACTGGTTGCAATTATTCGTTTTATACGATGGAAAAACTGTTGTATTTATGTTGTATTTTATGCTTGTGGCGTTGACTTCTAAGGCCCTAATTATTCGAATTGGTGGAGCAATGCCTCAGAGTTAAGTCTAGGATGCCCGAAACACCGAAATGATCATTACCTTCACGCTTGATGCAATTATTCCTGTTATACGATGAAAAGACTGTTGTATTTTTATTGTATTTTATTCTTCAGGCGTGGACTTCTGAGGCCGTAGCTATTCGATGTGGCGGAGGAACGCCATACAGTGAAGCCTAGGTTGCCCGGAACGTAGAAATGACCATAACTGTCAGACTGGTTGCAATTATTTGTTTTATACGATGGAAAAGCTATTGTATTTATATCGTGTTTTATGCTTCTGGCGTTGACTCCTTAGGCCCTAACTATTCCATCTGGTGGATCAACGCCCTAGAGTAAAGCCCAGGTTGCGCGGAACGTAGAAATGACCATAACTTTCAGACTGGTAGCTATTATTCGTTTGATACAATGGAAAAACTGTTGTATTTATTTTGTATTTAATGCTTCGGGCGTTGACTTCTAAGGCCCTAACTATTCGATCTGGTGGAACAACGGCCTAGGGTGAAGCCTAGGTCGCCCGGAACGTAGAAATGACCATAACTCTCACACTGGTTGCTATCATTCGTTTTATACGATGGAAGAACTGTTATATTTATATTGTATTTTATGCTTCTGGCGTTGACTTCTTAGGCCCTAACTGTTCGATCTGGTAGAGCAACGCCCTAGAGTGAAGCCTAGGTTGCCCGGTACGTAGAAATGACCATAACTTTAACACTGGTAGCAATTATTCGTTTTATACGATGGAAAAACTGTTTTATTTATTTTGTATTTTATGCTTCGGGCGTTGACTTCTAAGGCCCTAACTATTCCATCTGGTGGAGCAACGCCCTAGAGTGCAGCCTAGGTTGACCGGAACGTAGAAATGACCATAACTTTTACACTGGTAGCAATTATTCGTTTTATACAATGGAAAAACTGTTCTATTTATTTTGTATTTAATGCTTCGGGCGTTGACTTCTAAGGCCCTAACTATTCAATCTGTTGGAGCAAAGCCCTAGGGTGAAGCCTAGGTTGCTCGGAAAGTAGAAATGACCATAAGTTTCATACTGGTTGCAATTACTTGTTTTATACGATGGAAAAACTGTTGTATTTATATTGTATTTTATGCTTCTGGCGTTGACTTCTCAGGCCCTAATTATTCGATCTGGTGGAGCAATGCCTCAGAGTTAAGTCTAGGATGTCCGAAACGCCGAAATGATCATTACTTTCACGCTTGTTGTAATTATTCCTGTTATGCGATGAAAAGACTGTTGTATTTTTATTGTATTTTATGCTTCAGGCGTGGACTACTGAGGCCGTAGCTATTCGATGTGATGGAAGAACGCCATACAGTGAAGCCTAATGCCCGAACGTAGAAATGACCATTACTTTCACACTGTTTGCAATTAATCCTTTTATACGATGGAAAAGCTGTTGTATTTATATCGTATTTTAT
The DNA here is from genome assembly GCF_051401765.1 of Calliopsis andreniformis. Taxonomy (NCBI): domain Eukaryota; kingdom Metazoa; phylum Arthropoda; class Insecta; order Hymenoptera; family Andrenidae; genus Calliopsis; species Calliopsis andreniformis. The sequence continues at coordinate 10,665,467 of NW_027480433.1, forward strand.
GCTTCTGGCGTTGACTGCTAAGGACCTAACTATTCGATCTGGTGGAGCAGCGCCCTAGAGTGAAGCCTAGGTTGCCCGGAACGTAGAATAGACCATATCTTTCACACTGGTTGCTATTATTCGTTCTATACGACGGAAAAACTGTTGTATTTATATTGTATTTTATGCTTCTGGCGTTCACTTCTTAGGCCCTAACTATTCGATCTGGTGGAACAACGACCTAGGGTGAAGCCTAGGTTAACCGGAACGTAGAAATGACCATAGCTTTTACACTGGTAGCAATTATTCGTTTTATACAATGGAAAAACCGTTCTATTTATTTTGTATTTTATGCTTCGGGCGTTGACTTCTAAGGCCCTAGCTATTCAATCTGTTGGAGCAACGCCCTAGGGTCAAGCCTAGGTTGCTCGGAAAGTAGAAATGACCATAAGTTTCATACTGGTTGCAATTATTCGTTTTATACGATGGAAAAACTGTTGTATTTATGTTGTATTTTATGCTTGTGGCGTTGACTTCTAAGGCCCTAATTATTCGAATTGGTGGAGCAATGCCTCAGAGTTAAGTCTAGGATGCCCGAAACACCGAAATGATCATTACCTTCACGCTTGATGCAATTATTCCTGTTATACGATGAAAAGACTGTTGTATTTTTATTGTATTTTATTCTTCAGGCGTGGACTTCTGAGGCCGTAGCTATTCGATGTGGCGGAGGAACGCCATACAGTGAAGCCTAGGTTGCCCGGAACGTAGAAATGACCATAACTGTCAGACTGGTTGCAATTATTTGTTTTATACGATGGAAAAGCTGTTCTATTTATTTTGTATTTTATGCTTCGGGCGTTGACTTCTAAGGCCCTAGCTATTCAATCTGTTGGAGCAACGCCCTAGGGTCAAGCCTAGGTTGCTCGGAAAGTAGAAATGACCATAAGTTTCATACTGGTTGCAATTATTCGTTTTATACGATGGAAAAACTGTTGTATTTATATTGTATTTTATGCTTGTGGCGTTGACTTCTAAGGCCCTAATTATTCGAATTGGTGGAGCAATGCCTCAGAGTTAAGTCTAGGATGCCCGAAACGCCGAAATGATCATTACCTTCACGCTTGATGCAATTATTCCTCTTATACGATGAAAAGACTGTTGTATTTTTATTGTATTTTATGCTTCAGGCGTGGACTTCTGAGGCCGTAGCTATTCGCTGTGGCGGAGGAACGCCATACAGTGAAGCCTAGGTTGCCCGGAACGTAGAAATGACCATAACTGTCAGACTGGTTGCAATTATTTGTTTTATACGATGGAAAAGCTGTTGTATTTATATCGTGTTTTATGCTTCTGGCGTTGACTCCTTAGGCCCTAACTATTCCATCTGGTGGAACAACGCCCTAGAGTAAAGCCCAGGTTGCGCGGAACGTAGAAATGACCATAACTTTCAGACTGGTAGCTATTATTCGTTTGATACAATGGAAAAACTGTTGTATTTATTTTGTATTTAATGCTTCGCGCGTTGACTTCTAAGGCCCTAACTATTCGATCAGGTGGAGCAACGCCCTAAAGTGAAGCCTAGGTTGCTCGAAATGTAGAAATGACCATAACTTTCACACTGGTTGCTATCATTCGTTTTATATGATGGAAAATCTGTTGTATTTATATTGTATTTAACGCTTCGGGAGTTGACTTCTAAGGCCCTAACTGTTTGATCTGGTGGAGCAACGCCCTAGAGTGAAGCCTAGGTTGCCTGGAACGTAGAAATGACCATCACTTTCACACGGGTTGCAATTATTCCTGTTATAGGATGGAAAGACTGTTGTATTTATATCGTATTTTATGCTGCTGGCGTTGACTTCTGAGGCCCTAACTATTCGATCAGGTGGAGCGATGCCTCAGAGTTAAGTCTAGGATGCCCGAAACGCCGAAATGATCATTACTTTCACGCTTGTTGTAATTATTCATGTTATAGGATGGAAAGACTGTTGTATATTTATTGTATTTTATACTTCAGGCGTTGACTTCTGAGGCCGTAGCTATTCGATGTGGTGGAAGAACGCCATACAGTGAAGCCTAGGTTGCCCGAAACGTAGAAATGACCACCACTTTCACACTGTTTGCAATTATTCCTTTTATACGATGGAAAAGCTGTTGTATTTATATCGTATTTTATGCATCTGGCGTTGACTTCTAAGGACCTAACTATTCGGTCTGGTGGAGCAACGCCCTAGAATGAAGCCTAGGTTGCCCGGAACGTAGAAATGACCATAACTTTTACACTGGTAGCAATTATTCGTTTTATACAATGGAAAAACTGTTCTATTTATTTTGTACTTAATGCTTCGGGCGTTGACTTCTAAGGCCCTAACTATTCGATATGGTGGAGCAACGCCCTAGAGTGAAGCCTAGGTCGCCCGGAACGTAGAAATGACCATAACTCTCACACTGGTTGCTATCATTCGTTTTATACGATGGAAGAACTGTTATATTTATATTGTATTTTATGCTTCTGGCGTTGACTTCTTAGGCCCTAACTGTTCGATCTGGTAGAGCAACGCCCTAGAGTGAAGCCTAGGTTGCCCGGTACGTAGAAATGACCATAACTTTAACACTGGTAGCATTTATTCGTTTTATACGATAGAAAAACTGTTGCATCTTTATCGTATTTTGTGCTTCTGGCGTTGACATCTTAGGCCGTAACTATTCGATCTGGTGGAGCACCGCCCTGGAGTGAAACCTAGGTTGCCCGGAACGTAGAAATGACCACTACTATCACACTGGTTGCAAATTAATCCTGCTATACGATGGAAAAGCTGTTCTATTTTTATTGCAGTTTATGCTTCGGGCATTGAATTCTAAGGCCCTAACTATTCAATCTGTTGGAGCAACGCCCAAGCGTGAAGCCTAGGTTGCCCGGAACGTAGAAATGTCCATAACTTTCACACTGGTTGCAATTATTTGTTTTATACGATGGAAAAGCTGTTGTATTTATATCGTATTTTATGCTTCTGGCGTTGACTTCTTAGGCCCTAACTGTTCCATCTGGTGGAACAACGCCCTATGGTGAAGCCTAGGTTGCCCGGAAAGTAGAAATGACCATAGCTTTCATACTGGCAGCAATTATTCGTTTTATGCGATGGAAAAACTCTTCTATTTATTTTGTATTTTATGCTTCGGGCGTTGACTTCTAAGGCCCTAACTATTCGATCTGGTGGAACAGCGGCCTAGAGTGAAGCCTAGGTTGCCCGGAACGTAGAAATGACCATAACTTTCACACTGGTTACAATTATTTGTTTTATACGATGGAAAAGCTGTTGTATTTATATCGTATTTTATGCTTCTAGCGTAGACTTCTTAGGCCCTAACTATTCCATCTGGTGGAGCAACGCCCTAGGGTAAAGCCCAGGTTTCGCGGAACGTAGAAATGACCATAACCTTCACACTGGTAGCAATTATTCATTTTATACGATGGAAAAACTGTTTTATTTATTTTGTATTTTATGCTTCTGGCGTTGACTTCTTAGGCCCTAACTGTTCGATCTGGTAGAGCAACGCCCTAGAGTGAAGCCTAGGTTGCCCGGAACGTAGAAATGACCATAACTCTCACACTGGTTGCTATCATTCGTTTTATACGATGGAAGAACTGTTATATTTATATTGTATTTTATGCTTCGGGCGTTGACTTCTCAGGCCCTAACTATTCGATCAGGTGGAACATCGCCCTAGAGTGAAGCCTAGGTTGCTCGAAATGTAGAAATGACCATAACTTTCACACTGGTTGCTATCATTCGTTTTATATGACGGAAAATCTGTTGTATTTATATTGTATTTAACGCTTCGGGAGTTGACTTCTAAGGCCCTAAATGTTTGATCTGGTGGAGCAACGCCCTAGAGTGAAGCCTAGGTTGCCTGGAACGTAGAAATGACCATCACTTTCACACGGGTTGCAATTATTCCTGTTATAGGATGGAAAGACTGTTGTATTTATATCGTATTTTATGCTTCTGGCGTTGACTTCTGAGGCCCTAACTATTCGATCAGGTGGAGCGATGCCTCAGAGTTAAGTCTAGGCTGCCCGAAACGCCGAAATGATCATTACTTTCACGCTTGTTGTAATTATTCATGTTATAGGATGGAAAGACTGTTGTATATTTATTGTACTTTATACTTCAGGCGTTGACTTCTGAGGCCGTAGCTATTCGATGTGGTGGAAGAACGCCATACAGTGAAGCCTAGGTTGCCCGAAACGTAGAAATGACCACCACTTTCAAACTGTTTGCAATTATTCCTTTTATACGATGGAAAAGCTGTTGTATTTATATCGTATTTTATGCATCTGGCGTTGACTTCTAAGGACCTAACTATTCGGTCTGGTGGAGCAACGCCCTAGAATGAAGCCCAGGTTGCCCGGAACGTAGAAATGACCATAACTTTTACACTGGTAGCAATTATTCGTTTTATACAATGGAAAAACTGTTCTATTTATTTTGTACTTAATGCTTCGGGCGTTGACTTCTAAGACCCTAACTGATCTGGTGGAGCAACGCCCTACAGTGAAGCCTAGGTTGCCCGGAACGTAGAAATGACCATAACTTTCACACTGGTTGCAATTATTTGTTTTATACGATGGAAAAGCTGTTGTATTTATATCGTATTTTATGCTTCTGGCGTTGACTTCTTAGGCCCTAACTGTTCCATCTGGTGGAACAACGCCCTAGGGTGAAGCCTAGGTTGCCCGGAAAGTAGAAATGACCATAGCTTTCATACTGGCAGCAATTATTCGTTTTATACGATGGAAAAGCTGTTGTATTTATATCGTATTTTATGCTTCTGGCGTTGACTTCTTAGGCCCTAACTATTCCATCTGGTGGAACAACGCCCTAGGGTAAAGCCCAGGTTGCGCGGAACGTAGAAATGACCATAACCTTCACACTGGTAGCAATTATTCATTTTATACGATGGAAAAACTGTTTTATTTATTTTGTATTTTATGCTTCGGGCGTTGACTTCTAAGGCCCTAACTATTCGATATGGTGGAGCAACGCCCTAGAGTGAAGCCTAGGTCGCCCGGAACGTAGAAATGACCATAACTCTCACACTGGTTGCTATCATTCGTTTTATGCGATGGAAGAACTGTTATATTTATATTGTATTTTATGCTTCTGGCGTTGACTTCTTAGGCCCTAACTGTTCGATCTGGTAGAGCAACGCCCTAGAGTGAAGCCTAGGTTGCCCGGTACGTAGAAATGACCATAACTTTAACACTGGTAGCATTTATTCGTTTTATACGATAGAAAAACTGTTGCATCTTTATCGTATTTTGTGCTTCTGGCGTTGACATCTTAGGCCGTAACTATTCGATCTGGTGGAGCACCGCCCTGGAGTGAAACCTAGGTTGCCCGGAACGTAGAAATGACCACTACTATCACACTGGTTGCAAATTAATCCTGCTATACGATGGAAAAGCTGTTCTATTTTTATTGCAGTTTATGCTTCGGGCATTGAATTCTAAGGCCCTAACTATTCAATCTGGTGGAACAACGCCCTAGGGTGAAGCCTAGGTTGCCCGGAAAGTAGAAATGACCATAGCTTTCATACTGGCAGCAATTATTCGTTTTATGCGATGGAAAAACTCTTCTATTTATTTTGTATTTTATGCTTCGGGCGTTGACTTCTAAGGCCCTAACTATTCGATCTGGTGGAACAGCGGCCTAGGGTGAAGCCTAGGTTGCCCGGAACGTAGAAATGACCATAACTTTTACACTGGTAGCAATTATTCGTTTTATACAATTGAAAAACTGTTCTATTTATTTTGTACTTAATGCTTCGGGCGTTGACTTCCAAGACCCTAACTGTTTGATCTGGTGGAGCAACGCCCTAGAGTGAAGCCTAGGTTGCCCGGAACGTAGAAATGACCATAACTTTCACACTGGTTACAATTATTTGTTGTATACGATGGAAAAGCTGTTGTATTTATATCGTATTTTATGCTTCTGGCGTTGACTTCTTAGGCCCTAACTATTCCATCTGGTGGAGCAACGCCCTAGGGTAAAGCCCAGGTTGCGCGGAACGTAGAAATGACCATAACCTTCACACTGGTAGCAATTATTCATTTTATACGATGGAAAAACTGTTTTATTTATTTTGTATTTTATGCTTCTTGCGTTGACTTCTAAGGCCCCAACTAGTCGATCTGGTGGAGCAACGCCCTAGAGTGAAGCCTAGGTTGCCGGAACGTAGAAATGACCAGTACCTTCACAATGTTAGCAATTATTCATTTTATACCTTGGAAAAACTGTTGTACATATATTGTATTTTATCCTTCTGTCGTTGAATTCTAAGTCCCTAGCTATTCGACCTATTGGAGCGACGCCCTAGAGTGAAACCTAGGTTGTCGGGAACGTAGAACTGACCATCACTTTCAAACTGGTTGGAATCATTCCTGTTATACGATGGAAAAACTGTTGTACTTTTATTGCATTTTATGCTTCTGGTGTCGACTTCTTAGGCCCTAAATATTCGAGCTGGTGGAGCAACGCCCTAGAGTGAAACCTAGGATCCCCGGAACGTAGAAATGACCATTACTTTCACAATGTCTGCAATTATTCATTTTATACGATGGAAAAACTGTTGTACTTATATTGTATTTTATCCTTCTGGCGTTGAATTCTAAGTCCCCAACTATTCGATCTGGTGGAGCAACGTCCTAGAGTGAAGCCTAGGTTGACCGGAACGTAGAAATGACCATAACTTTCACACTGGTTACCATTATTCGTTTTATACGATGGAAAAACTGTTCTATTTATTTTGTACTTAATGCTTCGGGCGTTGACTTCTAAGACCCTAACTGATCTGGTGGAGCAACGCCCTACAGTGAAGCCTAGGTTGCCCGGAACGTAGAAATGACCATAACTTTCACACTGGTTGCAATTATTTGTTTTATACGATGGAAAAGCTGTTGTATTTATATCGTATTTTATGCTTCTGGCGTTGACTTCTTAGGCCCTAACTGTTCCATCTGGTGGAACAACGCCCTTGGGTGAAGCCTAGGTTGCCCGGAAAGTAGAAATGACCATAGCTTTCATACTGGCAGCAATTATTCGTTTTATACGATGGAAAAGCTGTTGTATTTATATCGTATTTTATGCTTCTGGCGTTGACTTCTTAGGCCCTAACTATTCCATCTGGTGGAACAACGCCCTAGGGTAAAGCCCAGGTTGCGCGGAACGTAGAAATGACCATAACCTTCACACTGGTAGCAATTATTCATTTTATACGATGGAAAAACTGTTTTATTTATTTTGTATTTTATGCTTCGGGCGTTGACTTCTAAGGCCCTAACTATTCGATATGGTGGAGCAACGCCCTAGAGTGAAGCCTAGGTCGCCCGGAACGTAGAAATGACCATAACTCTCACACTGGTTGCTATCATTCGTTTTATGCGATGGAAGAACTGTTATATTTATATTGTATTTTATGCTTCTGGCGTTGACTTCTTAGGCCCTAACTGTTCGATCTGGTAGAGCAACGCCCTAGAGTGAAGCCTAGGTTGCCCGGTACGTAGAAATGACCATAACTTTAACACTGGTAGCATTTATTCGTTTTATACGATAGAAAAACTGTTGCATCTTTATCGTATTTTGTGCTTCTGGCGTTGACATCTTAGGCCGTAACTATTCGATCTGGTGGAGCACCGCCCTGGAGTGAAACCTAGGTTGCCCGGAACGTAGAAATGACCACTACTATCACACTGGTTGCAAATTAATCCTGCTATACGATGGAAAAGCTGTTCTATTTTTATTGCAGTTTATGCTTCGGGCATTGAATTCTAAGGCCCTAACTATTCAATCTGGTGGAACAACGCCCTAGGGTGAAGCCTAGGTTGCCCGGAAAGTAGAAATGACCATAGCTTTCATACTGGCAGCAATTATTCGTTTTATGCGATGGAAAAACTCTTCTATTTATTTTGTATTTTATGCTTCGGGCGTTGACTTCTAAGGCCCTAACTATTCGATCTGGTGGAACAGCGGCCTAGGGTGAAGCCTAGGTTGCCCGGAACGTAGAAATGACCATAACTTTTACACTGGTAGCAATTATTCGTTTTATACAATTGAAAAACTGTTCTATTTATTTTGTACTTAATGCTTCGGGCGTTGACTTCCAAGACCCTAACTGTTTGATCTGGTGGAGCAACGCCCTAGAGTGAAGCCTAGGTTGCCCGGAACGTAGAAATGACCATAACTTTCACACTGGTTACAATTATTTGTTGTATACGATGGAAAAGCTGTTGTATTTATATCGTATTTTATGCTTCTGGCGTTGACTTCTTAGGCCCTAACTATTCCATCTGGTGGAGCAACGCCCTAGGGTAAAGCCCAGGTTGCGCGGAACGTAGAAATGACCATAACCTTCACACTGGTAGCAATTATTCATTTTATACGATGGAAAAACTGTTTTATTTATTTTGTATTTTATGCTTCTTGCGTTGACTTCTAAGGCCCCAACTAGTCGATCTGGTGGAGCAACGCCCTAGAGTGAAGCCTAGGTTGCCGGAACGTAGAAATGACCAGTACCTTCACAATGTTAGCAATTATTCATTTTATACCTTGGAAAAACTGTTGTACATATATTGTATTTTATCCTTCTGTCGTTGAATTCTAAGTCCCTAGCTATTCGACCTATTGGAGCGACGCCCTAGAGTGAAACCTAGGTTGTCGGGAACGTAGAACTGACCATCACTTTCAAACTGGTTGGAATCATTCCTGTTATACGATGGAAAAACTGTTGTACTTTTATTGCATTTTATGCTTCTGGTGTCGACTTCTTAGGCCCTAAATATTCGAGCTGGTGGAGCAACGCCCTAGAGTGAAACCTAGGATCCCCGGAACGTAGAAATGACCATTACTTTCACAATGTCTGCAATTATTCATTTTATACGATGGAAAAACTGTTGTACTTATATTGTATTTTATCCTTCTGGCGTTGAATTCTAAGTCCCCAACTATTCGATCTGGTGGAGCAACGTCCTAGAGTGAAGCCTAGGTTGACCGGAACGTAGAAATGACCATAACTTTCACACTGGTTACCATTATTCGTTTTATACGATGGAAAAGTTGTTGTATTTATATCGTATTTTATGCTTCTGGCGTTGACTTTTAAGGCCGCAGCTATTAGATGTGGTGGAGCATCGCCCTAGAGTGTCGCATAGGTTGCCCGGAACGTAGAACATACGATTACCTTCAGCCTGGTTGCAATTATTCCTGTTATACGATGGAAAAACTGTTGCATCTTTATTGTATTTTATGCTTCTGGCGTTGACTTCTAAGGCCCCAACTAGTCGATCTGGTGGAGCAACGCCCTAGAGTGAAGCCTAGGTTGCCGGAACGTAGAAATGACCAGTACCTTCACAATGTTAGCAATTATTCATTTAATACGATGGAAAAACTGTTGTACATATATTGTGTTTTATTCTTCTGGCGCTGACTTCTCAGGCCCTAACTATTCGATCTGGTGTAACAACGCCCTAGGGCATAGGTTGCCCGGAAAGTAGAAATGACCATAACTTTCACAATGTTTGCAATTATTCATTTTATACGATGAAAAAACTGTTGTACATATATTGTATTTTATCCTTCTGGCGTTGAATTCTAAGTCCCTAGCTATTCGACCTATTGGAACGACGCCCTAGAGCGAAACCTAGGTTGCCGGGAACGTAGAAATGACCATCACTTTCAAACGCATAGGTTGCCCGGAACGTAGAACATACGATTACCTTCACCCTGGTTGCAATTATTCCTGTTATACGATGGAAAAACTGTTGCATCTTTATTGTATTTTATGCTTCTGGCGTTGACTTCTAAGGCCCCAACTAGTCGATCTGGTGGAGCAACGCCCTAGAGTGCAGCCTAGGTAGACCGGAACGTAGAAATGACCATAACCTTCACACTGATTGCTATTATTCGTTTTATACGGTGGAAAAACTGTTATATTTATATTGTATATTATGCTTCTTGCGTTGACTTCTTAGGCCCTAACATTTCGATCTGGTGGAACAACGCCCTAGAGTGAAGCCTAGGTTGCCCGGAACGTAGAAATGACCATTACTTTCACACTGTCTGCAATTATTCGTTTTATACGATGGGAAAGCCGTTGTATTTATATTGTGTTTTATGCTTCTGGCGTTGACTTCTAAGGCCGTAGCTATTAGATGTGGTGGAGCAACGGCCTAGGGGGACGCCTAGGTTGCCCGGAACGTAGAAATGACCATTACTTTCACAATGTCTGCAATTATTCATTTTATACGATGGAAAAACTGTTGTACATATATTGTATTTTATCCTTCTGGCGTTGAATTCTAAGTCCCTCGCTATTCGACCTATTGGAACGACGCCCTAGAGCGAAACCTAGGTTGCCGGAAACGTTGAAATGACCATCACTTTCAAACGCATAGGTTGCCCGGAACGTAGAACATACGATTACCTTCACCCTGGTTGCAATTATTCCTGTTATGCGATGGAAAAACTGTTGCATCTTGATTGTATTTTATGCTTCTGGCGTTGACTTCTAAGGCCCCAACTAGTCGATCTGGTGGAGCAACGCCCTAGAGTGCAGCCTAGGTAGACCGGAACGTAGAAATGTCCATAACCTTCACACTGATTGCTATTATTCGTTTTATACGGTGGAAAAACTGTTATATTTATATTGTATATTATGCTTCTTGCGTTGACTTCTTAGGCCCTAACATTTCGATCTGGTGGAACAACGCCCTAGAGTGAAGCCTAGGTTGCCCGGAACGCAGAAATGACCATTACTTTCACACTGTCTGCAATTATTCGTTTTATACGATGGGAAAGCCGTTGTATTTATATTGTGTTTTATGCTTCTGGCGTTGACTTCTAATGCCGTAGCTATTAGATGTGGTGGAGCAACGGCCTAGGGGGACGCCTAGGTTGCCCGGAACGTAGAAATGACCATTACTTTCACAATGACTGCAATTATTCATTTTATACGATGGAAAAACTGTTGTACTTATATTGTATTTTCTCCTTCTGGCGTCGACTTCTAAGGCTCTAGCTATTCGATCTGATGGAGCGACGCCCTAGAGAGAAGCCTAGGTAGCCCGGAACATAGAAATGACCATAACTTTCACACTGGATGCAATTATTCGTTTTATACGATGGAAAAGCTGTTGTATTTATATCGTATTTTAAGCTTCTGGCTTTGACTTCTTAGGCCCTAACAATTGGAGCTGGTGGAGCTACGCCCTAGAGTGAAATCTAGGTTGCCCGGAACGTAGAAATGACCATTACATTCAGACTGGTTTCAGTTATTCCTGTTATACGATGGAAAAACTGTTGCATCTTTAATGTATTTTATGCTTCTGGCGTTGACTTCTAAGGCCCCAACTAGTCGATCTGGTGGAGCAACGCCCTAGAGTGAAGCCTAGGTTACCCGGAACGTAGAAATGACCAGTACTTTCACATTGGTTACAGTTATTCGTTTTATACAATGGAAAAACTGTTCTATTTATTTTGCATTTTATGCTTCGGGCGTTGACTTCTAAGGCCCTAACTATTCGATCTGGTGGAGCAACGCCCTAGGGTGAAGCCTGGGTTGCCCGGAACGTAGAAATGACCATAACTTTCACACTGGTTGCTATTATTCGTTTTATACGATGGAAAAGCTGTTGTACTTATATTGTAATTTATGCTTCTGGCGTTAACTTCTTAGGCCCTACCTATTTGATCTGGTGGAGCACCGCCCTAGAGTGAAGCCTAGGTTGCCCGGAACGTAGAACATACCATTCCCTTCACACTGGTTGCAATTATGCCTGTTATACGATGGAAAAACTGTTGCACCTTTATTGTACTTTATGCTTCTGGCGTTGACTCCGTAGGCCCCAACTATTCGATCTGGTGGAGCAACGTCCTAGAGTGAAGCCTAGGTTGACCGGAACGTAGAAATGACCATAACTTTCACTCTGGTTACCATTATTCGTTTTATATGATGGAAAAGTTGTTGTATTTATATCGTATTTTATGCTTCTGGCGTTGACTTCTAAGGCCCCAACTAGTCGATCTGGTGGAGCAACGCCCTAGAGTGAAGCCTAGGTTGCCGGAACGTAGAAATGACCAAGTACCTTCACAATGTTAGCAATTATTCATTTTATACGATGGAAAAACTGTTGTACATATATTGTATTTTATCCTTCTGTCGTTGACTTCTTAGGCCCTAGCTATTCGATCTATTGGAGCGACGCCCTAGAGTGAAACCTAGGTTGCCGGGAACGTAGAAATGACCATCACTTTCAAACTGGTTGGAATCATTCCTGTTATACGATGGAAAAACTGTTGTACTTTTATTGCATTTTATGCTTCTGGTGTCGACTTCTTAGGCCCTAAATATTCGAGCTGGTGGAGCAACGCCCTAGAGTGAAACCTAGGATCCCCGGAACGTAGAAATGACCATTACTTTCACACTGTTTGCAATTATTCGTTTTATACGATGGGAAAGCCGTTGTATTTATATTGTATTTTATGCTTCTGGCGTTGACTTCTAAGGCCGTAGCTATTAGATGTGGTGGAGCAACGCCCTAGGGTAAAGCCTAGGTTGCCCGGAACGTAGAAATGACCATTACTTTCACTATGTCTGCAATTATTCATTTTATACGATGGAAAAACTGTTGTACATATATTGTATTTTATCCTTCTGTCGTTGAATTCTAAGTCCCTAGCTATTCGATCTATTGGAGCGACGCCCTTGACTGAAACCTAGGTTGCCGGGAACGTAGAAATGACCATCATTTTCAAACTGGTTGGAATCATTCCTGTTATACGATGGAAAAACTGTTGCATCTTTATTGTATTTTATGCTTCTGGCGTTGACTTCTAAGGCCCCAACTAGTCGATCTGGTGGAGCAACGCCCTAGAGTGAAGCCTAGGTTACCCGGAACGTAGAAATGACCAGTACTTTCACATTGGTTACAGTTATTCGTTTTATACAATGGAAAAACTGTTCTATTTATTTTGCATTTTATGCTTCGGGCGTTGACTTCTAAGGCCCTAACTATTCGATCTGGTGGAGCAACGCCCTAGAGTGAAGCCTAGGTTGCCCGGAACGTAGAAATGACCTTAACTTTCACACTGGTTGCTATTATTCGTTTTATACGATGGAAAAGCTGTTGTACTTATATTGTAATTTATGCTTCTGGTGTTGACTTCTTAGGCCCTACCTATTTGATCTGGTGGAGCACCGCCCTAGAGTGAAGCCTAGGTTGCCCGGAACGTAGAACATACCATTACCTTCACACTGGTTGCAATTATTCCTGTTATACGATGGAAAAACTGTTGCACCTTTATTGTATTTTATGCTTCTGGCGTTGACTCCATAGGCCCCAACTATTCGATCTGGTGGAGCAACGTCCTAGAGTGAAGCCTAGGTTGACCGGAACGTAGAAATGACCATAACTTTCACTCTAGTTACCATTATTCGTTTTATACGATGGAAAAGTTGTTGTATTTATATCGTATTTTATGCTTCTGGCGTTGACTTCTAAGGTCCTAACTATTCAATCTGTTGGAGCAACGCCCTAGGGTGAAGCCTAGGTTGCCCGGAACGTAGAAATGACCATAACATTCACGACGGTAGCAATTATTCGTTTTATACGATGAAAAAACTGTTGTATTTATATTGTACTTCATGCTTCGGGCGTTGACTTCTAAGGCCCTAACTATTCAATCTGTTGGAGCAATGCCCTAGGGTGAAGCCTAGGTTGCCCGGAATGTAGAAATGACCATAACTTTCATACTGGTTGCAATTATTCGTTTTATACGATGGTAAAACTGTTGTATTTATACCGTATTTTATGTTTCTGGCGTTGACTTCTTATGCCGTAACTACTCTATCTGGTGGAACAACGCCCTAGAGTGAAGCCTAGGTTGCCAAGAACGTAGAAAAGGCCATAACTTTCATACTGGTTGCAATTATTCGTTTTATATGATGGAAAAGCTGTTGTAATTTTATTGCATTTTATGCTTCGGGCATTGACTTCTAAGGTCCTAACTATTCAATCTGTTGGAGCAACGCCCTAGGGTGAAGCCTAGGTTGCCCGGAAAGTAGAAATGACAATAGCTTTCACACTGGTTGCAATTATTCGTTTTATACGTAGGAAAACCTGTTGCATCTTTATTGAATTTTATGCTTCTGTCGTTGACGTCTAAGACCGTAGCTATTAGATGTGGTGGAGCAACGCACTAGAGTGACGCCTAGGTTGCCCGGAACGTAGAAATGACCATAACTTTCACACTGGTCCCAATTATTCGTTTTATACGATGGAAAAGCTGTTGTATTTTGTATCGTGTTTTATGCTTCGGGCGTTCACTTCTAAGGCCCTCACTATTCGATCTTGTGGAGCAACGCCCTAGAGTGAAGCCTAGGTTTCCCGTAAAGTAGAAATGACCATGACTTTCATACTGGTTGCAATTATTCGTTTTATACGATGGAAAAACTGTTGTATTTATATTGTATTTTATGCTTCTGGCGCTGACTTCTAGGGCACTAACTAGTCGTTCTGGTGGAGCAGCGCCCTAGGGTGAAACCTAGTTTGCCCGGAACGTAGAAATGACCATTACTTTTACACTGGTTTCAATTATTCGTTTTATACGATGGAAAAACAGTTGCCTCTTTATTGTATTCTATGCCTCTGGCGTTGACTTCTAAGGCCCTAACTATTCGATCTGGTGGAGCAACGCCCTAGAGTGAAGCCTAGGTTGCCCGGAACGTAGAAATGACCAGAACTTTCACACTGGTTGCTATTATTCGTTTTATACGATGGAAAAACTGTTACATTTATATGGTATTTGATGCTGCAGGCGTTGACTTCTTAGGCCCTAACTTCTCGATCTGGTGGAACAAGGGCCTAGAGTGAAGCCTAGGTTGCCCGGAAAGTAGAAATGACCATCACTTTCACACTGGTTGCAATTATTCCTGTTATACGACGGAAAAGCTCTTGCATATTTAGTGTATTTTATGCTTCGGGCGTTGACTTCTATGGCCCTACCTATTCGATTTGGTGGAGCAACACCCTACAGTCAAGCCTAGGTTGCCCGGAACGTAGAAATGTAAATAACATTCACACCGGTTGCAATTATTCCTGCTATACGATGGAAAAACTGTTGCATTCTTGTTGTATTTTCTGTTTCTGGCTTCGACTTCTAAGGTCCTAGCTATTCGATCTGGTGGGGCAGCGTCCAAGAGTGAAGCCTATGCTGCGCGGAACGTAGAAATGACCATAACTTTCACACTGGTTGCAATTACTCTTTTTATACAATGGAAAAACTGTTGTATCTATATTTTATTTTATGCTTCTGGCGTTGACTTCTAAGGCCGTAGCTATTCGATGTGGTGGCGCAACGCCCTAGGTTGAAGCCTAGGTTGACCGGAACGTAGAAATGACCATATCATTCAAACTGGTTGCAATTATTCCTGTTACACGATGGAACAGCTGTTGTATTCATATCGTATTTCATGTCTCTGGTGTTGACTTCTTAGGCCCTAACTATTCTATCTGGTGGAGCAATGCCATAGAGTGAAACGTAGGTTGCCCAGAACGTAGAAATGACCATTACTTTCACACTGGTTGCAATTATTCGTTTTATACGATGGAAAAGCTGTTGTATTTATATTGTATTTTATGCTTCTGGCGTTGACTTCTAATGCCGTAGCTATTCGATGTGGTGGAGCAACGCCCTAGAGTGAAGCCTAGGTTGCCCGGAACGTAGAAATGACCATTACTTTCACACTGGTTGCAATTATTCGTTTTATACGATGGAAAAGCTGTTGTATTTATATTGTATTTTATGCTTCTGGCGTTGACTTCTAATGCCGTAGCTATTCGATGTGGTGGAGCAACGCCCTAGAGTGAAGCCTAGGTTGCCCGGAACGTAGAAATGCCCATTACTTTCACACTGGTTGCAATTATTAGTTTTATACGGTGGAAAAACTGTTCTATCTATTTTGTATTTTATGCTTCGGGTGTTGACTTCTAAGGCCCTAACTATTCAATGTGTTGGAGCAACGCCCTAGGGTGAAGCCTAGGTTGCCCGGAAAGTAGAAATGACCATAACTTTCCTACTGGTTGCAATTATTCGTTTTATATGATGGAAAACCTGCTGTATTTATATTGTATTTTGTGCTCCTGGCGTTGACTTCTAAGGCACTAACTATTCGATCTGGTAGACCAACGCCCTAGGGTGAAGCCTAGGTTGCCCGGAACGTAGAAATGACCATCACTTTCAAACTGTTTGCAATTATTCCTGTTATATGATGGAAAAGCTCTTGTATTTTTGTTGCATTTTATGCTTCGGGCATTGACTTCTAAGGTCCTAACCATTCAAGCTGTTGGAGCAACGCCCTAGGGTGAAGCCTAGGTTGCCCGGAAAGTAGAAATGACAATAACTTTCACACTGGTTGCAATTACCCGTTTTATACGTAGGAAAAGCTGTTGCATCTTTATTGTATTTTATGCTTCTGTCGTTGACGTCTAAGACCGTAGCTATTAGATGTGGTGGAGAAACGCACTAGAGTGACGCCTAGGTTGCCCGGAACGTAGAAATGACCATAACATTCACGACGGTAGCAATTATTCGTTTTATACGATGGAAAAACTGTTGTATTTATATTGTATTTCATGTTTCGGGCGTTGACTTCTAAGGCCCTAACTATTCAATCTGTTGGAGCAATGCCCTAGGGTGAAGCCTAGGTTGCCCGGAAAGTAGAAATGACCATAACTTTCATACTGGTTGCAATTATTCGTTTTATACGATGGTAAAACTGTTGTATTTATACCGTATTTTATGTTTCTGGCGTTGACTTCTTATGCCGTAACTATTCCATCTGGTGGAACAACGCCCTAGAGTGAAGCCTAGGTTGCCCGGAACGTAGAAAAGGCCATAACTTTCATACTGGTTGCAATTATTCGTTTTATATGATGGAAAAGCTGTTGTAATTTTATTGCATTTTATGCTTCGGGCATTGACTTCTAAGGTCCTAACTATTCAATCTGTTGGAGCAACGCCCTAGGGTGAAGCCTAGGTTGCCCGGAAAGTAGAAATGACATTAGCTTTCACACTGGTTGCAATTATTCGTTTTATACGTAGGAAAACCTGTTGCATCTTTATTGAATTTTATGCTTCTGTCGTTGACGTCTAAGACCGTAGCTATTAGATGTGGTGGAGCAACGCACTAGAGTGACGCCTAGGTTGCCCGGAACGTAGAAATGACCATAACTTTCACACCGGTAGCAATTATTCGTTTTATACGATGGAAAAACTGTTGTACTTATATTGTATTTTATGCTTCTGGCGTTGACTTCTTATGCCCTAGCTATACCATCTGGTGGAACAACGCCCTAGGGTGAAGCCTAGGTTGCCCGGAACGTAGAAATGGAAATAACTTTCACACCGGTAGCAATTATTCGTTTTATACGATGGAAAAACAGTTCTATTTATTTTGTATTTTATGCTTCGGCCGTTGACTTCTAAGGCCCTAACTATTCCATCTGTTGGAGCAATGCCCTAGGGTGAAGCCTAGGTTGCCCGGAAAGTAGAAATGACCATAACTTTCATACTGGTTGCAATTATTCGTTTTATACGATGGAAAAACTGTTGTATTTATATTGTATTTTACGCTTCTGGCGTTGACTTCTAAGGCACTAACTTTTCGATCTGGTGGAGCAACGCAATAGAGTGATGCCTAAGTTGCCCGGAACGTAGAATTGGCCATCACTTTCAAACTGGTTGCAATTATTCCTGTTATATGATTGTAACACTGTTGTATTTTTTTTGCATTTTATGGTTCGGGCGTTGACTTCTGAGGCCCTAACTATTCGATCTGGTGGAGCAATGCCTCAGAGTTAAGTCTAGGATGCCCGAAACGCCGAAATGATCATTACTTTCACGCTTGTTGCAATTATTCCTGTTATACGATGAAAAGGCTGTTGTATTTTTATTGTATTTTATGCTTCAGGCGTAGGCTTCTAAGGCCGTAGCTATTCGATACGGTGGAGCACCGCCCTAGAGTGAAGCCTAGGTTGCCCGGAGAGGAGAAATGACCATCACTTTCAAACTGGTTGTAATTAATCCTGTAACACGATGGGAAAACTGTTGTATTTTTATTGCATTTTATGCTTCTGGCGTTCACTTCTTAGGCCCTAACTATTCCATCTGGTAGAACAACGGCCTAGGGTGAAGCCTAGGTTTCCCGGAACGTATAAATGGCCATAACTTTGCACTGGTAGCAATCAGTCGGTTTATACAATGGAAAAACTGTTCTATTTATTTTGTATTTTATGCTTCTGACGTTGACTTCTAAGGCCGTAGCTATTAGCTGTGGTGGAGCAACGCCCTACAGTGACGCCTAGGTTGCCCGGAACGTAGAAATGACCATTAATTTCACAATGTTTGCAATTATTCATTATATACAGTGGAAAAACTGTTGTACTTATAGTGTATTTTATTCTTCTGGCGTTGAATTCCAAGTCGCTAGCTATGCGATCTGGTGGAGCAACGCCCTAGATTGAAAACTAGGTTGCTCGTAATGTAGAAATGACCATAACTTTCACACTGGTCCCAATTATTCGTTTTATACGATGGAAAAGCTGTTGTATTTTGTATCGTGTTTTATGCTTCGGGCGTTCACTTCTAAGGCCCTCACTATTCGATCTTGTGGAGCAACGCCCTAGAGTGAAACCTAGGTTGCCCAGAACGTAGAAATGACCAACACTTTCACACTGGTTGCAATTATTCCTGTTATACGATGGAAAAACTCTTGTATATTTATTGTATTTTATGCTTCGGGCGTTGACTTCTATGGCCCTTCCTATTCGATTTGGTGGAGCAACACCCTACAGTGAAGCCTAGGGTGTCAGGAACGTATAAATGCACATAACTTTCACAGTGGTAGCAATTATTTCTTTTATACAATGGAAAAACTGTTCTATTTATTTTGTATTTTATGCTTCGGGCGTTGACTTCTAAGGCCCTAACTATTCGATCTGGCGGAGCAACGCCCTAGAGTGAAGCCTAGGTTGCCCGGAACGTAGAAATGACCAGAACTTTCACACTGGTTGCTATTATTCGATTTATACGATGGAAAAACTGTTATATTTCTATGGCATTTTATGCTTCAGGCGTTGACTTCTTAGGCCCTAACTTCTCGATCTGGTGGAACAACGCCCTACAGTGAAGCCTAGGTTGCCCGGAACGTAGAAATGACCATCACTTTCACACTGGTTGCAATTGTTCGTTTTATACGATGGAAAAGCTGTTGTATTTATATCGTATTTTATGCTTCTGGCGTAGGCTTCTAAGGCCATAGCTATTCGATGTGGTGGAAGAACGCCATAGAGTGAAGCCTAGGTTGCCCGGAACGTAGAAACGACCATAACCTTCATACTGGTTGCAATTATTCGTTTTATATGATGGAAGAACTATTGTATTTATATTGTATTTTATGCTGCTGGCGTTCACTTCTTAGCCCCTAACTATTCGATCTGGTGGAACAACGCCCTGGGGTGAAGCCTAGGTTGCCGGAACGTAGAAATGATCATAACTTTCACACTGGTTGCTATTGTACGTTTTATACGATGGAGAAACTGTTCTATTTATTTTGTATTTTATGCTTCGGGCGTTGACTTCTAAGGAACTAACTGTTCGATCTGGTGGAGCAACGCCCTAGAGTGAAGCCGAGGTTGCCCGGAACGTAGAAATGACCATAACTTTAGCACTGGGTGCTATTATTCATTTTATACGATGGAAAAGCTGTTATATTTATATTGTATTTTATGCTTCTGGCGTTGACTTCTAATGCCGTAGCTATTCGATGTGGTGGAGCAATGCCCTAGAGTGAAGCCTAGGTTGCCCGGAACGTAGAAATGCCCATTACTTTCACACTGGTTGCAATTATTAGTTTTATACGGTGGAAAAACTGTTCTATCTATTTTGTATTTTATGCTTCGGGCGTTGACTTCTAAGGCCCTAACTATTCAATCTGTTGGAGCAACGCCCTAGGGTGAAGCCTAGGTTGCCCGGAAAGTAGAAATGACCATAACTTTCATACTGGTTGCAATTATTCGTTTTATACGATGGTAAAACTGTTGTATTTATACCGTATTTTATGTTTCTGGCGTTGACTTCTTATGCCGTAACTATTCCATCTGGTGGAACAACGCCCTAGAGTGAAGCCTAGGTTGCCCGGAACGTAGAAATGACCATCACTTTCAAACTGGTTGCAATTATTGCTTTTATATGATGGAAAAGCTGTTGTATTTTTATTGCATTTTATGCTTCAGGCATTGACTTATAAGGCCCTAACTATTCAATCTGTAGTAGCAACGCCCTAGGGCGTAGCCTAGGTTGCCCGTAAAGTAGAAATGACCATAACTTTCATACTGGTTGCAATTATTCGTTTTATATGATGGAAAAACTGTTGTATTTATATTGTATTTTATGCTTCTGGCGTTCACTTCTTAGGCACTAACCATTCGATCTGGTGGAACAACGCCCAGGGGTGAAGCCTAGGTTGCCCGGAACGTCGAAATGACGTTTACTTTCATACTGGTTGCAATTATTCGTTTTATACGATGGAAAGACTGTTGAATTTATATTGTGTTTTATGCTTCTGGCGTTGACTTCTAAGGCCCTAACTGTTTGATCTGGTGGAGCAACGCCCTAGAGTGTAGCCTAGGTTGCCCGGAACAATGATATGCCATTACTTTCACACTGGTTGCAATTATTCCTGATATACGATGGAAAAACTGTTGCATCTTTAATGTATTTTATGTTTCTGGCGTTGACTTCTTATGCCGTAACTATTCCATCTGGTGGAACAACGCCCTAGAGTGAAGCCTAGGTTGCCCGGAACGTAGAAATGACCATCACTTTCAAACTGGTTGCAATTATTGCTTTTATATGATGGAAAAGCTGTTGTATTTTTATTGCATTTTATGCTTCAGGCATTGACTTATAAGGCCCTAACTATTCAATCTGTAGTAGCAACGCCCTAGGGCGTAGCCTAGGTTGCCCGTAAAGTAGAAATGACCATAACTTTCATACTGGTTGCAATTATTCGTTTTATATGATGGAAAAACTGTTGTATTTATATTGTATTTTATGCTTCTGGCGTTCACTTCTTAGGCCCTAACCATTCGATCTGGTGGAACAACGCCCAGGGGTGAAGCCTAGGTTGCCCGGAACGTCGAAATGACGTTTACTTTCATACTGGTTGCAATTATTCGTTTTATACGATGGAAAGACTGTTGAATTTATATTGTGTTTTATGCTTCTGGCGTTGACTTCTAAGGCCCTAACTGTTTGATCTGGTGGAGCAACGCCCTAGAGTGTAGCCTAGGTTGCCCGGAACAATGATATGCCATTACTTTCACACTGGTTGCAATTATTCCTGATATACGATGGAAAAACTGTTGCATCTTTAATGTATTTTATGTTTCTGGCGTTGACTTCTTATGCCGTAACTATTCCATCTGGTGGAACAACGCCCTAGAGTGAAGCCTAGGTTGCCCGGAACGTAGAAATGACCATCACTTTCAAACTGGTTGCAATTATTGCTTTTATATGATGGAAAAGCTGTTGTATTTTTATTGCATTTTATGCTTCGGGCATTGACTTATAAGGCCCTAACTATTCAATCTGTAGTAGCAACGCCCTAGGGCGTAGCCTAGGTTGCCCGTAAAGTAGAAATGACCATAACTTTCATACTGGTTGCAATTATTCGTTTTATATGATGGAAAAACTGTTGTATTTATATTGTATTTTATGCTTCTGGCGTTCACTTCTTAGGCCCTAACCATTCGATCTGGTGGAACAACGCCCAGGGGTGAAGCCTAGGTTGCCCGGAACGTCGAAATGACGTTTACTTTCATACTGGTCCCAATTATTCGTTTTATACGATGGAAAAGCTGTTGTATTTTGTATCGTGTTTTATGCTTCGGGCGTTCACTTCTAAGGCCCTCACTATTCGATCTTGTGGAGCAACGCCCTAGAGTGAAACCTAGGTTGCCCAGAACGTAGAAATGACCAACACTTTCACACTGGTTGCAATTATTCCTGTTATACGATGGAAAAACTCTTGTATATTTATTGTATTTTATGCTTCGGGCGTTGACTTCTATGGCCCTTCCTATTCGATTTGGTGGAGCAACACCCTACAGTGAAGCCTAGGGTGTCAGGAACGTATAAATGCACATAACTTTCACAGTGGTAGCAATTATTTCTTTTATACAATGGAAAAACTGTTCTATTTATTTTGTATTTTATGCTTCGGGCGTTGACTTCTAAGGCCCTAACTATTCGATCTGGCGGAGCAACGCCCTAGAGTGAAGCCTAGGTTGCCCGGAACGTAGAAATGACCAGAACTTTCACACTGGTTGCTATTATTCGATTTATACGATGGAAAAACTGTTATATTTCTATGGCATTTTATGCTTCAGGCGTTGACTTCTTAGGCCCTAACTTCTCGATCTGGTGGAACAACGCCCTACAGTGAAGCCTAGGTTGCCCGGAACGTAGAAATGACCATCACTTTCACACTGGTTGCAATTGTTCGTTTTATACGATGGAAAAGCTGTTGTATTTATATCGTATTTTATGCTTCTGGCGTAGGCTTCTAAGGCCATAGCTATTCGATGTGGTGGAAGAACGCCATAGAGTGAAGCCTAGGTTGCCCGGAACGTAGAAACGACCATAACCTTCATACTGGTTGCAATTATTCGTTTTATATGATGGAAGAACTATTGTATTTATATTGTATTTTATGCTGCTGGCGTTCACTTCTTAGCCCCTAACTATTCGATCTGGTGGAACAACGCCCTGGGGTGAAGCCTAGGTTGCCGGAACGTAGAAATGATCATAACTTTCACACTGGTTGCTATTGTACGTTTTATACGATGGAGAAACTGTTCTATTTATTTTGTATTTTATGCTTCGGGCGTTGACTTCTAAGGAACTAACTGTTCGATCTGGTGGAGCAACGCCCTAGAGTGAAGCCGAGGTTGCCCGGAACGTAGAAATGACCATAACTTTAACACTGGGTGCTATTATTCATTTTATACGATGGAAAAGCTGTTATATTTATATTGTATTTTATGCTTCTGGCGTTGACTTCTAATGCCGTAGCTATTCGATGTGGTGGAGCAATGCCCTAGAGTGAAGCCTAGGTTGCCCGGAACGTAGAAATGCCCATTACTTTCACACTGGTTGCAATTATTAGTTTTATACGGTGGAAAAACTGTTCTATCTATTTTGTATTTTATGCTTCGGGCGTTGACTTCTAAGGCCCTAACTATTCAATCTGTTGGAGCAACGCCCTAGGGTGAAGCCTAGGTTGCCCGGAAAGTAGAAATGACCATAACTTTCCTACTGGTTGCAATTATTCGTTTTATATGATGGAAAACCTGCTGTATTTATATTGTATTTTGTGCTATTGGCGTTGACTTCTGAGGCACTAACTATTCGATCTGGTGGAGCAACGCCCTAGGGTGAAGGCTAGGTTGCCCGGAACGTAGAAATGACCATCACTTTCAAACTGGTTGCAATTATTCCTGTTATATGATGGAAAAGCTCTTGTATTTTTGTTGCATTTTATGCTTCGGGCATTGACTTCTAAGGTCCTAACTATTCAATCTGTTGGATCAACGCCCTAGGGTGAAGCCTAGGTTGCCCGGAAAGTAGAAATGACAATAACTTTCACACTGGTTGCAATTACCCGTTTTATACGTAGGAAAAGCTGTTGCATCTTTATTGTATTTTATGCTTCTGTCGTTGACGTCTAAGACCGTAGCTATTAGATGTGGTGGAGAAACGCACTAGAGTGACGCCTAGGTTGCCCGTAACGTAGAAATGACCATAACTTTCACGACGGTAGCAATTATTCGTTTTATACGATGGAAAAACTGTTGTATTTATATTGTATTTCATGCTTCGGGCGTTGACTTCTAAGGCCCTAACTATTCAATCTGTTGCAGCAATGCCCTAGGGTGAAGCCTAGGTTGCCCGGAAAGTAGAAATGACCATAACTTTCATACTGGTTGCAATTATTCGTTTTATACGATGGTAAAACTGTTGTATTTATACCGTATTTTATGTTTCTGGCGTTGACTTCTTATGCCGTAACTATTCCATCTGGTGGAACAACGCCCTAGAGTGAAGCCTAGGTTGCCCGGAACGTAGAAATGACCATCACTTTCAAACTGGTTGCAATTATTGCTTTTATATGATGGAAAAGCTGTTGTATTTTTATTGCATTTTATGCTTCAGGCATTGACTTATAAGGCCCTAACTATTCAATCTGTAGTAGCAACGCCCTAGGGCGTAGCCTAGGTTGCCCGTAAAGTAGAAATGACCATAACTTTCATACTGGTTGCAATTATTCGTTTTATATGATGGAAAAACTGTTGTATTTATATTGTATTTTATGCTTCTGGCGTTCACTTCTTAGGCACTAACCATTCGATCTGGTGGAACAACGCCCAGGGGTGAAGCCTAGGTTGCCCGGAACGTCGAAATGACGTTTACTTTCATACTGGTTGCAATTATTCGTTTTATACGATGGAAAGACTGTTGAATTTATATTGTGTTTTATGCTTCTGGCGTTGACTTCTAAGGCCCTAACTGTTTGATCTGGTGGAGCAACGCCCTAGAGTGTAGCCTAGGTTGCCCGGAACAATGATATGCCATTACTTTCACACTGGTTGCAATTATTCCTGATATACGATGGAAAAACTGTTGCATCTTTAATGTATTTTATGTTTCTGGCGTTGACTTCTTATGCCGTAACTATTCCATCTGGTGGAACAACGCCCTAGAGTGAAGCCTAGGTTGCCCGGAACGTAGAAATGACCATCACTTTCAAACTGGTTGCAATTATTGCTTTTATATGATGGAAAAGCTGTTGTATTTTTATTGCATTTTATGCTTCAGGCATTGACTTATAAGGCCCTAACTATTCAATCTGTAGTAGCAACGCCCTAGGGCGTAGCCTAGGTTGCCCGTAAAGTAGAAATGACCATAACTTTCATACTGGTTGCAATTATTCGTTTTATATGATGGAAAAACTGTTGTATTTATATTGTATTTTATGCTTCTGGCGTTCACTTCTTAGGCCCTAACCATTCGATCTGGTGGAACAACGCCCAGGGGTGAAGCCTAGGTTGCCCGGAACGTCGAAATGACGTTTACTTTCATACTGGTTGCAATTATTCGTTTTATACGATGGAAAGACTGTTGAATTTATATTGTGTTTTATGCTTCTGGCGTTGACTTCTAAGGCCCTAACTGTTTGATCTGGTGGAGCAACGCCCTAGAGTGTAGCCTAGGTTGCCCGGAACAATGATATGCCATTACTTTCACACTGGTTGCAATTATTCCTGATATACGATGGAAAAACTGTTGCATCTTTAATGTATTTTATGTTTCTGGCGTTGACTTCTTATGCCGTAACTATTCCATCTGGTGGAACAACGCCCTAGAGTGAAGCCTAGGTTGCCCGGAACGTAGAAATGACCATCACTTTCAAACTGGTTGCAATTATTGCTTTTATATGATGGAAAAGCTGTTGTATTTTTATTGCATTTTATGCTTCGGGCATTGACTTATAAGGCCCTAACTATTCAATCTGTAGTAGCAACGCCCTAGGGCGTAGCCTAGGTTGCCCGTAAAGTAGAAATGACCATAACTTTCATACTGGTTGCAATTATTCGTTTTATATGATGGAAAAACTGTTGTATTTATATTGTATTTTATGCTTCTGGCGTTCACTTCTTAGGCCCTAACCATTCGATCTGGTGGAACAACGCCCAGGGGTGAAGCCTAGGTTGCCCGGAACGTCGAAATGACGTTTACTTTCATACTGGTTGCAATTATTCGTTTTATACGATGGAAAGACTGTTGAATTTATATTGTGTTTTATGCTTCTGGCGTTGACTTCTAAGGCCCTAACTGTTTGATCTGGTGGAGCAACGCCCTAGAGTGTAGCCTAGGTTGCCCGGAACAATGATATGCCATTACTTTCACACTGGTTGCAATTATTCCTGATATACGATGGAAAAACTGTTGCATCTTTAATGTATTTTATGCTTCTGGCGTTGACTTCTAAGGCCCTAACTATTCGATCTGGTGGAGCAACGCCCTAGAGTGAAGCCTAGGTTGCCGGAAAGTAGAAATGACCATAACTTTCACACTGGTTGCAATTATTCGTTTTATACGATGGAAAAGCTGTTGTATTTATACCGTATTTTATGCGTCTGGCGTTGACTTCTTATGCCCTAACTATTCCATCTGGTGGAACAACGCCCTAGGGTGAAGCCTAGGTTGCCCGGAACGTAGAAATGTCCATAACTTTCACACCGGTAGCAATTATTCGTTTTATACGATGGAAAAACTGTTGTATTTATATAGTATTTCATGCTTCTGGCGTTGACTTCTAAGGCACTAACTATTCGATCTGGTGGAACAACGCCCTAGAGTGACGCCTAGGTTGCCCGGAACGCAGAAATGACCATAACTTTCACACCGGTTGCAATTATTCCTGTTATATGATGGTAACACTGTTGTATTTTTTTTGCATTTTATGGTTCGGGCGTTGACTTCTGAGGCCCTAACTATTCGATCTGGTGGAGCAATGCCTCAGAGTTAAGTCTAGGATGCCCGAAACGCCGAAATGATCATTACTTTCACGCTTGTTGCAATTATTCCTGTTATACGATGAAATGGCTGTTGTATTTTTATTTTATTTTATGCTTCAGGCGTAGGCTTCTAAGGCCGTAGCTATTCGATACGGTGGAGCACCGCCCTAGAGTGAAGCCTAGGTTGCCCGGAGAGGAGAAATGACCATCACTTTCAAACTGGTTGTAATTAATCCTGTAACACGATGGAAAAACTGTTGTATTTTTATTGCATTTTATGCTTCTGGCGTTCACTTCTTAGGCCCTAACTACTCGATCTGGTGGAGTAGTGCCTCACAGTTAAGTCTAGGATGCCCGAAACGCCGAAATGATCATTACTTTCACACTGGTTGCAATTATTCATGCTATACGATGAAAAGGCTGTTGTATTTTTATTGTATTTTATGCTTCAGGCGTAGGCTTCTAAGGCCGTAGCTATTCGATGTGGTGGAAGAACGCCATAGAGTGAAGCCTAGGTCGCCCGGAACGTAGAAACGACCATAACCTTCATACTGGTTGCAACTATTCGTTTTATATGATGGAAGAACTGTTGTATTTATATTGTATTTTATGCAGCTGGCGTTCACTTCTTAGGGCCTAACTATTCGATCTGATGGAACAACGTCCTGGAGTGAAGCCTAGGTGGCCCGGAACGTAGAAATAACCATAACTTTCACACTGGTTGCTAATATTCGTTTTATACGATGGAAAAACTGTTATATTTATATTGTATTTTATGCTTCTGGCGTTGCCGTCTTAGGCCCTAACTGTTCGATCTGGTGGAACAACGCCGTAGAGTGAAGCCTAGGTTACCCGGAACGTAGAAATGACCAGTACTTTCACACTGTTTGCAGTTGTTCCTGTTATAGGATGGAAAGACTGTTGTATTTTTATTGTATTTTATGCTTCAGGCGTTGACTTCTGAGGCCGTAGCTATTCGATGTGGTGGAAGAACGACATAGAGTGAAGCCTGGGTTGCCCGGAAAGTAGAAATGACCATAGCTTTCATACT
The DNA here is from genome assembly GCF_051401765.1 of Calliopsis andreniformis. NCBI lineage: Eukaryota > Metazoa > Arthropoda > Insecta > Hymenoptera > Andrenidae > Calliopsis > Calliopsis andreniformis. Next base: position 10,693,198 of record NW_027480433.1, read on the forward strand.
GGTTGCAATTATTCGTTTTATATGATGGAAGAACTGTTGTATTTATATTGTATTTTATGCTGCTGGCGTTCACTTCTTAGCCCCTAACTATTCGATCTGGTGGAGCAATGCCTCAGAGTTAAGTCTAGGATGCCCGAAACGCCGAAATGATCATTACTTTCACGCTTGTTGCAATTATTCCTGTTATACGATGAAAAGGCTGTTGTATTTTTATTGTATTTTATGCTTCAGGCGTAGGCTTCTAAGGCCGTAGCTATTCGATACGGTGGAGCACCGCCCTAGAGTGAAGCCTAGGTTGCCCGGAGAGGAGAAATGACCATCACTTTCAAACTGGTTGTAATTAATCCTGTAACACGATGGGAAAACTGTTGTATTTTTATTGCATTTTATGCTTCTGGCGTTCACTTCTTAGGCCCTAACTATTCCATCTGGTAGAACAACGGCCTAGGGTGAAGCCTAGGTTTCCCGGAACGTATAAATGGCCATAACTTTGCACTGGTAGCAATCAGTCGGTTTATACAATGGAAAAACTGTTCTATTTATTTTGTATTTTATGCTTCTGACGTTGACTTCTAAGGCCGTAGCTATTAGCTGTGGTGGAGCAACGCCCTACAGTGACGCCTAGGTTGCCCGGAACGTAGAAATGACCATTAATTTCACAATGTTTGCAATTATTCATTATATACAGTGGAAAAACTGTTGTACTTATAGTGTATTTTATTCTTCTGGCGTTGAATTCCAAGTCGCTAGCTATGCGATCTGGTGGAGCAACGCCCTAGATTGAAAACTAGGTTGCTCGTAATGTAGAAATGACCATAACTTTCACACTGGTCCCAATTATTCGTTTTATACGATGGAAAAGCTGTTGTATTTTGTATCGTGTTTTATGCTTCGGGTGTTCACTTCTAAGGCCCTCACTATTCGATCTTGTGGAGCAACGCCCTAGAGAGAAACCTAGGTTGCCCAGAACGTAGAAATGACCAACACTTTCACACTGGTTGCAATTATTCCTGTTATACGATGGAAAAACTCTTGTATATTTATTGTATTTTATGCTTCGGGCGTTGACTTCTATGGCCCTTCCTATTCGATTTGGTGGAGCAACACCCTACAGTGAAGCCTAGGGTGTCAGGAACGTATAAATGCACATAACTTTCACAGTGGTAGCAATTATTTCTTTTATACAATGGAAAAACTGTTCTATTTATTTTGTATTTTATGCTTCGGGCGTTGACTTCTAAGGCCCTAACTATTCGATCTGGCGGAGCAACGCCCTAGAGTGAAGCCTAGGTTGCCCGGAACGTAGAAATGACCAGAACTTTCACACTGGTTGCTATTATTCGATTTATACGATGGAAAAACTGTTATATTTCTATGGCATTTTATGCTTCAGGCGTTGACTTCTTAGGCCCTAACTTCTCGATCTGGTGGAACAACGCCCTACAGTGAAGCCTAGGTTGCCCGGAACGTAGAAATGACCATCACTTTCACACTGGTTGCAATTGTTCGTTTTATACGATGGAAAAGCTGTTGTATTTATATCGTATTTTATGCTTCTGGCGTAGGCTTCTAAGGCCATAGCTATTCGATGTGGTGGAAGAACGCCATAGAGTGAAGCCTAGGTTGCCCGGAACGTAGAAACGACCATAACCTTCATACTGGTTGCAATTATTCGTTTTATATGATGGAAGAACTATTGTATTTATATTGTATTTTATGCTGCTGGCGTTCACTTCTTAGCCCCTAACTATTCGATCTGGTGGAACAACGCCCTGGGGTGAAGCCTAGGTTGCCGGAACGTAGAAATGATCATAACTTTCACACTGGTTGCTATTGTACGTTTTATACGATGGAGAAACTGTTCTATTTATTTTGTATTTTATGCTTCGGGCGTTGACTTCTAAGGAACTAACTGTTCGATCTGGTGGAGCAACGCCCTAGAGTGAAGCCGAGGTTGCCCGGAACGTAGAAATGACCATAACTTTAACACTGGGTGCTATTATTCATTTTATACGATGGAAAAGCTGTTATATTTATATTGTATTTTATGCTTCTGGCGTTGACTTCTAATGCCGTAGCTATTCGATGTGGTGGAGCAATGCCCTAGAGTGAAGCCTAGGTTGCCCGGAACGTAGAAATGCCCATTACTTTCACACTGGTTGCAATTATTAGTTTTATACGGTGGAAAAACTGTTCTATCTATTTTGTATTTTATGCTTCGGGCGTTGACTTCTAAGGCCCTAACTATTCAATCTGTTGGAGCAACGCCCTAGGGTGAAGCCTAGGTTGCCCGGAAAGTAGAAATGACCATAACTTTCCTACTGGTTGCAATTATTCGTTTTATATGATGGAAAACCTGCTGTATTTATATTATATTTTGTGCTCCTGGCGTTGACTTCTGAGGCACTAACTATTCGATCTGGTGGAGCAACGCCCTAGGGTGAAGGCTAGGTTGCCCGGAACGTAGAAATGACCATCACTTTCAAACTGGTTGCAATTATTCCTGTTATATGATGGAAAAGCTCTTGTATTTTTGTTGCATTTTATGCTTCGGGCATTGACTTCTAAGGTCCTAACTATTCAATCTGTTGGATCAACGCCCTAGGGTGAAGCCTAGGTTGCCCGGAAAGTAGAAATGACAATAACTTTCACACTGGTTGCAATTACCCGTTTTATACGTAGGAAAAGCTGTTGCATCTTTATTGTATTTTATGCTTCTGTCGTTGACGTCTAAGACCGTAGCTATTAGATGTGGTGGAGAAACGCACTAGAGTGACGCCTAGGTTGCCCGTAACGTAGAAATGACCATAACTTTCACGACGGTAGCAATTATTCGTTTTATACGATGGAAAAACTGTTGTATTTATATTGTATTTCATGCTTCGGGCGTTGACTTCTAAGGCCCTAACTATTCAATCTGTTGCAGCAATGCCCTAGGGTGAAGCCTAGGTTGCCCGGAAAGTAGAAATGACCATAACTTTCATACTGGTTGCAATTATTCGTTTTATACGATGGTAAAACTGTTGTATTTATACCGTATTTTATGTTTCTGGCGTTGACTTCTTATGCCGTAACTATTCCATCTGGTGGAACAACGCCCTAGAGTGAAGCCTAGGTTGCCCGGAACGTAGAAATGACCATCACTTTCGAACTGGTTGCAATTATTGCTTTTATATGATGGAAAAGCTGTTGTATTTTTATTGCATTTTATGCTTCAGGCATTGACTTATAAGGCCCTAACTATTCAATCTGTAGTAGCAACGCCCTAGGGCGTAGCCTAGGTTGCCCGTAAAGTAGAAATGACCATAACTTTCATACTGGTTGCAATTATTCGTTTTATATGATGGAAAAACTGTTGTATTTATATTGTATTTTATGCTTCTGGCGTTCACTTCTTAGGCACTAACCATTCGATCTGGTGGAACAACGCCCAGGGGTGAAGCCTAGGTTGCCCGGAACGTCGAAATGACGTTTACTTTCATACTGGTTGCAATTATTCGTTTTATACGATGGAAAGACTGTTGAATTTATATTGTGTTTTATGCTTCTGGCGTTGACTTCTAAGGCCCTAACTGTTTGATCTGGTGGAGCAACGCCCTAGAGTGTAGCCTAGGTTGCCCGGAACAATGATATGCCATTACTTTCACACTGGTTGCAATTATTCCTGATATACGATGGAAAAACTGTTGCATCTTTAATGTATTTTATGTTTCTGGCGTTGACTTCTTATGCCGTAACTATTCCATCTGGTGGAACAACGCCCTAGAGTGAAGCCTAGGTTGCCCGGAACGTAGAAATGACCATCACTTTCAAACTGGTTGCAATTATTGCTTTTATATGATGGAAAAGCTGTTGTATTTTTATTGCATTTTATGCTTCAGGCATTGACTTATAAGGCCCTAACTATTCAATCTGTAGTAGCAACGCCCTAGGGCGTAGCCTAGGTTGCCCGTAAAGTAGAAATGACCATAACTTTCATACTGGTTGCAATTATTCGTTTTATATGATGGAAAAACTGTTGTATTTATATTGTATTTTATGCTTCTGGCGTTCACTTCTTAGGCACTAACCATTCGATCTGGTGGAACAACGCCCAGGGGTGAAGCCTAGGTTGCCCGGAACGTCGAAATGACGTTTACTTTCATACTGGTTGCAATTATTCGTTTTATACGATGGAAAGACTGTTGAATTTATATTGTGTTTTATGCTTCTGGCGTTGACTTCTAAGGCCCTAACTGTTTGATCTGGTGGAGCAACGCCCTAGAGTGTTGCCTAGGTTGCCCGGAACAATGATATGCCATTACTTTCACACTGGTTGCAATTATTCCTGATATACGATGGAAAAACTGTTGCATCTTTAATGTATTTTATGTTTCTGGCGTTGACTTCTTATGCCGTAACTATTCCATCTGGTGGAACAACGCCCTAGAGTGAAGCCTAGGTTGCCCGGAACGTAGAAATGACCATCACTTTCAAACTGGTTGCAATTATTGCTTTTATATGATGGAAAAGCTGTTGTATTTTTATTGCATTTTATGCTTCGGGCATTGACTTATAAGGCCCTAACTATTCAATCTGTAGTAGCAACGCCCTAGGGCGTAGCCTAGGTTGCCCGTAAAGTAGAAATGACCATAACTTTCATACTGGTTGCAATTATTCGTTTTATATGATGGAAAAACTGTTGTATTTATATTGTATTTTATGCTTCTGGCGTTCACTTCTTAGGCCCTAACCATTCGATCTGGTGGAACAACGCCCAGGGGTGAAGCCTAGGTTGCCCGGAACGTCGAAATGACGTTTACTTTCATACTGGTTGCAATTATTCGTTTTATACGATGGAAAGACTGTTGAATTTATATTGTGTTTTATGCTTCTGGCGTTGACTTCTAAGGCCCTAACTGTTTGATCTGGTGGAGCAACGCCCTAGAGTGTAGCCTAGGTTGCCCGGAACAATGATATGCCATTACTTTCACACTGGTTGCAATTATTCCTGATATACGATGGAAAAACTGTTGCATCTTTAATGTATTTTATGCTTCTGGCGTTGACTTCTAAGGCCCTAACTATTCGATCTGGTGGAGCAACGCCCTAGAGTGAAGCCTAGGTTGCCGGAAAGTAGAAATGACCATAACTTTCACACTGGTTGCAATTATTCGTTTTATACGATGGAAAAGCTGTTGTATTTATACCGTATTTTATGCGTCTGGCGTTGACTTCTTATGCCCTAACTATTCCATCTGGTGGAACAACGCCCTAGGGTGAAGCCTAGGTTGCCCGGAACGTAGAAATGTCCATAACTTTCACACCGGTAGCAATTATTCGTTTTATACGATGGAAAAACTGTTGTATTTATATAGTATTTCATGCTTCTGGCGTTGACTTCTAAGGCACTAACTATTCGATCTGGTGGAACAACGCCCTAGAGTGACGCCTAGGTTGCCCGGAACGCAGAAATGACCATAACTTTCACACCGGTTGCAATTATTCCTGTTATATGATGGTAACACTGTTGTATTTTTTTTGCATTTTATGGTTCGGGCGTTGACTTCTGAGGCCCTAACTATTCGATCTGGTGGAGCAATGCCTCAGAGTTAGGTCTAGGATGCCCGAAACGCCGAAATGATCATTACTTTCACGCTTGTTGCAATTATTCCTGTTATACGATGAAATGGCTGTTGTATTTTTATTTTATTTTATGCTTCAGGCGTAGGCTTCTAAGGCCGTAGCTATTCGATACGGTGGAGCACCGCCCTAGAGTGAAGCCTAGGTTGCCCGGAGAGGAGAAATGACCATCACTTTCAAACTGGTTGTAATTAATCCTGTAACACGATGGAAAAACTGTTGTATTTTTATTGCATTTTATGCTTCTGGCGTTCACTTCTTAGGCCCTAACTACTCGATCTGGTGGAATAGTGCCTCACAGTTAAGTCTAGGATGCCCGAAACGCCGAAATGATCATTACTTTCACACTGGTTGCAATTATTCATGCTATACGATGAAAAGGCTGTTGTATTTTTATTGTATTTTATGCTTCAGGCGTAGGCTTCTAAGGCCGTAGCTATTCGATGTGGTGGAAGAACGCCATAGAGTGAAGCCTAGGTCGCCCGGAACGTAGAAACGACCATAACCTTCATACTGGTTGCAACTATTCGTTTTATATGATGGAAGAACTGTTGTATTTATATTGTATTTTATGCAGCTGGCGTTCACTTCTTAGGGCCTAACTATTCGATCTGATGGAACAACGTCCTGGAGTGAAGCCTAGGTGGCCCGGAACGTAGAAATAACCATAACTTTCACACTGGTTGCTAATATTCGTTTTATACGATGGAAAAACTGTTATATTTATATTGTATTTTATGCTTCTGGCGTTGCCGTCTTAGGCCCTAACTGTTCGATCTGGTGGAACAACGCCGTAGAGTGAAGCCTAGGTTACCCGGAACGTAGAAATGACCAGTACTTTCACACTGTTTGCAGTTGTTCCTGTTATAGGATGGAAAGACTGTTGTATTTTTATTGTATTTTATGCTTCAGGCGTTGACTTCTGAGGCCGTAGCTATTCGATGTGGTGGAAGAACGACATAGAGTGAAGCCTGGGTTGCCCGGAAAGTAGAAATGACCATAGCTTTCATACTGGTTGCAATTATTCGTTTTATATGATGGAAGAACTGTTGTATTTATATTGTATTTTATGCTGCTGGCGTTCACTTCTTAGCCCCTAACTATTCGATCTGGTGGAACAACTCCCTGGGGTGAAGCCTAGGTTGCCGGAACGTAGAAATGATCATAACTTTCACACTGGTTGCTATTGTTCGTTTTATACGATGGAGAAACTGTTCTATTTATTTTGTATTTTATGCTTCGGGCGTTGACTTCTAAGGAACTAACTGTTTGATCTGGTGGAGCAACGCCATAGAGTGAAGCCGAGGTTGCCCGGAACGTAGAAATGACCATAACTTTAACACTGGATGCTATTATTCGTTCTATACGATGGAAAAACTGTTATATTTATATTGTATCTTATGCTTCTGGCGTTGACTTCTTAGGCCCTAACAATTCGATCTGGTGGAACAACGCCCTAGAGTGAAGCCTAGGTTGCCTGGAACGTACAAATGACCATCACTTTCACACGTGTTGCAATTATTCCTGTTATAGGATGGAAAGACTGTTGTATTTTTATTGTATTTTATGCTTCAGGCGTTGACTTCTGAGGCACTAACCATTCGATCTGGTGGAACAACGCCCAGGGGTGAAGCCTAGGTTGCCCGGAACGTCGAAATGACGTTTACTTTCATACTGGTTGCAATTATTCGTTTTATACGATGGAAAGACTGTTGAATTTATATTGTGTTTTATGCTTCTGGCGTTGACTTCTAAGGCCCTAACTGTTTGATCTGGTGGAGCAACGCCCTAGAGTGTAGCCTAGGTTGCCCGGAACAATGATATGCCATTACTTTCACACTGGTTGCAATTATTCCTGATATACGATGGAAAAACTGTTGCATCTTTAATGTATTTTATGTTTCTGGCGTTGACTTCTTATGCCGTAACTATTCCATCTGGTGGAACAACGCCCTAGAGTGAAGCCTAGGTTGCCCGGAACGTAGAAATGACCATCACTTTCAAACTGGTTGCAATTATTGCTTTTATATGATGGAAAAGCTGTTGTATTTTTATTGCATTTTATGCTTCGGGCATTGACTTATAAGGCCCTAACTATTCAATCTGTAGTAGCAACGCCCTAGGGCGTAGCCTAGGTTGCCCGTAAAGTAGAAATGACCATAACTTTCATACTGGTTGCAATTATTCGTTTTATATGATGGAAAAACTGTTGTATTTATATTGTATTTTATGCTTCTGGCGTTCACTTCTTAGGCCCTAACCATTCGATCTGGTGGAACAACGCCCAGGGGTGAAGCCTAGGTTGCCCGGAACGTCGAAATGACGTTTACTTTCATACTGGTTGCAATTATTCGTTTTATACGATGGAAAGACTGTTGAATTTATATTGTGTTTTATGCTTCTGGCGTTGACTTCTAAGGCCCTAACTGTTTGATCTGGTGGAGCAACGCCCTAGAGTGTAGCCTAGGTTGCCCGGAACAATGATATGCCATTACTTTCACACTGGTTGCAATTATTCCTGATATACGATGGAAAAACTGTTGCATCTTTAATGTATTTTATGCTTCTGGCGTTGACTTCTAAGGCCCTAACTATTCGATCTGGTGGAGCAACGCCCTAGAGTGAAGCCTAGGTTGCCGGAAAGTAGAAATGACCATAACTTTCACACTGGTTGCAATTATTCGTTTTATACGATGGAAAAGCTGTTGTATTTATACCGTATTTTATGCGTCTGGCGTTGACTTCTTATGCCCTAACTATTCCATCTGGTGGAACAACGCCCTAGGGTGAAGCCTAGGTTGCCCGGAACGTAGAAATGTCCATAACTTTCACACCGGTAGCAATTATTCGTTTTATACGATGGAAAAACTGTTGTATTTATATAGTATTTCATGCTTCTGGCGTTGACTTCTAAGGCACTAACTATTCGATCTGGTGGAGCAACGCCCTAGAGTGACGCCTAGGTTGCCCGGAACGCAGAAATGACCATAACTTTCACACCGGTTGCAATTATTCCTGTTATATGATGGTAACACTGTTGTATTTTTTTTGCATTTTATGGTTCGGGCGTTGACTTCTGAGGCCCTAACTATTCGATCTGGTGGAGCAATGCCTCAGAGTTAAGTCTAGGATGCCCGAAACGCCGAAATGATCATTACTTTCACGCTTGTTGCAATTATTCCTGTTATACGATGAAATGGCTGTTGTATTTTTATTTTATTTTATGCTTCAGGCGTAGGCTTCTAAGGCCGTAGCTATTCGATACGGTGGAGCACCGCCCTAGAGTGAAGCCTAGGTTGCCCGGAGAGGAGAAATGACCATCACTTTCAAACTGGTTGTAATTAATCCTGTAACACGATGGAAAAACTGTTGTATTTTTATTGCATTTTATGCTTCTGGCGTTCACTTCTTAGGCCCTAACTACTCGATCTGGTGGAGTAGTGCCTCACAGTTAAGTCTAGGATGCCCGAAACGCCGAAATGATCATTACTTTCACACTGGTTGCAATTATTCATGCTATACGATGAAAAGGCTGTTGTATTTTTATTGTATTTTATGCTTCAGGCGTAGGCTTCTAAGGCCGTAGCTATTCGATGTGGTGGAAGAACGCCATAGAGTGAAGCCTAGGTCGCCCGGAACGTAGAAACGACCATAACCTTCATACTGGTTGCAACTATTCGTTTTATATGATGGAAGAACTGTTGTATTTATATTGTATTTTATGCAGCTGGCGTTCACTTCTTAGGGCCTAACTATTCGATCTGATGGAACAACGTCCTGGAGTGAAGCCTAGGTGGCCCGGAACGTAGAAATAACCATAACTTTCACACTGGTTGCTAATATTCGTTTTATACGATGGAAAAACTGTTATATTTATATTGTATTTTATGCTTCTGGCGTTGCCGTCTTAGGCCCTAACTGTTCGATCTGGTGGAACAACGCCGTAGAGTGAAGCCTAGGTTACCCGGAACGTAGAAATGACCAGTACTTTCACACAGTTTGCAGTTGTTCCTGTTATAGGATGGAAAGACTGTTGTATTTTTATTGTATTTTGTGCTTCAGGCGTTGACTTCTGAGGCCGTAGCTATTCGATGTGGTGGAAGAACGACATAGAGTGAAGCCTGGGTTGCCCGGAAAGTAGAAATGACCATAGCTTTCATACTGGTTGCAATTATTCGTTTTATATGATGGAAGAACTGTTGTATTTATATTGTATTTTATGCTGCTGGCGTTCACTTCTTAGCCCCTAACTATTCGATCTGGTGGAACAACTCCCTGGGGTGAAGCCTAGGTTGCCGGAACGTAGAAATGATCATAACTTTCACACTGGTTGCTATTGTTCGTTTTATACGATGGAGAAACTGTTCTATTTATTTTGTATTTTATGCTTCGGGCGTTGACTTCTAAGGAACTAACTGTTTGATCTGGTGGAGCAACGCCCTAGAGTGAAGCCGAGGTTGCCCGGAACGTAGAAATGACCATAACTTTAACACTGGATGCTATTATTCGTTCTATACGATGGAAAAACTGTTATATTTATATTGTATCTTATGCTTCTGGCGTTGACTTCTTAGGCCCTAACAATTCGATCTGGTGGAACAACGCCCTAGAGTGAAGCCTAGGTTGCCTGGAACGTACAAATGACCATCACTTTCACACGTGTTGCAATTATTCCTGTTATAGGATGGAAAGACTGTTGTATTTTTATTGTATTTTATGCTTCAGGCGTTGACTTCTGAGGCAGTAGCTATTCGATGTGGTGGAAGAACGCCATAGAGTGAAGCCTAGGTTGCCCGGAACGTAGAAATGACCATTACTTTCACACTGTTTGCAATTATTCCTTTTATACGATGGAAAAGCTGTTGTATTTATATCGTATTTTATGCTTCAGGCGTAGGCTTCTAAGGCCGTAGCTATTCGGTATGGTGGAGCACCGCCCTAGAGTGAAGCCTAGGTTGCTCGGAACGCAGAAATGACCACTACTTTCACACAGTTTGCAATTATTCCTGATATACGATGAAAAGACCGTTGTATTTTTATTGTATTTTATGCTTCAGGCGTAGGCTTCTAAGGCCGTAGCTATTCGATATGGTGGAGCACCGCCTTAGAGTGAAGCCTAGGTTGCTCGGAATATAGAAATGACCATAGCTTTCACACTGGTTGCAATTATTCGTTTTCTACGATGGAAAAACTGTTGTATTTATATTGTATTTTAGGCTTCAGCGTTCACTTCTTAAGGCCTAACTATTCGATCTGATGGAACAATGCCCTAGGGTGAAGCCTAGGTTGCCCGGAACGTAAAAATGACCATAACTTTTACACTGGTAGCAATTAAACGTTTTATACAATGGAAAAACTGTTCTATTTATTTTGTATTTTATGCTTCGGGCGTTGACTTCTTTGGCCCTAACAATTCGATCTGGTGGAGCAACGCCCTAGAGTGAAGCCTAGGTTCCCTGGAACGTACAAATGACAATCACTTTCACACGGGTTGCAATTATTCCTGTTATAGGATGGAAAGTCTGTTGTATTTTTATTGCATTTTATGCTTCTGGCGTTCACTTCCTAGGCCCTGACTATTCGATCTGGTGGAACAACGCCCTAGGGTGAAGCCTAGGTTGCCCGGAACGTAGAAATGACCATAACTTTTACACTGGTAGCAATTATTCGTTTTATACAATGGAAAAACTGTTCTATTTATTTTGTATTTTATGCTTCGGGCGTTCACTTCTAAGGTCCTATCTGTTTGATCTGGTGAAGCAACGCCCCAGAATGAAGCCTAGGTTGCCCGGAACGTAGAAATGACCATAACTTTTACACTGGTAGCAATTATTCGTTTTATACAATGGAAAAACTGTTCTATTTATTTTGTATTTTATGCTTCGGGCGTTCACTTCTAAGGTCCTATCTGTTTGATCTGGTGAAGCAACGCCCCAGAATGAAGCCTAGGTTGCCCGGAACGTAGAAATGACCATAACTTTTACACTGGTAGCAATTATTCGTTTTCTGCGATGGAAAAACTGTTGTATTTATATTGTATTTTATGCCTCTGGCGTTGACTTCTAAGGCCCTAGCAATTCGATCTAGTGGAGCAACGCCATAGAGTGAAGCCTAGGTTGCCCGGAACGTAGAAATGACCATCACCTTCAAACTGGTTGCAATTAATCCTGTTATACGATGGAAAAACTGTTGTATTTTTATTGCATTTTATGCTTCGGGCGTTGACTTATAAGGCCCTGACTATTCAATCTGTTGCAGCAACGCCCTAGAGTGAAGCCTAGGTTGCTCGGAATGTGGAAATGACCATAGCTTTCACACTGTTTGCAATTATTCGTTTTATACGATGGAAAAACTGTTGTATTTATACTGTATTTTATGCTTCTGGCGTTCACTTCTTAGGCCCTAACTATTCGATCTGGTGGAGCAATGCCTCAGAGTTAAGTCTAGGATGCCCGAAACGCCGAAATGATCATTACTTTCGCGCTTGTTGCAATTATTCCTGTTATACGATGAAAAGACCGTTGTATTTTGATTGTATTTAATGCTTCAGGCGTAGGCTTCTAAGGCCGTAGCTATTCGATATGGCGGAGCACCGCCCTAGAGTGAAGCCTATGTTGCTCGGAATATAGAAGTGACCATAACTTTCACACTGGTTGCAATTATTCATTTTATACGGTGGCAAAGCTGTTGCATTTATATTGTATTTTATGCTTCTGGCGATGACTCCTTAGGCCCTAACTATTCAATCTGGTGGAGCAGTGCCTCAGAGTTAAGTCTTGGATGCCCGAAACGCCGAAATGATCATTACTTTCACGCATGTTGCAATTATTCCGGTTATACGATGAAAAGACTGTTGTATTTTTATTGTATTTTATGCTTCAGGCTTAGGCTTCTAAGGCCGTAGCTATTCGATATGGTGGAGCACCGCCCTAGAGTGAAACCTAGGTTGCCCGGAACGTAGAAATGACCATAACTTTCACACTGGTTGCAATTATTCATTTAATACGATGGGAAAGCTGTTGTATTTATATCGTATTTTATGCTTCGGGCGTTGACTTCTTAGGCCCTAACACTTCGATCTGGTGGAGCAACACCCTACAGTGAAGCCTAGGTTGCCCGGATCGTAGATATGACCATAACCTTCACACAGGTTGCAATTATTCCGGTTATACGATGAAAAGACTGTTGTATTTTTATTGTATTTTATGCTTCAGGCTTAGGCTTCTAAGGCCGTAGCTATTCGATATGGTGGAGCACCGCCCTAGAGTGAAGCCTAGGTTGCTCGGAACGCAGAAATGACCACTACTTTCACACAGTTTGCAATTATTCATCTAATACGATGGGAAAGCTGTTGTATTTATATCGTATTTTATGCTTCGGGCGTTGAGTTCTTAGGCCCTTACACTTCGATCTGGTGGAGCAACACCCTACAGTGAAGCCTAGGTTGCCCGGATCGTAGATATGACCATAACCTTCACACAGGTTGCAATTATTCGTTTTATACGGTGTAAAGGCTATTGCATTTATTTTGTATTTTATTCTTCTGGTGTTGACTTCTTAGGCCCTAACTATTCGATCCGGTGGAACAACGCCGTAGAGTGAAGCCTAGGTTGCCCGGAACGTAGAAATGACCATTACTTTCACACTGTTTGCAATTATTCCTTTCATACCATGGAAAAGCTGTTGTATTTATATCGTATTTTATGCTTCTGGCGTTGACTTCTAAGGACCTAACTATTCGATCTGCTGGAGCAACGCCCTAGAGTGAAGTCTAGGTTGCTCGGAATGTAGAAATAACCATAACTTTCACACTGGTTGCAATTATTCGTTCTTTACGATGGAAAAGCTGTTGCATTTATATTGTATTTTATGCCTCTGGCGTTGACTTCTAAGGCCCTAGCAATTCGATCTAGTGGAACAACGCCCTATGGTGAAGCCTAGGCTGCCCGGAACGTAGAAATGACCATAACTTTTACACTGGTAACAATTATTCGTTTTATACGATGGAAAAACTGTTGTATTTATATTGTATTTAATGCTTCTGGCGTTCACTTCTAAGGCCCTAACTGTTTGATCTGGTGAAGCAACGCCATAGAGTGAATCCTAGGTTGCCCGGAACGTAGAAATGACAATTACTTTCACTCTGTTTGGAATTATTCCTTTTATACGATGCAAAAGCTGTTGTAGTTATATCGTATTTTATGCTTCTGGCGTTGAGTTCTAAGGACCTAACTATTCGATCTGGTGGAGCAACGCCCTAGAGTGAAGCCTAGGTTGCTCGGAATGTAGAAATAACCATAACTTTCACACGGGTTGCAATTATTCGTTTTTTACGATGGAAAAGCTGTTGTATTTATATTGTATTTTATGACTCTGGCGTTGACTTCTAACGCCCTAGCTATTCGATCTAGTGGAGCAACGCCCTAGAGTGAAGCCTAGGTTGCCCGGAACGTAGAAATGACCATCACTTTCAAACTGGTTGCAATTAATCCTGTTATACGATGGAAAAACTGTTGTATTTTTATTGCATTTTATGCTTCGGGCGTTGACTTCTAAGGCCCTGACTATTCAATCTGTTGGAGCAACGCCCTAGAGTGAAGCCTAGGTTGCTCGGAATGTAGAAATGACCATAGCTTTCACACTGGTTGCAATTATTCGTTTTATACGATGGAAAAACTGTTGTACTTATATTGTACTTAATGCTTCTGGCGTTTACTTCTTAGGCCCTAACAGTTTGATCTGGTGAAGCAACGCCATAGAGTGAAGCCTAGGTGGCCCGGAACGTAGAAATGACAATTACTTTCACACTGTTTGCAATTATTCCTTTTATATGATGCAAAAGCTGTTGTATTTATATCGTATTTTATGCTTCTGGCGTTGACTTCTAAGGACCTAACTATTCGATCTGGTGGAGCAACGCCCTAGAGTAAACCCTAGGTTGCTCGGAATGTAGAAATAACCATAACTTTCACACTGGTTGCAATTATTCGTTTTTTACGATGGAAAAGCTGTTGTATTTATATTGTATTTTATGCTTCTGGCGTTGACTTCTTAGGTCCTAACTATTCGATCTGGTGGAGCAATGCCTCAGAGTTAAGTCTAGGATGCCCGAAACGCCGAAATGATCATTACTTTCACGCTTGTTGCAATTATTCCTGTTATACGATGAAAAGACCGTTGTATTTTTATTGTATTTTATGCATCAGGCGTAGGCTTCTAAGGCCGTAGCTATTCGATATGGTGGAGCACCGCCCTAGAGTGAAGCCTAGGTTGCTCGGAATATAGAAATGACCATAACTTTCACACTGGTTGCAATTATTCGTTTTCTACGATGGAAAAACTGTTGTATTTATATTGTATTTTAGGCTTCAGCGTTCACTTCTTAAGGCCTAACTATTCGATCTGATGAAACAATGCCCTAGGGTGAAGCCTAGGTTTCCCGGAACGTAAAAATGACCATAACTTTTACACTGGTAGCAATTATTCGTTTTATACAATGGAAAAACTGTTCTATTTATTTTGTATTTTATGCTTCGGGCGTTGACTTCTAAGGCCCTAACTGTTTGATCTGGTGAAGCAACGCCCTAGAGTGATGCCTAGGTTGCCCGGAACGTAGAAATGACAATTACTTTCACACTGTTTGCAATTATTCCTTTTATACGATGCAAAATCTGTTGTATTTATATCGTATTTTATGCTTGTGGCGTTGACTTCTAAGGACCTAACTACTCGATCTGGTGGAGCAACGCCCTAGAGTGAAGCCTAGGTTGCTCGGAATGTAGAAATAACCATAACTTTCACACTGGTTGCAATTATTCGTTTTTTACGATGGAAAAGCTGTTGGATATATATTGTATTTTATGACTCTGGCGTTGACTTCTAAGGCCCTAGCTATTCGATCTAGTGGAGCAACGCCCTAGAGTGAAGCCTAGGTTGCCCGGAACGTAGAAATGACCATCACTTTCAAACTGGTTGCAATTAATCCTGTTATACGATGGAAAAACTGTTGTATTTTTATTGCATTCTTTGCTTCGGGCGTTGACTTCTAAGGCCCTAACTATTCAATCTGTCGGAGCTACGCCCTAGAGTGAAGCCTAGGTTGCCCGGAACGTAGAAATGACCCTAACTTTTACACTGGTAGCAATTATTCGTTTTATACAATGGAAAAACTGTTCTATTTATTTTGTATTTTATGCTTCGGGCGTTCACTTCTAAGGCCCTATCTGTTTGATCTGGTGAAGCAACGCCCCAGAGTGAAGCCTAGGTTGCCCGAAACGCCGAAATGATCATTACCTTCACGCTTGTTGCAATTATTCCTGTTATACGATGAAAAGACCGTTGTATTTTTATTGTATTTTATGCTTCAGGCGCAGGCTTCTAAAACCGTAGCTATTCGATATGGTGGAGCGCCGCCCTAGAGTGAAGCCTAGGTTGCCCGGAACGTAGAAATGACCATAACTTTTACACTGGAAGCAATTATTCGTTTTATACAATGGAAAAACTGTTCTATTTATTTTGTATTTTATGCTTCGGGCGTTGACTTCTAAGGCCCTAACTGTTTGATCTGGTGGAGCAACGCCCTGGAGTGAAGACTAGGTTGCCCGGAACGTAGAAATGACCATTACTTTAACACTGTTTGCAATTATTCCTTTTATTCGATGGAAAAACTGTTCTATTTATTTTGTATTTTATGCTTCGGGCGTTGACTTCTTAGGCCCTAACTATTCGATCTGGTGGAACAACGCCCTAGGGTGAAGCCTAGGTTGCCCGGAAAGTAGAAATGACCTTAACTTTCAAACTGGTTGCAATTATTCCTGTTATACGATGGAAAAACTGTTGTATTTATATTGTATTTTATGCTTCTGGCGTTGACTTCTAAGGCAATAAGTATTCGATATGGTGGAGCAACGCCCTAGAGTGAAGCCTAGGGTGCCCGGAAAGTAGAAATGACCATAACTTTCATACTGGTTGCAATTATCCGGTTTATACGATGGAAAAACTGTTGTACTTATATTGTATTTTATGCTTCTGGCGTTCACTTCTTAGGCCTTAACTATTCGATCTGGTGGAACAACGCCCTAGAGTGAAGCCTAGGTTGCCCGCAACGTAGAAATGACCATCACTTTCAAACTGGTAGCAATTATTCGATTTATACAATGGAAAAACTGTTCTATTTATTTTGTGTTTTATGTGTAGCGCGTTGACTTCTAAGGCCCTAACTATTCGATCTAGTGGAGCAACGCCCTAGGGTGAAGCCTAGGTTGCCTGGAAAGTAGAAATGTCCATAACTTTCATACTGGTTGCAATTATTCGTTTTATACGATGGAAGAACTGTTGTATTTATACTGTATTTTATACTTCTAACGTTGACTTCTAAGGCACTAACTATTCGATCTGGTGGAGCAACGCCCTAGAGTGAAGCCTAGGGTGCCCGGAACGTAGAAATGATCATCACTTTCAAACTGGTTGCAATTACTCCTGTAATATGATGGAAAAACTGTTGTATTTTTATTGCATTTTATGCTGCGGGCGTTGACTTCTAAGGCACTAACTATTCAATCTGTTGGAGCCACGCCCTGGGGTGAATCCTAGGTTGCCCGGAAAGTAGAAATGACCATAACTTTCATACTGGTTGCAATTATCCGGTTTATACGGTGGAAAAACTGTTGTATTTATATTGTATTTTATGCTTCTGGCGTTCACTTCTTAGGCCTTAACTATTCGATCTGTTGGAGCAACGCCCAAGAGTGAAGCCCTGGTTTCCCGGAACGTAGAAATGACCATGACTTTCATACTGGTTGCAATTATTCGTTTTATACGATGGAAAAACTGTTGTATTTATATTGTATTTTATGCTTCTGGTGTTGACTTCTTAGGCCCTAACTATTCGATCTGGTGGAGCAACGCCCTAGAGTGAAGCCTAGGTTGCCCGGAACGTAGAAATGACCATCACTTTCAAACTGGTTACAATTATTCCTGTTATACGATGGAAAAACTGTTGTATTTTTATTGCATTTTATGCTTCGGGCGTTGACTTCTAGGGCCCTAACTATTCAATCTGTTGGAGCAACGCCCTAGGGTGAAGCCTAGGTTGCCCATAAAGTAGATATGTCCATAACTTTCATACTGGTTGCAATTATTCGTTTTATACGATGGAAAAACTGTTATATTTATATTGTGTTTTATGCTTCTGGCGTTCACTTCTTAGGCCTTAACTATTCGATCTGGTGGAACAACGCACTAGGGTGAAGCCTAGGTTGCCCGGAACGTAGAAATGACCATAACTTTCACACTGGGAGCAATTATTCGATTTATACAATGGAAAAACGGTTCTATTTATTTTGTGTTTTATGTTCCGCGCGTTGACTTCTAAGGCCCTAACTATTCGATCTGGTGCAGCATCGCCCTCGGGTGAAGCCTAGGTTGCCCGGAAAGTAGAAGTGTCCATAACTTTCATACTGGTTGCAATTATTCGTGTTATACGATGGAAAAACTGTTGTATTTATACTGTATTTTATGCTTCTGACGTTGACTTCTAATGCACTAACTATTCGATCTGGTGGAGCAACGCCCTAGAGTGAAACCTAGGTTGCGCGGAACGTAGAAATGACCATTACTTTCACACTCTTTGCAATTATTCATTTTATACGATGGAAAAGCTGTTGCATTTATATTGTATTTTATGCTTCTGGCGTTGACTTCTTAGGCCCTAACTATTCGATCTGGTGGAGCATCTCCTTAGAGTGACGCCTAGGTTGCCCGGAACGTAGAAATGACCATATCTTTCCCACTGGTTGCTATTATTCGTTTTTTACGATGGAAAAGCTGTTGTATTTATATTGTATTTTATGCTTCTGGCGTTGACTTCATAGGTCCTAACTATTCGATCTGGTGGAGCAATGCCTCAGAGTTAAGTCTAGGATGCCCGAAACGCCGAAATGATCATTACTTTCACGCTTGTTGCAATTATTCCTGTTATACGATGAAAAGACCGTTGTATTTTTATTGTATTTTATGCATCAGGCGTAGGCTTCTAAGGCCGTAGCTATTCGATATGGTGGAGCACCGCCCTAGAGTGAAGCCTAGGTTGCTCGGAATATAGAAATGACCATAACTTTCACACTGGTTGCAATTATTCGTTTTCTACGATGGAAAAACTGTTGTATTTATATTGTATTTTAGGCTTCAGCGTTCACTTCTTAAGGCCTAACTATTCGATCTGATGAAACAATGCCCTAGGGTGAAGCCTAGGTTTCCCGGAACGTAAAAATGACCATAACTTTTACACTGGTAGCAATTATTCGTTTTATACAATGGAAAAACTGTTCTATTTATTTTGTATTTTATGCTTCGGGCGTTGACTTCTAAGGCCCTAACTGTTTGATCTGGTGAAGCAACGCCCTAGAGTGAAGCCTAGGTTGCCCGGAACGTAGAAATGACAATTACTTTCACACTGGTTGCTATTGTTCCTGTTATACGATGGAAAAGCTGTTGTATTTATATTGTACCTTATGCTTCTGGCGTTGACTTCTAAGGCCCTAACTATTCGATCTGGTGGAGCAACGCCCTAGGGTGAGGCCTAGGTTGCCCGGATAGTAGAAATGACCATAACTTTCATAGTGGTTGCAATTATTCGATTTATACGATGGAAAAATTGTTGTATTTATACTGCATTTTATGCTTCTGACGTTGACTTCTAATGCACTAACTATTCGATCTGGTGGAGCAACGCCCTAGAGTGAAACCTAGGTTGCGCGGAACGTAGAAATGACCATTACTTTCACACTCTTTGCAATTATTCATTTTATACGACGGAAAAGCTGTTGCATTTATATTGTATTTTATGCTTCTGGCGTTGACTTCTTAGGCCCTAACTATTCGATCTGGTGGAGCAACTCCTTAGAGTGACGCCTAGGTTGCCCGGAACGTAGAAATGACCATATCTTTCACACTGGTTGCTATTGTTCCTGTTATACGATGGAAAAGCTGTTGTATTTATATTGTACCTTATGCTTCTGGCGTTGACTTCTAAGGCCCTAACTATTCGATCTGGTGGAGCAACGCCCTAGGGTGAGGCCTAGGTTGCCCGTATAGTAGAAATGACCATAACTTTCATAGTGGTTGCAATTATTCGATTTATACGATGGAAAAATTGTTGTATTTATATCGTATTTTATGCTTCTGGCGTTGACTTCTGAGGCCCTAACTATTCGATCTGTTGGAGCAACGCCTTAGAGTGAAGCCTTGGTTTCCCGGAACGTAGAAATGACCATGACTTTCATACTGGTTGCAATTATTCGTTTTATACGATGGAAAAACTGTTGTATTTATATTGTATTTTATGCTTCTGGCGTTGACTTCTAAGGCACTAACTGTTCGATCTGGTCGTGCAACGCCCTAGAGTGAAGCTTAGGTTGCCCGGAACATAGAAATGACCATAACCTTCACACTGGTGGCTATTATTCGTTTTATTCGATGGAAAAACCGTTATATTTATATTGTATTTTATGCTTCTGGCGCTGACTTCTTAGGCCCTAACTATTCGATCAGGTGGAACAACGCCCTAGAGTGAAGTCTAGGTTGCCCGGAACGTAGAAATGACCATCACTTTCACACAGGTTGCAATTATTCATATTATAGGATGGAAAACCTGTTGTATTTATATTGTATTTTATGCTCCTGGTGTTGACTTCTAACGCCCTAGCTATTCGATCTAGTGGAGCAACGCCCTAGAGTGAAGCCTAGGTTGCCCGGAACGTAGAAATGACCATCACTTTCAAACTGGTTGCAATTAATCCTGTTATACGATGGAAAAACTGTTGTATTTTTATTGCATTTTATGCTTCGGGCGTTGACTTCTAAGGCCCTGACTATTCAATCTGTTGGAGCAACGCCCTAGAGTGAAGCCTAGGTTGCTCGGAATGTAGCAATGACCATAGCTTTCACACTGGTTGCAATTATTCGTTTTATACGATGGAAAAACTGTTGTACTTATATTGTATTTAATGCTTCTGGCGTTTACTTCTTAGGCCCTAACAGTTTGATCTGGTGAAGCAACGCCATAGAGTGAAGCCTAGGTGGCCCGGAACGTAGAAATGACAATTACTTTCACACTGTTTGCAATTATTCCTTTTATATGATGCAAAAGCTGTTGTATTTATATCGTATTTTATGCTTCTGGCGTTGACTTCTAAGGACCTAACTATTCGATCTGGTGGAGCAACGCCCTAGAGTAAACCCTAGGTTGCTCGGAATGTAGAAATAACCATAACTTTCACACTGGTTGCAATTATTCGTTTTTTACGATGGAAAAGCTGTTGTATTTATATTGTATTTTATGCTTCTGGCGTTGACTTCATAGGTCCTAACTATTCGATCTGGTGGAGCAATGCCTCAGAGTTAAGTCTAGGATGCCCGAAACGCCGAAATGATCATTACTTTCACGCTTGTTGCAATTATTCCTGTTATACGATGAAAAGACCGTTGTATTTTTATTGTATTTTATGCATCAGGCGTAGGCTTCTAAGGCCGTAGCTATTCGATATGGTGGAGCACCGCCCTAGAGTGAAGCCTAGGTTGCTCGGAATATAGAAATGACCATAACTTTCACACTGGTTGCAATTATTCGTTTTCTACGATGGAAAAACTGTTGTATTTATATTGTATTTTAGGCTTCAGCGTTCACTTCTTAAGGCCTAACTATTCGATCTGATGAAACAATGCCCTAGGGTGAAGCCTAGGTTTCCCGGAACGTAAAAATGACCATAACTTTTACACTGGTAGCAATTATTCGTTTTATACAATGGAAAAACTGTTCTATTTATTTTGTATTTTATGCTTCGGGCGTTGACTTCTAAGGCCCTAACTGTTTGATCTGGTGAAGCAACGCCCTAGAGTGAAGCCTAGGTTGCCCGGAACGTAGAAATGACAATTACTTTCACACTGTTTGCAATTATTCCTTTTATACGATGCAAAATCTGTTGTATTTATATCGTATTTTATGCTTGTGGCGTTGACTTCTAAGGACCTAACTACTCGATCTGGTGGAGCAACGCCCTAGAGTGAAGCCTAGGTTGCTCGGAATGTAGAAATAACCATAACTTTCACACTGGTTGCAATTATTCGTTTTTTACGATGGAAAAGCTGTTGGATATATATTGTATTTTATGACTCTGGCGTTGACTTCTAAGGCCCTAGCTATTCGATCTAGTGGAGCAACGCCCTAGAGTGAAGCCTAGGTTGCCCGGAACGTAGAAATGACCATCACTTTCAAACTGGTTGCAATTAATCCTGTTATACGATGGAAAAACTGTTGTATTTTTATTGCATTCTTTGCTTCGGGCGTTGACTTCTAAGGCCCTAACTATTCAATCTGTCGGAGCTACGCCCTAGAGTGAAGCCTAGGTTGCCCGGAACGTAGAAATGACCCTAACTTTCACACTGGTAGCAATTATTCGTTTTATACAATGGAAAAACTGTTCTATTTATTTTGTATTTTATGCTTCGGGCGTTCACTACTAAGGCCCTATCTGTTTGATCTGGTGAAGCAACGCCCCAGAGTGAAGCCTAGGTTGCCCGGAACGTAGAAATGACCATAACTTTTACACTGGTAGCAATTATTCGTTTTCTGCGATGGAAAAACTGTTGTATTTATATTGTATTTTATGCCTCTGGCGTTGACTTCTAAGGCCCTAGCAATTCGATCTAGTGGAGCAACGCCATAGAGTGAAGCCTAGGTTGCCCGGAACGTAGAAATGACCATCACCTTCAAACTGGTTGCAAGTAATCCTGTTATACGATGGAAAAACTGTTGTATTTATATCGTATTTTATGCTTCGGGCGTTGACTTCTTAGGCCCTAACACTTCGATCTGGTGGAGCAACACCCTACAGTGAAGCCTAGGTTGCCCGGATCGTAGATATGACCATAACCTTCACACAGGTTGCAATTATTCGTTTTATACGGTGTAAAGGCTGTTGCATTTATTTTGTATTTTATTCTTCTGGTGTTGACTTCTTAGGCCCTAACTATTCGATCCGGTGGAACAACGCCGTAGAGTGAAGCCTAGGTTGCCCGGAACGTAGAAATGACCATTACTGTCACACTGTTTGCAATTATTCCTTTCATGCCATGGAAAAGCTGTTGTATTTATATCGTATTTTATGCTTCTGGCGTTGACTTCTAAGGACCTAACTATTCGATCTGCTGGAGCAACGCCCTAGAGTGAAGCCTAGGTTGGTCGGAATGTAGAAATGACCATAGCTTTCACACTGGTTGCAATTATTCGTTTTATACGATGGAAAAACTGTTGTATTTATATTTTATTTTATGCTTCTGGCGTCCACTTCTTAGGCCCTAACTATTCGATCTAGTGGAAGAACGCCCTATCGTGAAGCCTAGGCTGCCCGGAACGTAGAAATGACCATAACTTTTACACTGGTAACAATTATTCGTTTTATACGATGGAAAAACTGTTGTATTTATATTGTATTTAATGCTTCTGGCGTTCACTTCTAAGGCCCTAACTGTTTGATCTGGTGAAGCAACGCCATAGAGTGAAGCCTAGGCTGCCCGAAACGCCGAAATGATCATTACTTTCACGCTTGTTGCAATTATTCCTGTTATACGATGAAAAGACCGTTGTATTTTTATTGTATTTTATGCATCAGGCGTAGGCTTCTAAGGCCGTAGCTATTCGATATGGTGGAGCACCGCCCTAGAGTGAAGCCTAGGTTGCTCGGAATATAGAAATGACCATAACTTTCACACTGGTTGCAATTATTCGTTTTCTACGATGAAAAAACTGTTGTATTTATATTGTATTTTAGGCTTCAGCGTTCACTTCTTAAGGCCTAACTATTCGATCTGATGAAACAATGCCCTAGGGTGAAGCCTAGGTTGCCCGGAACGTAAAAATGACCATAACTTTTACACTGGTAGCAATTATTCGTTTTATACAATGGAAAAACTGTTGTATTTATTTTGTATTTTATGCTTCGGGCGTTGACTTCTAAGGCCCTAACTGTTTGATCTGGTGAAGCAACGCCCTAGAGTGAAGCCTAGGTTGCCCGGAACGTAGAAATGACAATTACGTTCACACTGTTTGCAATTATTCCTTTTATACGATGCAAAATCTGTTGTATTTATATCGTATTTTATGCTTGTGGCGTTGACTTCTAAGGACCTAACTATTCGATCTGGTGGAGCAACGCCCTAGAGTGAAGCCTAGGTTGCTCGGAATGTAGAAATAACCATAACTTTCACACTGGTTGCAATTATTCCTTTTATACGATGGAAAAGCTGTTGTATTTATATCGTATTTTATGCTTCTGGCGTTGACTTCTATGACCCTAGCTATTCGATCTAGTGGAGCAACGACCTAGAGTGAAGCCTAGGTTGCCCGGAACGTAGAAATGACCATCACTTTCAAACTGGTTGCAATTAATCCTGTTATACGATGGAGAAACTGTTGTATTTTTATTGCATTCTTTGCTTCGGGCGTTGACTTCTAAGGCCCTAGCTATTCAATCTGTCGGAGCTACGCCCTAGAGTGAAGCCTAGGTTGTTCGGAATGTAGAAACGACCATAACTTTCACACTGGTTGCAATTATTCGTTTTATACGATGGGAAAACTGTTGTATTTATATCGTATTTTATGCTTCTGGCGTTGACTTCTATGGCCCTAACTATTCGATCTAGTGGAGCAACGCCCTAGAGTGAAGCCTAGGTTGCCCGGAACGTAGAAATGACCATCAGTTTCAAACTGGTTGCAATTAATCCTGTTATACGATGGAAAAACTGTTGTATTTTTATTGCATTTTATGCTTCGGGCGTTGACTTCTAAGGCCCTAACTATTCAATCTGTTGGAGCAACGCCCTAGAGTGAAGCCTAGGTTGCTCGGAAAGTAGAAATGACCATAACTTTCACACTGGTTGCAATTATTCGTTTTATACAATGGAAAAACTGTTCTATTTATATTGTATTTTATGCCTCTGGCGTTGACTTCTAAGGCCCTAGCTATTCGATCTAGTGGAGCAACGCCCTAGAGTGAAGCCTAGGTTGCCCGGAACGTAGAAATGACCATCACTTTCAAACTGGTTGCAATTTATCCTGTTATACGATGGAAAAACTGTTGTCTTTTTATTGCATTTTATGCTTCGGGCGTTGACTTCTAAGGCCCTAACTATTGAATCTGTTGGAGCAACGTCCTAGAGTGAAGCCTAGGTTGCTCGGAATGTAGAAATGGCCATCACTTTCACACTGGTTGCAATTATTCGTTTTATACGATGGAAAAGCTGTTGCATTTATATTGTATTTTATGCTTCTGGCGTTCACTTCTTAGGCCCTAACTACTCGACCTGGTGGAACAACGCCCTAGGGTGAAGCCTATGTTGCCCGGAACGTAGAAATGACCATAACTTTTACACTGGTGGCAATTATTCGTTTTATACAATGGAAAAACTGTTGTATTTATATTTTATTTTATGCTTCTGGCGTTGACTTCTTAGGACCTAACTATTCGATCTGGTGGAGCAATGCCTCAGAGTTAAGTCTAGGATGCCCGAAACGCCGAAATGATCATTACCCTCACGCTTGTTGCAATTATTCCTGTTATACGATGAAAAGACCGTTGTATTTTTATTGTATTTTATGCTTCAGGCGCAGGCTTCTAAAACCGTAGCTATTCGATATGGTGGAGCGCCGCCCTAGAGTGAAGACTAGGTTGCCCGGAACGTAGAAATGACCATTACTTTAACACTGTTTGCAATTATTCCTTTTATTCGATGGAAAAACTGTTCTATTTATTTTGTATTTTATGCTTCGGGCGTTGACTTCTTAGGCCCTAACTATTCGATCTGGTGGATCAACGCCCTAGGGTGAAGCCTAGGTTGCCCGGAAAGTAGAAATGACCTTAACTTTCAAACTGGTTGCAATTATTCCTGTTATACGATGGAAAAACTGTTGTATTTATATTGTATTTTATGCTTCTGGCGTTGACTTCTAAGGCAATAAGTATTCGATATGGTGGAGCAACGCCCTAGAGTGAAGCCTAGGGTGCCCGGAAAGTAGAAATGACCATAACTTTCATACTGGTTGCAATTATCCGGTTTATACGATGGAAAAACTGTTGTACTTATATTGTATTTTATGCTTCTGGCGTTCACTTCTTAGGCCTTAACTATTCGATCTGGTGGAACAACGCCCTAGAGTGAAGCCTAGGTTGCCAGCAACGTAGAAATGACCATCACTTTCAAACTGGTAGCAATTATTCGATTTATACAATGGAAAAACTGTTCTATTTATTTTGTGTTTTATGTTTAGCGCGTTGACTTCTAAGGCCCTAACTATTCGATCTAGTGGAGCAACGCCCTAGGGTGAAGCCTAGGTTGCCTGGAAAGTAGAAATGTCCATAACTTTCATACTGGTTGCAATTATTCGTTTTATACGATGGAAGAACTGTTGTATTTATACTGTATTTTATACTTCTAACGTTGACTTCTAAGGCACTAACTATTCGATCTGGTGGAGCAACGCCCTAGAGTGAAGCCTAGGGTGCCCGGAACGTAGAAATGATCATCACTCTCAAACTGGTTGCAATTACTCCTGTAATATGATGGAAAAACTGTTGTATTTTTATTGCATTTTATGCTGCGGGCGTTGACTTCTAAGGCACTAACTATTCAATCTGTTGGAGCCACGCCCTGGGGTGAATCCTAGGTTGCCCGGAAAGTAGAAATGACCATAACTTTCATACTGGTTGCAATTATCCGGTTTATACGGTGGAAAAACTGTTGTATTTATATTGTATTTTATGCTTCTGGCGTTCACTTCTTAGGCCTTAACTATTCGATCTGTTGGAGCAACGCCCAAGAGTGAAGCCCTGGTTTCCCGGAACGTAGAAATGACCATGACTTTCATACTGGTTGCAATTATTCGTTTTATACGATGGAAAAACTGTTGTATTTATATTGTATTTTATGCTTCTGGTGTTGACTTCTTAGGCCCTAACTATTCGATCTGGTGGAGCAACGCCCTAGAGTGAAGCCTAGGTTGCCCGGAACGTAGAAATGACCATCACTTTCAAACTGGTTACAATTATTCCTGTTATACGATGGAAAAACTGTTGTATTTTTATTGCATTTTATGCTTCGGGCGTTGACTTCTAGGGCCCTAACTATTCAATCTGTTGGAGCAACGCCCTAGGGTGAAGCCTAGGTTGCCCATAAAGTAGATATGTCCATAACTTTCATACTGGTTGCAATTATTCGTTTTATACGATGGAAAAACTGTTATATTTATATTGTGTTTTATGCTTCTGGCGTTCACTTCTTAGGCCTTAACTATTCGATCTGGTGGAACAACGCACTAGGGTGAAGCCTAGGTTGCCCGGAACGTAGAAATGACCATAACTTTCACACTGGGAGCAATTATTCGATTTATACAATGGAAAAACGGTTCTATTTATTTTGTGTTTTATGTTCCGCGCGTTGACTTCTAAGGCCCTAACTATTCGATCTGGTGCAGCATCGCCCTCGGGTGAAGCCTAGGTTGCCCGGAAAGTAGAAGTGTCCATAACTTTCATACTGGTTGCAATTATTCGTTTTATACGATGGAAAAAATGTTGCATTTATACTGTATTTTATGCTTCTGACGTTGACTTCTAACACAGTAACTATTCGATCTGGTGGAGCAACGCCCTAGAGTGAAACCTAGGTTGCCCGGAGAGTAGAAATGACCATAACTTTCAAACTGGTTGCAATTATTCCTGTTATACGATGGAAAAACTGTTGTATTTATACTGTATTTTATGCTTCTGACGTTGACTTCTAATGCACTAACTATTCGATCTGGTGGAGCAACGCCCTAGAGTGAAACCTAGGTTGCGCGGAACGTAGAAATGACCATTACTTTCACACTCTTTGCAATTATTCATTTTATACGATGGAAAAGCTGTTGCATTTATATTGTATTTTATGCTTCTGGCGTTGACTTCTTAGGCCCTAACAATTCGATCTGGTGGAGCATCTCCTTAGAGTGACGCCTAGGTTGCCCGGAACGTAGAAATGACCATATCTTTCACACTGGTTGCTATTGTTCCTGTTATACGATGGAAAAGCTGTTGTATTTATATTGTACCTTATGCTTCTGGCGTTGACTTCTAAGGCCCTAACTATTCGATCTGGTGGAGCAACGCCCTAGGGTGAGGCCTAGGTTGCCCGGATAGTAGAAATGACCATAACTTTCACACTGGTAGCAATTATTCGATTTATATAACGGAAAAACTGTTCTATTTATTTTGTGTTTTATGTTTCGCGCGTTGACTTCTAAGGCCGGGCAACCTGGGTTTCACCCGAGGGCGTTCCTCCACTAGATCGAATAGTTAGGGCCTTAAAAGACAACGCCAGAAGCATAAAATACAATATAAATACAACAGTTTTTCCATCGTATAACAGGAATAATTGCAACCAGTGTGAAAGCGATGTTCATTTCTACGTTCCTGCCAACCTAGGCTTCGCTCTAAGGCGTTAGTCCACCAGATCCAATAGTTAGGGCGTAAGAAGTCAACGCCAGCAGCATAAAATATTAAATAAATAGAACAGTTTTTCCATTGTATAAAACGAATAATTGCAACCAGTATGAAAGTTATGGTCATTTCTACGTTCCGGGCAACCTAGTCTTCACTCTAGGGCGTTGCTCCACCACATCGAGTTGCTACGGCCTTAGAAGTCATCGCCAGAAGCATAAAATACAATATAGATGCAACAGTTTCTACATCGTATAACAGGAATAATTGCAGCCAGTGTGAAAGTGCTGGTCATTTCTACGCTGCGGGCAACCTAGGCTTCACTCTAGGATGTTGCACCACCAGGTCGAATAGTTGCGGCCTTAGAAAACAACTCCAGACGCATAAAATACAATAAAAATACAACAGTTTTTCCATCGTATAAAAAAATAATTGCAACCAGTATGAACGTTATGGTCATTTCTACGTTCCGCGCCACCTAGGCTTCACCCTGGGACGTGGCTCCACCATATCGAATAGTTAGGGCCTATGAAGTCAACGCCAGAAGCATAAAATACAAAATAAATTCAACAGTTTTTCCAGCGTATAAAACGAATAATTGCAACCAGTGTGAAAGTGATGGTCATTTCTACGTTTCGGGCAGCATAGGCTTCACTCGAGGGCGTTGCTCCACCAGATCGACTAGTTATGGCCTTAGAAGTCAACGCCCGAAGCATAAAATACAATATAAATACAACAGATTTTCCATCGTATAAAACGAATAATAGCAACCAGTGAGAAGGTTATGGTCATTTCTACGGTCCGGGCCACCTAGGCTTCACTCTAGGGCGTTGCTCCGACAGATCGAATAGTTAGGGCCTCATAAGGCAACGCCCGAGGCAAAAAACACGAAATAAATAGAACAGTTTTTCCATTGTATAAAACGAATAATTGCAACCAGTGTGAAAGTAATGGTCATTTCTACGTTCCGTGCAACCTAGGCTCCACTCTAGGGCGTTGCTCCACAAGATCGAATAGTTAGGGCCTTAGATGTCAACGCACGAAGCATAAAATACAATTAAGATACAACAGTTTTTCCATCGTATAACTGGAATAATTCCAACCAATGTGAATGTGATAGTCGTTTCCACGTTCCGGGCTACTTAGGCTTCAATCTAGGTCGTTGTTCCACCAGATCGAATAGTTAGGGCCTAAGAAGTCAACGCACGAAGCATAAAATACAATTAAGATACAACAGTTTTTCCATCGTATAACTAGAATAATTCCAACCAGTGTGAAAGGGATGGTCATTTCTACGTTCCGAGCAACCTAGGCTTCACTCTACGGCGTTGTTCCACCAGATCGAATTGATAGGGCCTTAGAAGTCAACGCCAGAAATATAAAGTACAAAACAAGTACAACAGCTTTTCCATCGTGTAAATTGAATAATTGCAAACAGTGTGAAAGTACCGTTCATTTCTACGTTCCGGGCAACTTCGACTTGACTCTATGGCGTTGCTCGACCAGATCGAAAAGTTAGGGCTTTAGGAGTCAACGCCAGAAGCTTAAAATACAATATAAATACATCAGTTTTTCCGTCGTATAGAACGAATAATAGCAACCAGTGTGAAAGTTATGGTCATTTCTACGTTCCGGGCAACCTAGGCTTCACTCTAGGGCGTTGCTCTACCAGATCAAACAGTTAGGGCCTAAGAAGTCAACGCCAGAAGCATAAGATGCAATAAAAATATAACAGTTTTTCCATCGTATAAAACGAATAATTGCAACCAGTATGAAAGTGATGGTCATTTCTACGTTCCGGGCAACCTCGGCTTCACTCTAGGGCGTTGCTCCACCAGATCGAATAGTTAGTGCCTTAGAAGTCAATGCCAGTAGCATAAAATGCAATAAAAATACAACAGTTTATGCATCATATAACAGGAATAATTGCTACCAGTGTGAAAGTTATGGTCATTTCTACGTTCCGGGCAACCTAGGCCTCACTCCAGGGTGTTGTTCCACCAGAATGAATAGTTAGGGCCTAAGAAATCAACGCCAGAAGCATACTGTACAATATAAATATAACAGTTTTCCCATCGTTTATAACGAATAATTACAACCAGTGTGAATGTTATGGTCATTTTTACATTCCGAGCAACCTAGGCTTCACTCTAGGGCGTTGCTCCACCAGATCGAATAGTTAGTGCCTTAGAACTCAATGCCAGAAGCATAAAATACAATATAATTAAAACAGTTTTTCCATCGTATAGAACGAATAATAGCAACCAGTGTGAAAGTTATGGTCATTTCTGCGTTCCGGGCAACCTAGGCTTCACTCTAGGGCGTTGCTCCACCAGATCAAACAGTTAGGGCCTAAGAAGTCAACGCCAGAAGCATAAGATGCAATAAAAATATAACAGTTTTTCCATCGTATAAAACGAATAATTGCAACCAGTATGAAAGTGATGGTCATTTCTACGTTCCGGGCAACCTCGGCTTCACTCTAGGGCGTCGCCCCACCAGATCGAATAGTTAATGCCTTAGAAGTCAATGCCAGAAGCATAAAATACAATATAAATACAACAGTTTTTCCATCGTATAAAACGAATAATAGCAACCAGTGTGAAAGTTATGGTCATTTCTACGTTCCGGCAACCTAGGCTTCACCCCAGGGCGTTGTTCCACCAGATCGAATAGTTAGGGCCTTAGAAGTCAACGCCTGAAGCATAAAATGCAATAAAAATGCATCAGTTTTTCCATCGTATAAAAGGATTAATTGCAACCAGTTTGAAAGTGATGGTCATTTCTACGTTCCGGGCAACCTCGGCTTCACTCTAGGGCGTTGCTCGACCAGATCGAATAGTTAGTGCCTTAGAAGTCAATGCCAGTAGCATAAAATGCAATAAAAATGCAACAGTTTATGCATCATATAACAGGAATAATTGCAACCAGTTCGAAAGTGATGGCCAATTCTACGTTCCGGGCAACCTAGGCTTCACTCTATTGCATTGCTCCACCAGATCGAATAGTTAATGCCTTAGAAGTCAACGCCAGAAGCTTAAAAGACAATATAAATACAACAGTTTTTCTATCGTATAGAACGAATAATAGCAACCAGTGTGAAAGTTATGGCCATTTCTACGTTCCGTGCAACCTAGGCTTCACTCCAGGGCGTTGCTCCACCAGATCAAACAGTTAGGGCCTTAGAAGTCAACGCCCGAAGCATAAAATGCTAAATAAACAGAACAGTTTTTCCATTGTATAAAACGAATAATTGCTACCAGTGTGAATGTTATGGTCATTTTTACATTCCGTGCAACCTAGGCTTCACTCTAGGGCGTTGCTCCACCAGATCGAAAAGTTAGTGCCTTAGAAGTCAACGCCAGAAGCTTAAAATACAATATAAATACAACAGTTTTTCCGTCGTATAGAACGAATAATAGCAACCAGTGTGAAAGTTATGGTCATTTCTACGTTCCGGGCAACCTAGGCTTCACTCTAGGGCGTTGCTCCACCAGATCAAACAGTTAGGGCCTAAGAAGTCAACGCCAGAAGCATAAGATGCAATAAAAATATAACAGTTTTTCCATCGTATAAAACGAATAATTGCAACCAGTATGAAAGTGATGGTCATTTCTACGTTCCGGGCAACCTCGGCTTCACTCTAGGGCGTCGCCCCACCAGATCGAATAGTTAGTGCCTTAGAAGTCAATGCCAGAAGCATAAAATACAATATAAATACAACAGTTTTTCCATCGTATAAAACGAATAATAGCAACCAGTGTGAAAGTTATGGTCATTTCTACGTTCCGGCAACCTAGGCTTCACCCCAGGGCGTTGTTCCACCAGATCGAATAGTTAGGGCCTTAGAAGTCAACGCCCGAAGCATAAAATACAATAAAAATACAACAGTTTTTCCATCGTATAAAACGAATAATTGCAACCAGTATGAAACTTATGGTCATTTCTACTTTCCGAGAAACCTAGGCTTCAACCCAAGGGCGTTGTTCCAACAGATTGAATAGTTAGGGCCTTAGAAGTCAACGCCCGAAGCATAAAATGCAATAAAAATACAACAGTGTTTCCATCATATAACAGGAATAATTGCAAACAGTTTGAAAGTGATGGCCAATTCTACGTTCCGGGCAACATAGGCTTCACTCTATTGCGTTGCTCCACCAGATCGAATAGTTAGTGCCTTAGAAGTCAATGCCAGTAGCATAAAATGCAATAAAAATACAACAGTTTATGCATCATATAACAGGAATAATTGCTACCAGTGTGAAAGTTATGGTCATTTCTACGTTCCGGGCAACCTAGGCCTCACTCCAGGGTGTTGTTCCACCAGAATGAATAGTTAGGGCCTAAGAAATCAACGCCAGAAGCATACTGTACAATATAAATATAACAGTTTTCCCATCGTTTATAACGAATAATTACAACCAGTGTGAATGTTATGGTCATTTTTACATTCCGAGCAACCTAGGCTTCACTCTAGGGCGTTGCTCCACCAGATCGAATAGTTAGTGCCTTAGAAGTCAACGCCTGAAGCTTAAAATACAATATAAATACAACAGTTTTTTAATCGTATAGACCGAATAATAGCAACCAGTGTGAAAGTTATTTTCATTTCTACGATCCGGTCAACCTAGGCCTCACCATAGGGCGTTGTTCCACCAGATCGAATAGTTAGGGCCTAAGAAGTGAACGCCAGATGCATAAGATGCAATATAAATATAACAGTTTTTCCATCGTATAGAACGAATAATAGCAACCAGTGTGGAAGTTATCGTCATTTCTACTTTCCGGGAAACCTGGGCTTCACCCTCGGGCGTTGCTCCAACAGATTGAATAGTTTGGGCCTTAGAAGTCAACGCCCGATGCATAAAATACAAAATAAATAGAACAGTTTTTCCATCGTGTAAAACGAATAATTGCTACCGGTGTGAAAGTTATGGTCATTTCTACGTTCCGGTCAATCTAGGCTTCACTCTAGGGCGTTGCTCCAACAGATTGAATAGTTAGGGCCTTAGAAGTCAACGCCCGAAGCATAAAATGCAATAAAAATGCATCAGTTTTTCCATCGTATAAAAGGATTAATTGCAACCAGTTTGAAAGTAATGGTCATTTCTACGTTCCGGGCAACCTCGGCTTCACTCTAGGGCGTTGCTCCACCAGATCGAATAGTTAGTGCCTTAGAAGTCAATGCCAGTAGCATAAAATGCAATAAAAATGCAACAGTTTATGCATCATATAACAGGAATAATTGCAACCAGTTTGAAAGTGATGGTCATTTCTACGTTCCGGGCAACCTCGGCTTCACTCTAGGGCGTTGCCCCACCAGATCGAATAGTTAGTGCCTTAGAAGTCAACGCCAGAAGCTTAAAATACAATATAAATACAACAGTTTTTCCATCGTATAGAACGAATAATAGCAACCAGTGTGAAAGTTATGGTCATTTCTGCGTTCCGGCAACCTAGGCTTCACTCTAGAGCGTTGCTCCACCAGATCAAACAGTTAGGGCCTAAGAAGTCAACGCCAGAAGCATAAGATGCAATAAAAATATAACAGTTTTTCCATCGTATAAAACGAATAATTGCAACCAGTATGAAAGTGATGGTCATTTCTACGTTCCGGGCAACCTCGGCTTCACTCTAGGGCGTCGCCCCACCAGATCGAATAGTTAGGGGTTAAGAAGTGAACGCCAGAAGCATAAAATACAATATAAATATAACAGTTTTTCCATCATATAAAACGAATAATTGCAACCAGTATGAAAGCTATTGTCATTTCTACGTTCCGGGCAACCTAGGCCTCACTCTAGGGTGTTGTTCCACCAGAATGAAAAGTTAGGGCCTAAGAAATCAACGCCAGAAGCATACTGTACAATATAAATATAACAGTTTTCCCATCGTTTAAAACGAATAATTACAACCAGTGTGAATGTTATGGTCATTTTTACATTCCGAGCAACCTAGGCTTCACTCTAGGGCGTTGCTCCACCAGATCGAATAGTTAGTGCCTTAGAAGACAACGCCTGAAGCTTAAAATACAATATAAATACAACAGTTTTTTAATCGTATAGAACGAATAATAGCAACCAGTGTGAAAGTTATTTTCATTTCTACGTGCCGGGCAACCTAGGCTTCACTCTAGGGCGTTGCTCCACCAGATCAAACAGCTAGGGCCTTAGAAGACAACGCCCGAAGCATAAAATACAAAATAAATAGAACAGTTTTTCCATTGCATAAAGCGAATAATTGCTACCAGTGTAAAAGTTATGGTCATTTCTACGATCCGGTCAACCTAGGCCTCACCATAGGGCGTTGTTCCACCAGATCGAATAGTTAGGGCCTAAGAAGTGAACGCCAGAAGCATAAGATGCAATATAAATATAACAGTTTTTCCATCGTATAGAACGAATAATAGCAACCAGTGTGGAAGTTATCGTCATTTCTACTTTCCCGGAAACCTAGGCTTCACCCTCGGGCGTTGCTCCAACAGATTGCATAGTTTGGGCCTTAGAAGTCAACGCCCGATGCATAAAATACAAAATAAATAGAACAGTTTTTCCATCGTGTAAAACGAATAATTGCTACCGGTGTGAAAGTTATGGTCATTTCTACGTTCCGGTCAATCTAGGCTTCACTCTAGGGCGTTGCTCCAACAGATTGAATAGTTAGGGCCTTAGAAGTCAACGCCCGAAGCATAAAATGCAATAAAAATGCATCAGTTTTTCCATCGTATAAAAGGATTAATTGCAACCAGTTTGAAAGTGATGGTCATTTCTACGTTCCGGGCAACCTCGGCTTCACTCTAGGGCGTTGCTCCACCAGATCGAATAGTTAGTGCCTTAGAAGTCAATGCCAGTAGCATAAAATGCAATAAAAATGCAACAGTTTATGCATCATATAACAGGAATAATTGCAACCAGTTTGAAAGTGATGGTCATTTCTACGTTCCGGGCAACCTCGGCTTCACTCTAGGGCGTTGCCCCACCAGATCGAATAGTTAGTGCCTTAGAAGTCAATGCCAGAAGCATAAAATACAATATAATTACAACAGTTTTTCCATCGTATAAAACGAATAATAGCAACCAGTGTGAAAGTTATGGTCATTTCTACGTTCCGGCAACCTATGCTTCACCCCAGGGCGTTGTTCCACCAGATTGAATAGTTAGGGCCTTAGAAGTCAACGCCTGAAGCATAAAATGCAATAAAAATACAACAGTTTTTCCATCGTATAAAACGAATAATTGCAACCAGTATGAAACTTATGGTCATTTCTACTTTCCGAGAAACCTAGGCTTCAACCCTAGGGCGTTGCTCCAACAGATTGAATAGTTAGGGCCTTAGAAGTCAACGCACGATGCATAAAATGCAATAAAAATACAACAGTGGTTCCATCATATAACAGGAATAATTGCAACCAGTTCGAAAGTGATGGCCAATTCTACGTTCCGGGCAACCTAGGCTTCAATCTATTGCGTTGCTCCACCAGATCGAATAGTTAGTGCCTTAGAAGTCAACGCCAGAAGCTTAAAATACAATATAAATACAACAGTTTTTCCATCGTATAGAACGAATAATAGCAACCAGTGTGAAAGTTATGGCCATTTCTACGTTCCGGGCAACCTAGGCTTCACCCCAGGGCGTTGTTCCACCAGATCAAACAGTTAGGGCCTTAGAAGTCAACGCCCGAAGCATAAAATACAATGAAAATACAACAGTTTTTCCATCGTGTAAAACGAATAATTGCTACCGGTGTGAAAGTTATGGTCATTTCTACGTTCCGGTCAACCTAGGCCTCACCATAGGGCGTTGTTCCACCAGATCGAATAGTTAGGGCCTAAGAAGTGAACGCCAGAAGCATAAAATACAATATAAATATAACAGTTTTTCCATCATATAAAACGAATAATTGCAACCAGTATGAAAGCTATTGTCATTTCTACTTTACGGACAACCTAGGCTACACCCTAGGGCGTTGTTCCAACAGATTGAATAGTTAGGGCCTTAGAAGTCAACGCCCGAAGCATAAAATGCAATAAAAATACAACAGTGTTTCCATCATATAACAGGAATAATTGCAACCAGTTTGAAAGTGATGGTCAATTCTACGTTCCGGGCAACATAGGCTTCACTCTATTGCGTTGCTCCACCAGATCGAATAGTTAGTGCCTTAGAAGTCAACGCCAGAAGCTTAAAATACAATATAAATACAACAGTTTTTCCATCGTATAGAACGAATAATAGCAACCAGTGTGAAAGTTATGGTCATTTCTACGTGCCGGGCAACCTAGGCTTCACTCTAGGGCGTTGCTCCACCAGATCAAACAGCTAGGGCCTTAGAAGACAACGCCCGAAGCATAAAATACAAAATAAATAGAACAGTTTTTCCATTGCATAAAGCGAATAATTGCTACCAGTGTAAAAGTTATGGTCATTTCTACGATCCGGTCAACCTAGGCCTCACCATAGGGCGTTGTTCCACCAGATCGAATAGTTAGGGCCTAAGAAGTGAACGCCAGAAGCATAAGATGCAATATAAATATAACAGTTTTTCCATCGTATAGAACGAATAATAGCAACCAGTGTGGAAGTTATCGTCATTTCTACTTTCCCGGAAACCTAGGCTTCACCCTCGGGCGTTGCTCCAACAGATTGCATAGTTTGGGCCTTAGAAGTCAACGCCCGATGCATAAAATACAAAATAAATAGAACAGTTTTTCCATCGTGTAAAACGAATAATTGCTACCGGTGTGAAAGTTATGGTCATTTCTACGTTCCGGTCAATCTAGGCTTCACTCTAGGGCGTTGCTCCAACAGATTGAATAGTTAGGGCCTTAGAAGTCAACGCCCGAAGCATAAAATGCAATAAAAATGCATCAGTTTTTCCATCGTATAAAAGGATTAATTGCAACCAGTTTGAAAGTAATGGTCATTTCTACGTTCCGGGCAACCTCGGCTTCACTCTAGGGCGTTGCTCCACCAGATCGAATAGTTAGTGCCTTAGAAGTCAATGCCAGTAGCATAAAATGCAATAAAAATGCAACAGTTTATGCATCATATAACAGGAATAATTGCAACCAGTTTGAAAGTGATGGTCATTTCTACGTTCCGGGCAACCTCGGCTTCACTCTAGGGCGTTGCCCCACCAGATCGAATAGTTAGTGCCTTAGAAGTCAACGCCAGAAGCTTAAAATACAATATAAATACAACAGTTTTTCCATCGTATAGAACGAATAATAGCAACCAGTGTGAAAGTTATGGTCATTTCTGCGTTCCGGCAACATAGGCTTCACTCTAGGGCGTTGCTCCACCAGATCAAACAGTTAGGGCCTAAGAAGTCAACGCCAGAAGCATAAGATGCAATAAAAATATAACAGTTTTTCCATCGTATAAAACGAATAATTGCAACCAGTATGAAAGTGATGGTCATTTCTACGTTCCGGGCAACCTCGGCTTCACTCTAGGGCGTCGCCCCACCAGATCGAATAGTTAGGGGTTAAGAAGTGAACGCCAGAAGCATAAAATACAATATAAATATAACAGTTTTTCCATCATATAAAACGAATAATTGCAACCAGTATGAAAGCTATTGTCATTTCTACGTTCCGGGCAACCTAGGCCTCACTCTAGGGTGTTGTTCCACCAGAATGAAAAGTTAGGGCCTAAGAAATCAACGCCAGAAGCATACTGTACAATATAAATATAACAGTTTTCCCATCGTTTAAAACGAATAATTACAACCAGTGTGAATGTTATGGTCATTTTTACATTCCGAGCAACCTAGGCTTCACTCTAGGGCGTTGCTCCACCAGATCGAATAGTTAGTGCCTTAGAAGACAACGCCTGAAGCTTAAAATACAATATAAATACAACAGTTTTTTAATCGTATAGAACGAATAATAGCAACCAGTGTGAAAGTTATTTTCATTTCTACGTGCCGGGCAACCTAGGCTTCACTCTAGGGCGTTGCTCCACCAGATCAAACAGCTAGGGCCTTAGAAGACAACGCCCGAAGCATAAAATACAAAATAAATAGAACAGTTTTTCCATTGCATAAAGCGAATAATTGCTACCAGTGTAAAAGTTATGGTCATTTCTACGATCCGGTCAACCTAGGCCTCACCATAGGGCGTTGTTCCACCAGATCGAATAGTTAGGGCCTAAGAAGTGAACGCCAGAAGCATAAGATGCAATATAAATATAACAGTTTTTCCATCGTATAGAACGAATAATAGCAACCAGTGTGGAAGTTATCGTCATTTCTACTTTCCCGGAAACCTAGGCTTCACCCTCGGGCGTTGCTCCAACAGATTGCATAGTTTGGGCCTTAGAAGTCAACGCCCGATGCATAAAATACAAAATAAATAGAACAGTTTTTCCATCGTGTAAAACGAATAATTGCTACCGGTGTGAAAGTTATGGTCATTTCTACGTTCCGGTCAATCTAGGCTTCACTCTAGGGCGTTGCTCCAACAGATTGAATAGTTAGGGCCTTAGAAGTCAACGCCCGAAGCATAAAATGCAATAAAAATGCATCAGTTTTTCCATCGTATAAAAGGATTAATTGCAACCAGTTTGAAAGTGATGGTCATTTCTACGTTCCGGGCAACCTCGGCTTCACTCTAGGGCGTTGCTCCACCAGATCGAATAGTTAGTGCCTTAGAAGTCAATGCCAGTAGCATAAAATGCAATAAAAATGCAACAGTTTATGCATCATATAACAGGAATAATTGCAACCAGTTTGAAAGTGATGGTCATTTCTACGTTCCGGGCAACCTCGGCTTCACTCTAGGGCGTTGCCCCACCAGATCGAATAGTTAGTGCCTTAGAAGTCAATGCCAGAAGCATAAAATACAATATAATTACAACAGTTTTTCCATCGTATAAAACGAATAATAGCAACCAGTGTGAAAGTTATGGTCATTTCTACGTTCCGGCAACCTAGGCTTCACCCCAGGGCGTTGTTCCACCAGATTGAATAGTTAGGGCCTTAGAAGTCAACGCCTGAAGCATAAAATGCAATAAAAATACAACAGTTTTTCCATCGTATAAAACGAATAATTGCAACCAGTATGAAACTTATGGTCATTTCTACTTTTCGAGAAACCTAGGCTTCAACCCTAGGGCGTTGCTGCAACAGATTGAATAGTTAGGGCCTTAGAAGTCAACGCACGATGCATAAAATGCAATAAAAATACAACAGTGGTTCCATCATATAACAGGAATAATTGCAACCAGTTCGAAAGTGATGGCCAATTCTACGTTCCGGGCAACCTAGGCTTCAATCTATTGCGTTGCTCCACCAGATCGAATAGTTAGTGCCTTAGAAGTCAACGCCAGAAGCTTAAAATACAATATAAATACAACAGTTTTTCCATCGTATAGAACGAATAATAGCAACCAGTGTGAAAGTTATGGCCATTTCTACGTTCCGGGCAACCTAGGCTTCACCCCAGGGCGTTGTTCCACCAGATCAAACAGTTAGGGCCTTAGAAGTCAACGCCCGAAGCATAAAATACAATGAAAATACAACAGTTTTTCCATCGTATAAAACGAATAATTGCAACCAGTATGAAACTTGTGGTCATTTCTACTTTCCGAGAAACCTAGGCTTCAACCCTAGGGCGTTGCTCCAACAGATTGAATAGTTAGGGCCTTAGAAGTCAACGCACGATGCATAAAATACAAAATAAATAGTAGAGTTTTTCCATCGTGTAAAACGAATAATTGCTACCGGTGTGAAAGTTATGGTCATTTCTACGTTCCGGTCAACCTAGGCCTCACCATAGGGCGTTGTTCCACCAGATCGAATAGTTAGGGCCTAAGAAGTGAACGCCAGAAGCATAAAATACAATATAAATATAACAGTTTTTCCATCATATAAAACGAATAATTGCAACCAGTATGAAAGCTATTGTCATTTCTACTTTACGGACAACCTAGGCTACACCCTAGGGCGTTGTTCCAACAGATTGAATAGTTAGGGCCTTAGAAGTCAACGCCCGAAGCATAAAATGCAATAAAAATACAACAGTGTTTCCATCATATAACAGGAATAATTGCAACCAGTTTGAAAGTGATGGTCAATTCTACGTTCCGGGCAACATAGGCTTCACTCTATTGCGTTGCTCCACCAGATCGAATAGTTAGTGCCTTAGAAGTCAACGCCAGAAGCTTAAAATACAATATAAATACAACAGTTTTTCCATCGTATAGAACGAATAATAGCAACCAGTGTGAAAGTTATGGTCATTTCTACGTTCCGGGCAACCTAGGCTACACTCTAGGGCGTTGCTCCACCAGCTCAAACAGTTAGGGCCTTAGAAGTCAACGCCCGAAGCATAAAATGCAAAATAAACACAACAGTTTTTCCATTGTATAAAACGAATAATTGCTACCAGTGTGAAAGTTATGGTCATTTCTACGTTCCGGGCAACCTAGGCTTCACTCTAGGGCGTTGCTCCACCAGATCAAACAGCTAGGGCCTTAGAAGTCAACGCCCGATGCATAAAATACAAAATAAATAGAACAGTTTTTCCATCGTGTAAAACGAATAATTGCTACCGGTGTGAAAGTTATGGTCATTTCTACTTTCCGGGCAACCTAGGCTTCACACTAGGGCATCGTTCCACCAGATCGAATAGGTAGGGCCTAAGAAGTCAACGCCAGAAGCATAAAATACAATAAAACTACAACAGTCTTTCCATCGTATAAAAGGATTAATTGAATCCAGTTTGAAAGTGATGGTCATTTCTACGTCCCGGGCAACCTAGGCTTCACTCTAGGGCGTTGCTCCACCAGATCGAATAGCTAGGGCCTTAGAAGTCAACGCCCGAAGCATAAAATACGATACAAAATGCAACAGCTTTTCCATCGTATAAAACGAATAATTGGGACCAGTGTGAAAGTTATGGTCATTTCTACATTCCGAGCAACCTAGGTTTCACTCTAGGGCGTTGGTCCACCAGATCGAATAGCTAGGGACTTGGAATTCAACGCCAGAAGAATAAAATACAATATAAGTACAACAGTTTTTCCATTGTATAAAATGAATAATTGCAAACA
This sequence comes from Calliopsis andreniformis, assembly GCF_051401765.1. Lineage (NCBI taxonomy): Eukaryota > Metazoa > Arthropoda > Insecta > Hymenoptera > Andrenidae > Calliopsis > Calliopsis andreniformis. The sequence goes on from NW_027480433.1 coordinate 10,734,402, forward strand.
TTGTGAAATTAATGGTCATTTCTACGTTCCGGGCAACCTATGCGTCACTGTAGGGCGTTGCTCCACCACAGCTAATAGCTACGGCCTTAGAAGTCAACGCCAGAAGCATAAAATACAATATAAATACAACAGCCTTTCAATCGTATAAAATGAATAATTGCAAACAGTGTGAAAGTAATGGTCATTTCTACGTTCCGGGCAACCTAGGCTTCACTCTAGGGCATCGATCCACCAGATCGAATAGTTAGTGCCCTAGAAGTCAACGCCAGAAGCATAATATACAATATAAATGCAACAGTTTTTCCATCGTATAAAACGAATAATAGCAACCAGTGTGAAAGTTATGGTCATTTCTCCGGTCCCGGCAACCTAGGCTTCACCCCAGGGCGTTCCTGCACCAGACCGAATAGTTAGGGCCAAAGAAGTGAACGCCAGCAGCATAAAATACAATATAAATACAAAAGTTTTTCCATCATATAAAACGAATAATTGCAACCAGTATGAAAGTTATGGTCATTTCTACGTTCCGGGCAACCTAGGCTTCACTCTATGGCGTCCTTCCACTACGTCGAATAGCTACCGCCTCAGAAGTCAACGCCTGAAGGAAAAAAGTACAATAAAAATACAACAGTCTTTCGTCCTATAACAGGAATAATTGCAACCCCTGTGAAAGTGATGGTCATTTCAATGTTCCAGGCAACCTAGGCTTCACTCTAGGGTGTTGCTCCACCAGATCCAATAGTTAGGGCGTTAGAAGTCAACGCCACAAGCATGAAATACAATATAAGTACAACAGTTTTTCCATCGTATAAAATGTATAATTGCAAACATTGCGAAAGTAATGGTCATTCCACGTTCCGGGCAACCTAGGCGTCACTCTAGTGCGTTGCTCCACCACAGCTAATAGCTACGGCCTTAGAAGTCAACGCCAGAAGCATAAAATACAATATAAATACAACAGCTTTTCAATCGTATAAAACGAATAATTGCAACCAGTGTGAAAGTTATTGTCATTTCTACTTTTCGCGCAACCTAGGCTTCACCCTAGCGCGTTGCTCCAACAGATTGAATAGTTAGGACCTTAGAAGTCAATGCCCGAAGCATAAAATGCAATAAAAATACAACAGCTTTTCCATCATATAACAGGAATAAGTGCAACCAGTTTGAAAGTGATGGTCATTTCTACGTTCCGGGCAACCTAGGCTTCACTCTAGGGCGTTGCACCGCCAGATCGAATAGATAGTGCCTTAGAAGTCAACGCCAGAATCATAAAACACAATATAAATACAACAGTTTTTCCATCGTATAAAACGAATGATTGCTACGAGTATGGAAGTGATGGTCATCTCTACGTTCCGGGCTACCTAGGCCTCACTCTAGGTCGTTGTTCCACCAGATCGAATTGTTAGGGCCTAAGAAGTCAACGCCAGAAGCATAAGAGACAATATAGATATAACAGTTTTTCCTTCGTGTAAAACGAATAATTGCTACCGGTGTGAAAGTTAACGTCATTTCTACTTTCCGGGCAACCTAGGCCTCACCCTAGGGCGTTGCTCCAACAGATTGAATAGTTAGGGCCTTAGAAGTCAAGGCCCGATGCATAGAATACAAAATAAATAGAACAGTTTTTCCATCGTGTAAAACGAATAATTGCTACCGGTGTGAAAGTTATGGTCATTTCTACTTTCCGGGCAACCTAGGCTTCACCCTAGGGCGTTGCTCCAACAGATTGAATAGTTAGGGCCTTAGAAGTCAACGGCCGAAGCATAAAATACAAAATAAATAGAACTGTTTTTCTATCGTATAAAACGAATAATTGCTACCGGTGTGAAAGTTATTTCCATTTCTACGTTGCGGGCAACCTAGGCTTCACCCTAGGGCGTTGTTCCACCATTTGGAATAGTTAGGGCACAAGAAGACAACGCCAAAAGCATAAAATACAATATAAGTACAACAGTTTTTCCATCGTATAAAATGAATAATTGCAAACATTGCGAAAGTAATGGTCATTCCACGTTCCGGGCAACCTAGGCGTCACTCTAGTGCGTTGCTCCACCACATCTAATAGCTACGGCCTTAGACGTCAACGACAGAAGCATAAAATACAATAAAGATGCAACAGCTTTTCCATCGTATAAAACGAATAATTGGAACCCGTGTGAAAGTTATTGTCATTTCTACTTCCCGCGCGACCTAGGCTTCACCCTAGGGCGTTGCTCCAACAGATTGAATAGTTAGGACCATAGAAGTCAGTGCCCGAAGCATAAAATGCAATAAAAATACAACAGTTATCCATCATATAACAGGAATAATTGCAACCAGTTTGAAAGCGATGGTCATTTCTACGTTCCGGTCAACCTAGGCTTCACCGTAGTGCGTTGTTCCACCAGATCGAAAAGTTAGGTCCTAAGAAGTCAACGCCAGAAGCATAAAATACAATATAAATATAACAGTTTTTCCATCGTGTAAAATGAATAATAGCAACCAGTATGAAAGTTCTGGTCATTTCTACGTTCCGGGCAACCTAGGCTTCACTCTAGGGCGTTGCTCCACCAGATCGAATAGCTAGGGACTTGGAGTTCAACGCCAGAAGAATAAAATACAATATAAGTACAACAGTTTTTCCATTGTATAAGATGAATCATTGCAAACTTGTGAGATTAATGGTCATTTCTACGTTCCGGGCTACCTAGGCGTCTCTGTAGGGCGTTGCTCCACCACAGCTAATAGCTACGGCCTTAGAAGTCAACGCCAGAAGCATAAAATACAATATAAATACAACAGCTTTTCCATCGTATAAAATGAATAATTGCAACCAGTTTGAAAGTGATGGTCATTTCTACGTTCCGGACAACCTAGGCTTCATTCTAGGGCATTGCTCCACCAGATGGAATAGTTTGTGCCTTAGAAGTCAACGCCAGAAGCATAAAATACAATATAAATACAACAGTTTTTCCATCGTATGAAACGAATAATAGCAACCAGTGTGGAAGTTATGGTCATTCCTACGTTCCGGGCAACCTAGGCTTCACCCCAGGGCGTTGTGCCACCAGATCGAATAGTTAGGGCCTAAGAACTGAACGCCAGCAGCATAAAATACAATATAAATACAACAGTTTTTCCATCATATAAAACGAATAATTGCCACCAGTATGAAAGTTATGGTCATTTCTACGTTCCGGTCAACCTAGGCTTCACCATAGGGCATTGTTCCACCAGATTGAATAGTCAGGGCCTAAGAAGTGAACGCCAGAAGCATAAAATACAATATAAATACAACAGTTTTTCCATCGTATAAAACGAATAATTGCAACCAGTATGAAAGTTAACGTCATTTCTACTTTCCGGGCAACCTAGGCTTGGCCCTAGGGCGTTGCTCCAACAGACTGAACAGTTAGGGCCTTAGAAGTCAACGCCAGAAGCATAAAATACAATATAAATACAACAGTTTTTCCATCGTATAAAACGAATAATTGCAACCAGTATGAAAGTTAACGTCATTTCTACTTTCCGGGCAACCTAGGCTTGGCCCTAGGGCGTTGCTCCAACAGATTGAACAGTTAGGGCCTTAGAAGTCAACGCCAGAAGCATAAAATACAATATAAATACAACAGTTTTTCCATCCTATAAAACGAATAATTGCAACCAGTATGAAAGTTATGGCCATTTCTACTTTCCGGGCAACCTAGGCTTCACCCTAGGGCGTTGCTTCAACAGATTGAATAGTTAGGGCCTTAGAAGTCAACGCCCGAAGCATAAAATACAAAATAAATAGAACAGTTTTTCCATCGTTTAAAACGAATAATTGCTACCGGTGTGAAAGTTATGGTCATTTCTACGTTCCGGGCAACCTAGGCTTCACCATAGGGCGTTGTTCCACCAGACCGAATAGCTAGGACCTTAGAAGTCGAAGCCAGAAGCATAAAATGCAATATTAATACAACAGTTTTTCTATCGCATAAAACGAATAATTGCAACCAGTATGAAAGTTAACGTCATTTCTACTTTCCGGGCAACCTAGGCTTCACCATAGGGCATTGTTCCACCAGATTGAATAGTCAGGGCCTAAGAAGTGAACGCCAGAAGCATAAAATACAATATAAATACAACAGTTTTTCCATCGTATAAAGCGAATAATTGCAACCAGTATGAAAGTTAACGTCATTTCTACTTTCCGGGCAACCTAGGCTTGGCCCTAGGGCGTTGCTCCAACAGACTGAACAGTTAGGGCCTTAGAAGTCAACGCCAGAAGCATAAAATACAATATAAATACAACAGTTTTTCCATCGTATAAAACGAATAATTGCAACCAGTATGAAAGTTAACGTCATTTCTACTTTCCGGGCAACCTAGGCTTGGCCCTAGGGCGTTGCTCCAACAGATTGAACAGTTAGGGCCTTAGAAGTCAACGCCAGAAGCATAAAATACAATATAAATACAACAGTTTTTCCATCCTATAAAACGAATAATTGCAACCAGTATGAAAGTTATGGTCATTTCTACTTTCCGGGCAACCTAGGCTTCACCCTAGGGCGTTGCTTCAACAGATTGAATAGTTAGGGCCTTAGAAGTCAACGCCCGAAGCATAAAATACAAAATAAATAGAACAGTTTTTCCATCGTTTAAAACGAATAATTGCAACCGGTGTGAAAGTTATGGTCATTTCTACGTTCCGGGCAACCTAGGCTTCACCATAGGGCGTTGTTCCACCAGATGGAATAGCTGGGACATAAGAAGTCAACGCCAGAAGCATAAAATACAGTATAAATACAACAGCTTTTCAATCGTATAAAACGAGTAATTGCAACCAGTATGAAAGTGATGGTCATTTCTACGTTCCCGGCTACGTAGGCCTCACTCTAGGTCGTTGTTCCACCAGATCGAATTGTTAGGGCCTAAGAAGTCAACGCCAGAAGCATAAGATACAATATAAATATAACAGTTTTTCCATCGTATAGAACGAATAATAGCAACCAGTGTGAAAGTTATGGTCATTTCTACGTTCCGGGCAACCTAGGCTTCACCATGGGGCGTTGTTCCACCAGACCGAATAGCTAGGACCTTAGAAGTCGAAGCCAGAAGCATAAAATGCAATATTAATTCAACAGTTTTTCCATCGTATAAAACGAATAATTGCTATCAGTGTGGAAGTTATGGTACTTTCTACGTTCCGGGCAACCTAGGTTTTAGTCTAGGGCGTTGCTCCACCAGATTGCATAGCTAGGGTATTAGAATTCAACGCAATAAGAATAAAATACAATATAAGTACAACAGTTTCTCCATCGTATAAAATGAATAATTGGAAACATTGTGAAAGTAATGGTCATTTCTACGTTCCAGGCAACCTAGGCGTCACTCTAGGGCGTTGCTCCACCACACCGAATAGCTACGGCCTTAGAAGTCAACGCCCGAAGCATAAAATACATTAAATATACAAGAGCTTTTCCATCGCATAACAGGAATAATTGCAACCAGTGTGAAAGTGATGGTCAATTCTACGTTCCGGGCAACCTAGGCTTCACTCTAGGGCGTTGTTCCACCAGATCGAAAAGTTAGGGCCTAAGAAATCAACGCCAGAAGCATAAAATACAATATAAATATAACAGCTTTTCCATCGTATAAAACGAATAATAGCAAACAGTGTGAAAGTTCTGGTCATTTCTACGTTCCGGGCAACCTAGGCTTCACTCTAGGGTGTTGCTCCACCAGATCGAATAGCTAGGGCCTTAGAAGTCTACGCCCGAAGCATAAAATACAAAATAAATAGAACAGTTTAGTCCATGGTATATAACGAATAATTGCTACCAGTGTGAAAGTTATGGTCATTTCTACGTTCCGGCAACCTAGGCTTCACCCTAGGGCGTTGTTCCACCAGATCGAATATTTAGGGCCTAAGAAGTTAACGCCAGAAGCATAAAATACAATATAAATACAACAGCTCTTACATCGTATAAAAGTAATCATTGCTACCAGTGTAAAAGTTATGGTCATTTCTACGTTCCGGGCAACCTAGGCTTCACCCTAGGGCGTTGTTCAACCAGATCGAATAGTTAGGGCCTAAGAAGTGAACGCCAGAAGCATAAAATGCAATATAAATACAACAGTTTTTCCATCGTATAAAACGAATAATTGCAACCAGTATGAAACTTATGGTCATTTCTACGTTCCGGGCAACCTAGGCTTCACTCTATGGCGTTCTTCCACCACATCGAATAGCTGCAGCCTCAGAAGTCGACGCCTGAAGTATAAAATACAATAAAAATACAACAGTCTTTCCATCCTATAACAGGAATAATGGCAAACCGTGTGAAAGTGATGGTCATTTCTACGTTCCAGGCAACCTAGCCGTCACTCTACGACGTTGCTCCACCACATCTAATAGCTACGGCCTTAGAAGTCAACGGCAGAAGCATAAAGCAAAATACAAATACAACAGCTTTTCCATCGTATAAAATGAGTAATTGCAACCAGTGTGAAAGTAATGCTCATTTCTACGATCCGGGCTACCTAGGCTTCACTCTAGGGCATTGCTCCACCATATCGAATAGCTAGGGACTTAGAATTAAACGCCAGAAGCGCAAAATACAATAAAAAGACAACAGTTTTTCCATTGTATAACGGGAATAATTGCAACCAGTGTGAAAGTAATGGTTATTTCTACGTTCCGGGCAACCTAGGTTTCACCCAAGGGCGTTGCTCCACCAGCTCGAGTAGCTAGCACCTCAGAAGTCTACGCTTGAAGCATAAAATACGATATAAATACAACAGTTTTTCCATCGTATAACAGGAATAATTGCAACCAGTGTGAAGGTAAAGGTAAGACCTACGCTCCGGGCAACCTAGGCTTCACTGCAGGCCGTTGCTAAACCAGATCGAAGAGTTAGGGCTGTAGAAGTCAGCGCCAGAAACATAAACTACAAAATAAGTCGAACAGCCTTTCCATCGTATAAAACGAATAATTGCAACCTGTGTGTAGGTTATGGTCATATATACGTTCCGGGCAACCTAGGCTTCACTGTAGGGTGTTGCTGCACCAGATCGAATAGCTAGGGACATAGAATTAAACGCCAGAAGCATAAAATACAATAAAAGTACAACAGTTTTTCCATCGTATAACAGGAGTAATTGCAGCCAGTGTGAATATAATGGTATGTCCTACGTTCCGGGCAACCTAGGCTTCACTCTAGGGCGTTGTTCCACCAGATCGAATAGTTAGGGCCAAAGAAGTCAACGCCAGAAGCATAAAATACAATATAAGTATAACAGTTTTTCCATAGTATAAAACGAATAATAGCAACCAGTGTGAAAGTAATGGACATTTCTACGTTCCGGGCAACCTGGGCGTCACTCTACGGCGTTGCTCCACCACATCTAATAGCTACGGCCTTAGAAGTCAACGCCAGAAGCATAAAATACAATAGAGATGCAACAGTTTTTCCATCGAATAACAGGAATAACTGCAAACAGTGTGAAAGTACTGGCCATTTCTACGTACCGGGCAACCTAGGCTTCGCTCTAGGGCGTTGCTCCACCAGATCGAATAGTTAGGGCCTTAGAAGTCAACGCCCGAAGCATAAAATATAAAATAAATAGAGCAGTTTTTCCATCGTATAAAACGAATAATTGCTACCAGTGTGAAAGTTATGGTCATTTCTACGTTTCCGGCAACCTAGGCTTCACTCTAGGGCGTTGCTCCACCAGATCGAATAGTTAGGTCCTTAGAAGTCAACGCCAGGAGCATAAAATACGATATAAATACAACAGCTTTTCCATCGTATAAAAGGAATAATTTCAAACAGTGTGAAAGTAATGGTCATTTATACGTTCCGGGCAACCTAGGCTTCACTCTACGGCGTTGTTCCTCCAGATCGAATAGTTAGGGCCTAAGAAGTCAACACCAGAAAAATAAAATACAAAATAAACACAACAGCCTTTACACCGTATAAAACGAATAATTGCAACCTGTGTGAAGGTTATGGTCATATCTACGTTCCCGGCAACCTAGGCTTCACTGTAGGGCGTTGCTCCACCAGATCGAAATGTTAGGGCCTAAGAAGTCAACGCCCGAAGCATAACATACGATATAAATACAACAGCTTTTCCATCATATTAAATGAATAATTGCAACCAGTGTGGAAGTTATGGTCACTTCTACGTACCGGGCAATCTAGGCTTCACTCTAGGGCGTTTCACCTCCAGATCAATCAGTTAGGGCCTTAGAAGTCAACGCCCGGAGCATAAAATGCAAAATAAATAGAACAGTTTTTCCATTGTATAAAACGAATAAATGCAAGCAGTGTAAAAGTTATGGTCATTTCTACGTTCCGGGCAACCTAGGCTTCAGCCTAGGGCGTTGTTCCACCAGATCGAATAGTTAGGGCCTAAGAAGTGAGCGCCAGAAGCATAAAATACAATATAAATACAACAGTTTTTCCATCGTATAAAACGAATAATAGCAGCCAGTGTGAAAGTTATGGTCATTTCTACGTTCCGGGCAACCTAGGCTTCACTCTAGGGCGTTGCTCCACTAGATCAAACAGTTAGGGCCTTAGAAGCCAACGCCCGAAGCATTAAATACAAGATAAATAAAACAGTTTTTCCATTGTATAAAACGAATAGTTGCTACTAGTGTAAAAGTAATGGTCAGTTCTACGTTCCGGGCAACCTAGGCTTCACCCTAGGCCGTTGTTCCACCAGATCGAATAGTTAGGGCCTAGGAAGTGAACGCCAGAAGCATAAAATGCAATATAAATACAACTGTTTTTCCATCGTATAGCAGGATTAATTGCAACCAGTTTGAAAGTGATGGTCATTTCTACGTTCCGGGCAACCTAGGCTTCACTCTAGGGCGTTGCTCCACCAGATCGAATAGTTAGGGCCTTAGAAGTCAACGCCCGAAGCATAAAATACAAAATAAATAGAACAGTTTAGTCCATGGTATATAACGAATAATTGCTACCAGTGTGAAAGTTATGGTCATTTCTACGTTCCGGCAACCTAGGCTTCAGCCTAGGGCGTTGTTCCACCAGATCGAATATTTAGGGCCTAAGAAGTTAACGCCAGAAGCATAAAATACAATATAAATACAACAGTTTTTCCATCCTATAAAACGAATAATTGCGACCAGTACGAAAGTTATGGTCATTTCTACTTTCCGGGCAACCTAGGCTTCACGCTAGGGCGTTGGCCCAACAGGTTGAATAGTTAGAGCCTTAGAAGTCAACGCCCGAAGCATAAAATGCAATAAAAATACAACAGCTTTTCCATCGTATAGAACGAATAATTGCAACCAGTGTGAAAGTTATGGATATTTCTATATTCCGAGCAACCTAGGCTTCACTCTAGTGCGTTGCTCGACCAGATCGAATAGCTAGGGACTTGGAATTCAACGCCAGAAGAATAAAATACAATATAAGTACAACAGTTTTTCCATTGTATAAAATGAATAATTGCAAACTTGTGAAATTAATGGTCATTTCTACGTTCCGGGCAACCTAGGCGTCACTGTAGGGCGTTGCTCCACCACAGCTAATAGCTACAGCCTTAGAAGTCAACGCCAGAAGAATAAAATACAATATAAATACAACAGCTTTTCCATCGTATAAAACGAATAATTGCTGCCAGTGTGAAAGTTATGTTCATTTCTACGTTCCGGGCAACCTAGGCTTCACTCTAGGGCGTTGCTCCACCAGATCGAATAGCTATGGACTTGGAATTCATCGCCAGAAGCATAAAATACAATAAAAATACAACAGTTTTTCCATCGTATAACAGGAATAATTGCAACCAGTGTGAATGTTATGGTCAGTTATACGTTCCGGGCAATCTAGGCTTCACTCTAGGGCGTTGCTCCACCAGATCGAAAGGTTAGGGCCTTAGAAGTCAACGCCAGAAGCATAAAATACAATAAAGATGCAAAAGTTCTTCCATCGTATAACAGGAATAATTGCAACCAGTGTGAAGGTAATGGTATGTCCTACGTTCCGGGAAACCTAGGCCTCACTCTAGGGCGTTGCTAAACCAGATCGAATAGTTAAGGCCTTAGGAGTCATCGCCCGAAGCATAAAATACAAAATAAATGGAACAGATTTCCATTGTATAAAACGAATAATAGCAACCAGTGTGAATGTTATGGTCATTTCTACGTTCCGGGTAACCTAGGCTTTACTGTAGGGCGCTGTTCCACCAGATCGAGTAGTTATGGCCTTAGAAGCCAACGCCAGAAGCATAAAATACAATATAAATATAACAGTCTTTCCATCGTATAAAACGAATAATAGCTGCCAGTGTTGAAGTTATGGTCATTTCTACGTTCCGGGCAACCTAGGCTTCAGTCTAGGGCGTTGCACCACCATATCGGATAGTTAGGGCCTTAGAAGTAGACGCCCGAAGCATAAAATACAATATACGTATAACAGTTTTTCCATCGCATAAAACGAATAATAGCAACCAGTGTGAAAGTAATGGACATTTCTACGTTCCGGGCAACCTGGGCGTCAGTCTACGGCGTTGCTCCACCACATCTAATAGCTACGGCCTTAGAAGTCAACGCCAGAAGCATAAAATACAATAAAGGTGCAACAGTTTTTCCATCGAATAACAGGAATAACTGCAATCTGTGTGAAAGTACTGGTCATTTCTACGTTCCGGGTATCCTAGGTTTCATTCTAGGGCGTAGTTCCACCAGATCGAATAGCTAGGGACATAGAATTCAACGCCAGAAGAATAAAATACAATATAAGTACAACAGTTTTACCATCGTATAAAATGAATAATTGCAAACATTGTGAAAGTAATGGTCATTTCTAAGTTCTGTGCAACCTAGGCTTCACTCTAGGGCGTTGCTCCAACAGATCGAATAGGTAGGGCCATAGAAGTCAACGCCCGGAGCATAAAATACAATAAATATACAAGAGTTTTTCCATCGTATAACAGGAATAATTGCAACCAATGTGAAAGTGATGATCATTTCTACGTTCCGGGCAACCTGGGCTACACTCTAGGGCGTTGCTCCACCAGATGGTATAGTTAGGGCCTTAGAAGTCAACGCCAGAAGCATAAAATACAATAAATAAACAAGAGTTTTTCCATCGTTTAACAGGAATAATTGCAACCAGTGTGAATGTGGTGGTCATTTCTACGTTCCCGGCAACCTAGGCTTCACTCTAGGGCGTTGTTCCACCAGATAGAATAGTTAGGGCCTAAGAAGTGAGCGCCAGAAGCATAAAATACAATATAAATATAACAGGTTTTCCATCGTATATAATGTATATTTGCATGCAGTGTGAAAGTAATGGTCATCTCTACGTACCGGGCAATCTAGGCTTCACTCTAGGGCGTTTCACCTCCAGATCAATCAGTTAGGGCCTTAGAAGTCAACGCCCGGAGCATAAAATGCAAAATAGATAGAACAGCTTTTCCATTGTATAAAACGAATAAATGCAAGCAGTGTAAAAGTTATGGTCATTTCTACGTTCCGGGCAACCTAGGCTTCACCCTAGGGCGTTGTTCCACCAGATCGAATAGTTAGGGCCTAAGAAGTGAGCGCCAGAAGCATAAAATACAATATAAATACAACAGTTTTTCCATCATATAAAATGAATAATTGCAACCAGTATGAAAGTGATGGTCATTTCTACGTACCGGGCAACCTAGGCTTCGCTCTAGGGCGTTGCTCCGCCAGATCGAATAGTTAGGGCTTTAGAAGTCAACGCCCGAAGCATAAAATATAAAATAAATAGAACAGTTTTTCCATCGTATAAAACGTATAATTGCTACCAGTGTGAAAGTTATGGTCATTTCTACTTTCCGGGCAACCTAGGCTTCACCCTAGGGCGTTGTTGCACCAGATGGAATAGTTAGGGCCTAAGAAGTCAACGCCAGAAGCATAAAATACGATATAAATACAACAGCTTTTCCATCGTATAAAACGAATAATTGCAACCAGTGTCAAAGTTATGGTCATTTTTATGTTCCGTGCAACCTAGGCTTCACCCTAGGGCGTTGCTGCAACAGATTGAATAGTTAGGGCCTTAGAAGTCAATGCCCGAAGCATAAAATGCAATAAGAATACAACAGTTTTTCCATCGTATAGCAGGAATAATTTATAACCAGTGTGATAGTACTGGTCGTTTCTACGTTCCGGGCAACCTAGGTTTCACTCCAGGGCGTTGCTCCACCAGATCGAATAGGTACGGCCTAAGAAGTCAACGCCAGAAGCATAAAATACGATAAAGATGCAACAGTTTTTCCATCGTATAAAACGAATAATTGCACCAGTGTGGAAGCTTTGGTCATTTCTACATTCCGAGCAACCTAGGGTTCATTCTAGGGCGATGCTCCACCAGATCGAATAGTTAGGTCCTTGGAAGTCGACGCCAGAAACATAAAATACGATATAAATACAACAGCTTTTCCATTATATTAAATGAATAATTGCAAACAGTGTGAAAGTAGTGGCCATTTCTACGTTCCGAGCAACCCAGGCTTCACTCTAGGGCGGTGATCCACCATATCGAATAGTTACGGCATTAAAAGCCTACGCCTGAAGCACACAATACAATAAAAATACAACAGTCTTTTCATGGTATAACAGGAATAATTGTAATAAGCGTGAAAGTAATGACCATTTCGGCGTTTCGCGTATCCTAGACTTAACTCTGAGGCATTGCTCCACCAGATCGAAAAGTCAGGGCCTAAGAAGTCAACGCCAGAAGCATAAAATACAATATAAATACAACAGCATTGCCATCGTATAAAATGAATAATTGCAAACAGTGTGAAAGATATGGACATTGCTACGTTCCGGGCCACCTAGGCTTCACTCTATGGCGTTCATCCACCACATCGAATAGCTACGGCCTCAGAAGTCAACGCGTGAAGCATAAAATACAATAAAAATACAACAGTCTTTCCATCCTATAACAGGAATAATTGCAACCCGTGTAAAAGTGATGGTCATTTCTACGTTCCAGGCAACCTAGGCTTCACTCTAGGGTGTTGTTCCACCAGATCGAATAGTTAGGGCCTAAGAAGTCAACGCCAGAAGCATAAAATAAAATATAAATATAACAGTTTTTCCATCGTATAAAACGAATAATAGCAACCAGTGTGAAAGTTATGGTCATTTCTACGTTCCGGGCAACCTAGGCTTCACTCTGGGGCGTTGCTCCACCAGATCAAACGGTTAGGGCCATAGATGTCAAAGCCAGAAGCATAAAATGCAACATAAATACAACAGATTTACCATCGTATATAATGTATATTTGCAAACAGTGTGAAAGTAATGGACATTTCTACGTACCGGGCAACATAGGCCCCACTCTAGGGCGTTGCTCCACCAAATCGAATAGCTAGGGACTTAGAATTCAACGCCATAAGAATAAAATACAGTATAAGTACAACAGTTTTTCCATCGTATAAAATGAATAATTGCATCCAGTGTGAAAGTTATGGTCATTTCTACATTTCGAGCAACCTAGGTATCACTCTAGGGCGTTGCGCCACCTGATCGAATAGTTAGGGCCTTAGAAGTCAACGCCAGAAGCATAAAATACAATAAAGATGCAACAGTTTTTCATTCGTATAACAGGAATAACTGCATACAGTGTGATAGTAGTGGTCATTTCTACGTTCCGGGCAACCTAGGTTTCTCTCCAGGGCGTTGCACCTTCAGATCGAATAGCTACGGCCTAAGAAGTGAACGCCAGAAGCATAAAATACAATATAAATACAACAGTTTTTCCATCATATAAAACGAATGATAGCAACCAGTGTGGAAGTTATGGTCACTTCTACGTTCCGGGCAGCCTAGGCTTCACTTTAGGGCGTTGCTCCACCAGATCAAATAGTTAGGGCCCAAGAAGTCAACGCCAGAAGCATAAAATACGATGAAGATGCAACAGTTTTTCCATCGTATAAAACGAATAATTGCAATCGGTGTGAAAGTTATGGTCATTTCTACAATCCGAGCAACCTAGGCTTCATTCTAGGGCGTATGTTCCACCAGATCGAACAGTTAGGTCCTTAGAAGTCAACGCCAGAAGCATAAAATACGATATAAATGCAACAGCTTTTCCATCGTATAAAAGGAATAATTGCAAACAGTGTGAAAGTAATGGTCATTTCTACGTTCGGGCAACCTAGGCTTCACTCTAGGACGTTGCTCCACCAGATCGAATATTTAGGGCCTTTGGAGTCAACGCCAGAAGCATAAAACACAATAAAGGTGCAACAGTTTTCCATCGTGTAACAGGAATAATTGCAACCAGTGTGAAAGCTATGGTCATTTCTAATTCCCGGGCAACCTAAGCTTCACTCTAGGGCGTTGCTCCTCCAGATAGAATAGCTAGGGACTTAGAATTCAACGCCAGAAGAATAAAAGACAATATAAGTACAACAGCTTTTCCATTGTATACAACGAATAATAGCAACCAGTGTGAAAGTTATGGTCATTTCTACGTTCCGCGTAACCTAGGTTTCACCCTAGGTCGTTGCTCCACCAGATCGAATAGCTAGGGACTTAGAATTCAACGCCAGAAGGATAAAATACAATATAAGTACAACGGTTTTTCCATCGTATAAAATGTATATTTGCAAAAATTGTGAAAGTAATGGTCATTTCTACGTTCCGGGCAACCTATGCGACACTCTAAGGCGTTGCTCCACCACATCTAATAGCTACGGCCTTAAAAGTGAACGCCAGAAGCATAAAACACGATATAAATGCAACAGCTTTCCCATCGTATAAAACGAATAAAGGTATCCAGTGTGAAAGTTATGGTCATTTCTACGTTCCGGTCAACCTAGGCTTCACTCTAGGACGTTGCTCCACCAGATCGAATAGTTAGGGCCTACGGAGTCAACGCCAGAAGCATAAAATACAAAAAGGGTGCAACAGTTTTTCCATCGTATAACAGGTATAATTGCCACCAGTGTGAAGCTAATGGTATGTCCTACGTTCCGGTCAACCTAGGCTTCACTCTAGGACGTGGCTCCACCAGGTCGAATATTTAGGGCCTATGAAGTCAACGCCAGAAGCATAAAACACAATAAAGGTGCAACAGTTTTTCCATAGTATAGCAGGAATAGTTTGCAACCAGTGTGATTGTAGTGGTCATTTCTACGTTCCGGGCAACCTAGGCGTCACTCTAGGGCGTTGCTCCACCACATCTAACAGCTACGGCCTTAGAAGTCAACGCCAGAGGCATAAAATACAATATAAATACAACAGCTTTACCATCGTACAAAATGAATAATTGCAAACAGTGTGAAAGTAATGGCCATTTCTACGTTCCGGGCAACCTAGGCTTCACTCTGGGTCGTTGCTCCACCAGATCGAATAGCTAGCGACTTAGAATTAAACGCCAGAAGCATAGAATGCAATAAAAATACAACAGCTTTTCCATCGTATAACCGGAATAATTGCAACCAGTGTGAATGTAATAGTCATTTCTACGCTCCGGGCAACTTAGGCTTCACTCTGGGTCGTTGCTCCACCAGATCGAACAGCTAGGGACTTAGAATTAAACGCCAGAAGCATAAAATACAATAAAGATGCAACATTTGTTCCATCGTATAACAGGAATAACTGCAACCAGTGTGAATGTAATGGTCATTTCTACTTCCCGGCAACCTAGGCTTCACTCTAGGGCGTTGCTCCACCAGATCGAATAGTTGGGGCCTTAGATGTCAACGCGAGATGCATAAAATACAGTAAAGGTGCAACAGTTTTTCCATCGTATAACAGGAATAACTGCAACCAGTGTGAAAGTACTGGTCATTTCTACGTTCCGGGTAACCTAGGTTTCACTCTAGGGCGTTGCTCCACCAGATAGAATAGCTAGGGACTTAGAATTCAACGCCAGAAGAATAAAATACAATATAAGTACAACAGTTTTTCCATCGTATAAAATGAATATTTGCAAAGATTGTGAAAGTAATGGTCATTTCTACGTTCCGGGCAACCTATGCGACACTCTAAGGTGTTGCTCCACCACATCTAATAGCTACGGCCTTAAAAGTGAACGCCCGAAGCATAAAACACGATATAAATGCAACAGCTTTTCCATCGTATAAAACGAATAAAGGTAACCAGTGTGAAAGTTATGGTCATTTCTACGTTTCGGGCAACCTAGGCTTCACTCTAGGGCGTTGCTCCGCCAGATCGAATAGCTAGGGCCTTAGTAGTCAACGCCCGAAGCATAAAATACAATATAAATACAACGGCTTTCCCGACATATAAAACGAATAATTGCAGACATTGTGAAAGTAATGGTCATTTCTACGTTCCGGTCAACCTAGGCGTCACTCTGGGGCGTTGCTCCACCACATCTAATAGCTACGGCCTTAGAAGTCAACGCCAGGAGCATAGAATACAATATAAATACAACAGCTTTGCCATCGTATAAAACCAATAACTGTAACCAGTGTGAAACTACTGGTCATTTCTACGTTCGGGGAACCTAGGTTTCACTCTAGGGCGTTGCTCCACCAGATCGAATAGCTAGGGCCTTAGAAGTCAACGCCCGAAGCATAAAATACAAAAAAATAGAACAGTTTTTCCATGTGTAAAACGAATAATTGCTACCAGTGTGAAACTTATGGTCATTTCTACGTTCCGGGCAACCTAGGCTTCACTCTAGGGCGTTGCGCCACCAGATCGAATAGTTAGGGCCTTAGAAGTCAACGCCCGAAGCATAAAATGGAAAATAAATAGAACAGTTTTTCCACTGTATAAAACGAATAACGGTAACCAGTGCGAAAGTACTGGTCATTTCTACGTTCCGGGTAACCTAGGTTTCACTCTAGTGCGTTGTTCCACAAGATCGAATAGTTAGGGCCTAAGTAGTCAACGCCAGAAGCATAAAATACAATAAAGGTGCAACAGTTTTTCCATCGTATAACAGGAATAACTGCAACCAGTGTGAAAGTACTGGTCATTTTTACGTTCCGGGTAACCTAGGTTTCACTCTAGAGCGTTGCTCCACCAGATAGAATAGCTAGGGACTTAGAATTCAACGCCAGAAGAATAAAATACAATATTAGTACAACAGTTTTTCCATCGTATAAAATGAATATTTGCAAAAATTGTGAAAGTAATGGTCATTTCTATGTTCCGGGCAACCTATGCGACACTCTAGGGCGATGCTCCACCACATCTAATAGCTACGGCCTTAAAAGTCAACGCCAGAAGCATAAAATACGATATAAATACAACAACTTTTCCATCGTATAAAACGAATAATCGTAACCAGTGTGAAAGTTATGGTCATGTATACGTTCCGAATAACCTAGGTTTCACTCTAGTGCGTTGTTCCACAAGATCGAATAGTTAGGGCCTAAGTAGTCAACGCCAGAAGCATAAAATACAATATAAATAGAACAGTTTTTCCATTGTATAAAACGAATAATTGCTACCAGTGTGAAAGTTATGGTCATTTCTACGTACCGCGCAACCTGGGCTATACTCTAGGACGTTGTTCCACCAGATGGAATAGTTAGGGCCTAAGAAGTCAACGCCAGAAGCATAAAATACGATATAAATACAACAGCTTTTCAATCGTATAAAACAAATAATTGCAACCAGTGTGAAAGTTATGGTCATTTCTACGTTCCGGGCAACCTAGGCTTCACTCTAGGGCGTTGCTCCACCAGATCGAATAGTTAGGGCCTTAGAAGTCAACGACCGAAGCATAAAATATAAAATAAATAGAACAGTTTTTCCATCGTATAAAACGAATAATTGCTAACAGTGTGAAAGTTATGGTCATTTCTACTTTCCGGGCAACCTAGACTTCACCCTAGGGCGTTGTTCCACCAGATGGAATAGTTAGGGCCTAAGAAGTCAACGCCAGAAGCATAAAATACGATATAAATACAACAGCTTTTCCATCGTATAAAACGAATAATTGCAACCAGTGTGAAGGTTATGGTCATTTCTACGTTCCGCGCAACATACGCTTCACCCTAGGGCGTTGCTCCAACAGATTGAATAGTTAGGGCCTTAGAAGTCAATGCCCGAAGCATAAAATGCAATAAAAATACAACAGCTTTTCCATCGTATAGCAGGAATAATTTGCAACCAGTGTGATAGTAGTGGTCATTTCTACGTTCCGGGCAACCTAGGTTTCACTCCAGGCCGGTGCTCCACCTGATCGAATAGTTACGGCCTAAGAAGTCAACGCCAGAAGCACAAAATACGATAAAGATGCAACAGTTTTTCCATCGTATAAAACGAATAATTGCAACCAGTGTGAAAGTTATGGTCATTTCTACATTCCGAGCAACCTAGGCTTCACTCTAGGGCGTTGCTCCACCAGACCGAATAGCTAGGTCCTTAGAAGTCAACGCCAGAAGCATAAAATACGATATAAATACAACAGCTTTTCCATCGTATAAAAGGAATAATTGCAAACAGTGTGAAAGTAATGGTCATTTCTACGTTCCGGGCAACCTAGGCTTCACTGTATGGCGTTCTTCCACCACATCGAATAGCTACGGCCTCAGAAGTCAACGCCTGAAGTATAAAATACAATAAAAATACAACAGTCTTTCCATCCTATAACAGGAATAATTGCAACAAGCGTGAAAGTAATGATCATTTCGGCGTTTCGGGCATCCTAGACTTAACTCTGAGGCATCGATCCACCTGATCGAATAGTTAGGGCCTAAGAAGTCAACGCCAGAAGCTAAAAATACAATATAAATACAACAGCTTTGCCATCGTATAAAATGAATAATTGCAAACAGTGTGAAAGATATGGACATTTCTACGTTCCGGGCAACCTAGGCTTCACTCTACGGCGTTGTTCCACCAGATCGAATAGTTAGGGCCTAAGAAGTCAACACCAGAAGAATAAAATACAAAATAAATAGAACGGTTTTTCCATTGTATAAAACGAATAATTGCTGCCAGTGTAAAAGTTATGGTCATTTCTACGTTCCGGGCAACCTAGGCTTCACCCTAGGGCGTTGTACCACCAGATCGAATAGTTAGGGCCTAAGAAGTGAACGCCAGAAGCATAAAATACAATATAAATACAACAGTTTTCCCATCGTATAAAACGAATAATTGCAACCAGTATGAAACTTACGGTCATTTCTACGTACCGGGCAACCTAGGCTTCACTCTAGGGCGTTGCTCTACCAGATCGAATAGTTAGGGCCTTAGAAGTCAACGCCCGAAGCATAAAATACAAAATAAATAGAACAGCTTTTCCATCGTATAAAACGAATAATTGTTACCAGTGTGAAAGGTATGGTCATTTCTACTTCCCGGGCAACCTAGGCTTCACCCTAGGGCGTTGTTCCACCAGATGGAATAGTTAGGGCCTAAGAAGTCAACGCCAGAAGCATAAAATACGATATAAATACAACAGCTTTTCCATCGTATAAAACGAATAATTGCAACCAGTGTGAAGGTTATGGTCATTTCTACGTTCCGGGCAACATACGCTTCACCCTAGGGCGTTGCTCCAACAGATTGAATAGTTAGGGCCTTAGAAGTCAATGCCCGAAGCATAAAATGCAATAAAGATACAACAGCTTTTCCATCGTATAGCAGGAATAATTTGCAACCAGTGTGATAGTAGTGGTCATTTCTACGTTCCGGGCAACCTAGGTTTCACTCCAGGCCGGTGCTCCACCAGATCGAATAGTTACGGCCTAAGAAGTCAACGCCAGAAGCACAAAATACGATAAAGATGCAACAGTTTTTCCATCGTATAAAACGAATAATTGCAACCAGTGTGAAAGTTATGGTCATTTCTACATTCCGAGCAACCTAGGCTTCACTCTAGGGCGTTGCTCCACCAGACCGAATAGCTAGGTCCTTAGAAGTCAACGCCAGAAGCATAAAATACGATATAAATACAACAGCTTTTCCATCGTATAAAAGGAATAATTGCAAACAGTGTGAAAGTAATGGTCATTTCTACGTTCCGGGCAACCTAGGCTTCACTGTATGGCGTTCTTCCGCCACATCGAATAGCTACGGCCTCAGAAGTCAACGCCTGAAGTATAAAATACAATAAAAATACAACAGTCTTTCCATCCTATAACAGGAATAATTGCAACAAGCGTGAAAGTAATGATCATTTCGGCGTTTCGGGCATCCTAGACTTAACTCTGAGGCATCGATCCACCTGATCGAATAGTTAGGGCCTAAGAAGTCAACGCCAGAAGCTAAAAATACAATATAAATACAACAGCTTTGCCATCGTATAAAATGAATAATTGCAAACAGTGTGAAAGATATGGACATTTCTACGTTCCGGGCAACCTAGGCTTCACTCTACGGCGTTGTTCCACCAGATCGAATAGTTAGGGCCTAAGAAGTCAACACCAGAAGAATAAAATACAAAATAAATAGAACGGTTTTTCCATTGTATAAAACGAATAATTGCTGCCAGTGTAAAAGTTATGGTCATTTCTACGTTCCGGGCAACCTAGGCTTCACCCTAGGGCGTTGTACCACCAGATCGAATAGTTAGGGCCTAAGAAGTGAACGCCTGAAGCATAAAATACAATATAAATACAACAGTTTTTCCATCGTATAAAACGAATAATTGCAACCAGTATGAAACTTACGGTCATTTCTACGTACCGGGCAACCTAGGCTTCACTCTAGGGCGTTGCTCTACCAGATCGAATAGTTAGGGCCTTAGAAGTCAACGCCCGAAGCATAAAATACAAAATAAATAGAACAGCTTTTCCATCGTATAAAACGAATAATTGTTACCAGTGTGAAAGTTATGGTCATTTCTACTTCCCGGGCAACCTAGGCTTCACCCTAGGGCGTTGTTCCACCAGATGGAATAGTTAGGGCCTAAGAAGTCAACGCCAGAAGCATAAAATACGATATAAATACAACAGCTTTTCCATCGTATAAAACGAATAATTGCAACCAGTGTGAAGGTTATGGTCATTTCTACGTTCCGGGCAACATACGCTTCACCCTAGGGCGTTGCTCCAACAGATTGAATAGTTAGGGCCTTAGAAGTCAATGCCCGAAGCATAAAATGCAATAAAAATACAACAGCTTTTCCATCGTATAGCAGGAATAATTTGCAACCAGTGTGATAGTAGTGGTCATTTCTACGTTCCGGGCAACCTAGGTTTCACTCCAGGCCGGTGCTCCACCAGATCGAATAGTTACGGCCTAAGAAGTCAACGCCAGAAGCACAAAATACGATAAAGATGCAACAGTTTTTCCATCGTATAAAACGAATAATTGCAACCAGTGTGAAAGTTATGGTCATTTCTACATTCCGAGCAACCTAGGCTTCACTCTAGGGCGTTGCTCCACCAGACCGAATAGCTAGGTCCTTAGAAGTCAACGCCAGAAGCATAAAATACGATATAAATACAACAGCTTTTCCATCGTATAAAAGGAATAATTGCAAACAGTGTGAAAGTAATGGTCATTTCTACGTTCCGGGCAACCTAGGCTTCACTGTATGGCGTTCTTCCGCCACATCGAATAGCTACGGCCTCAGAAGTCAACGCCTGAAGTATAAAATACAATAAAAATACAACAGTCTTTCCATCCTATAACAGGAATAATTGCAACAAGCGTGAAAGTAATGATCATTTCGGCGTTTCGGGCATCCTAGACTTAACTCTGAGGCATCGATCCACCTGATCGAATAGTTAGGGCCTAAGAAGTCAACGCCAGAAGCTAAAAATACAATATAAATACAACAGCTTTGCCATCGTATAAAAAGAATAATTGCAAACAGTGTGAAAGATATGGACATTTCTACGTTCCGGGCTTCCTAGGCTTCACTCTATGGCGTTCTTCCACCACATCGAATAGCAACGGCCTCAGAAGTCAACGCCAGAAGCATAAAATACGATAAAGATGCAACAGTTTTTCCATCGTATAAAACGAGTAATTGCAACCAGTGTGAAAGTTATGGTCATTTCTACATTCCGAGCAACCTAGGCTTCACTCTATGGCGTTGCTCGAACAGACCGAATAGCTAGGTCCTTAGAAGTCAACGCCAGAAGCATAAAATACGATATAAATACAACAGCTTTTCCATCGTATAAAAGGAATAATTGCAAAGAGTGTGAAAGTAATGGTCATTTCTACGTTCCGGGCAACCTAGGCTTCACTGTATGGCGTTCTTCCGCCACATCGAATAGCTACGGCCTCAGAAGTCAACGCCTGAAGTATAAAATACAATAAAAATACAACAGTCTTTCCATCCTATAACAGGAATAATTGCAACAAGCGTGAAAGTAATGATCATTTCGGCGTTTCGGGCATCCTAGACTTAACTCTGAGGCATCGATCCACCTGATCGAATAGTTAGGGCCTAAGAAGTCAACGCCAGAAGCTAAAAATACAATATAAATACAACAGCTTTGCCATCGTATAAAATGAATAATTGCAAACAGTGTGAAAGATATGGACATTTCTACGTTCCGGGCTTCCTAGGCTTCACTCTATGGCGTTCTTCCACCACATCGAATAGCAACGGCCTCAGAAGTCAACGCCAGAAGCATAAAATACGATAAAGATGCAACAGTTTTTCCATCGTATAAAACGAGTAATTGCAACCAGTGTGAAAGTTATGGTCATTTCTACATTCCGAGCAACCTAGGCTTCACTCTATGGCGTTGCTCGAACAGATCGAATAGCTAGGGCCTTAGAAGTCAACGCCCGAAGCATAAAATACAATAAAGATGCAACAGTTTTTCCATCGTTTAACAGGAATAACTGCAACCAGTGTGAATGTACTGGTCATTTCTACGTTCCGGATAACCTAGGTTTCACTCTAGGGCGTTGTTCTACCAGATCGAATAGCTAGGGACTTAGAATTCAACGTCAGAAGGATAAAATACAATATAAGTACAACAGTTATTCCATCGTATAAAACGAATAATTGCAATCAGTGTGAAAGTTATGGTCATTTCTACATTCCGAGCAACCTACGCTTCACTCTAGGGCGTTGCTCCACCAGATCGAATAGTTAGGTCCTTAGAAGTCAACGCCAGAAGCATAAAATACGATATAAATACAACAGCTTTTCCATCGTATAAAAGGAATAATTGCAAACAGTGTGAAAGTAATGCTCATTTCTACGTTCCGGGCAACCTAGGCTTCACTCTACGGCGTTGTTCCACCAGATCGAATAGTTAGGGCCTAGGAAGTCAACACCAGAAGAATAAAATACAAAATAAATACAACAGCCTTTACACCGTATAAAACGGATAATTGCAACCTCTGTGAAGGTTATGGTCATATCTACGTTCCGGGCAACCTAGGCTTCACTGTCGGGCGTTGCTCCACCAGATCGAAATGTTAGGGCCTAAGAAGTCTACGCCCGAAGCATAAAATACGATATAAATACAACAGCATTTCCATCGTATTAAATGAATAATTGCAAACAGTGTGAAAGCAGTGGTCATTTCTACGTTCCGCGAAACCTACCCTTCACCCTAGGGCGTTGCTCCACCAGATCGAATAGTTACGGCCTAAGAAGTCAACGCCAGAAGCATAAAATACGATGAAGATGCAACAGTTTTTCCATCGTATAAAACGAATAATTGCAATCAGTGTGAAAGTTATGGTCATTGCTACGTTCCGCGCAACCTACCCTTCACCCTAGGGCGTTGCTCCACCAGATCGAATAGTTACGGCCTTAGAAGTCAGCGCCAGAAGCATAAAATACAATATAAATAAAACAGCTTTTCCATCGTATAAAACGAATAATTGCAACCAGTGTGAAAGTTATGGTCATTTCTACGTTCCGGGCAACATACGCTTCACCCTAGGGCGTTGCTCCAACAGATTGAATAGTTAGGGCCTTAGAAGTCAAGGCCCGAAGCATAAAATGCAATAAAAATACAACAGCTTTTCCATCGTATAGCAGGAATAATTTGCAACCAGTGTGATAGTAGTGGTCATTTCTACGTTCCGGGCAACCTAGGTTTCACTCCAGGCCGGTGCTCCACCAGATCGAATAGTTACGGCCTAAGAAGTTAACGCCAGAAGCACAAAATACGATAAAGATGCAACAGTTTTTCCATCGTATAAAACGAATAATTGCAACCAGTGTGAAAGTTATGGTCATTTCTACATTCCGAACAACCTAGGCTTCACTCTAGGGCGTTGCTCCACCAGACCGAATAGCTAGGTCCTTAGAAGTCAACGCCAGAAGCATAAAATACGATATAAATACAACAGCTTTTCCATCGTATAAAAGGAATAATTGCAAACAGTGTGAAAGTAATGGTCATTTCTACGTTCCGGGCAACCTAGGCTTCACTGTATGGCGTTCTTCCACCACATCGAAAAGCTACGGCCTCAGAAGTCAACGCCTGAAGTATAAAATACAATAAAAATACAACAGTCTTTCCATCCTATAACAGGAATAATTGCAACAAGCGTGAAAGTACTGATCATTTCGGCGTTTCGGGCATCCTAGACTTAACTCTGAGGCATCGATCCACCTGATCGAATAGTTAGGGCCTAAGAAGTCAACGCCAGAAGCTAAAAATACAATATAAATACAACAGCTTTGCCATCGTATAAAATGAATAATTGCAAACAGTGTGAAAGATATGGACATTTCTACGTTCCGGGCTTCCTACGCTTCACTCTATGGCGTTCTTCCACCACATCGAATAGCAACGGCCTCAGAAGTCAACGCCAGAAGCATAAAATACGATAAAGATGCAACTGTTTTTCCATCGTATAAAACGAGTAATTGCAACCAGTGTGAAAGTTATGGTCATTGCTACGTTCCGCGCAACCTACCCTTCACCCTAGGGCGTTGCTCCACCAGATCGAATAGTTACGGCCTTAGAAGTCAGCGCCAGAAGCATAAAATACAATAAAGATGCAACAGTTTTTCCATCGTTTAACAGGAATAACTGCAACCAGTGTGAATGTACTGGTCATTTCTACGTTCCGGGTAACCTAGGTTTCACTCTAGGGCGTTGCTCTACCAGATCGAATAGCTAGGGACTTAGAATTCAACGCCAGAAGGATAAAATACAAAATAAGTACAACAGTTATTCCATCGTATAAAACGAATAATTGCAATCTGTGTGAAAGTTATGCTCATTTCTACAGTCCGAGCAACCTAGGCTTCACTCTAGGGCGTTGCTCCACCAGATCGAATAGTTAGGTCCTTAGAAGTCAACGCCAGAAGCATAAAATACGATATAAATACAACAGCTTTTCCATCGTATAAAAGGAATAATTGCAAACAGTGTGAAAGTAATGGTCATTTCTACGTTCCGGGCAACCTAGGCTTCACAGTAAGGCGTTCTTCCACCACATCGAATAGATACGGCCTCAGAAGTCCACGCCTGAAGCATAAAATACAATAAAAATACAACAGTCTTTTCATCGTATAACAGGAATAATTGCAACAAGCGTGAAAGTAATGATCATTTCGGCGTTTCGGGCATCCTAGACTTAACTCTGAGGCATTGCTCCACCAGATCGATTATTTAGGGCCTTAGAAGTCAACCCCAGAAGCATAAAATACAATATAAATACAACAGTTTTTCCATCGTATAAAACGAGTAATTGCAGCCAGTATGAAACTTATGGTCATTTCTACGTTCCGGGCAACCTAGGCTTCACTGCAGGGCGTTGTTCTACAAGATCGAATAGTTAGGGCCTAAGAAGTCAACGCCAGAAGCATAAAATACAATATAAATATAACAGTTTCTCCATCGTATAAAACGAATAATAGCAACCAGTGTGAAAGTTATGATCATTTCTACGTTCCGGGCAACCTAGGCTTCACTCTAGGGCGTTGCTCCACCAGATCAAACAGTTAGGGCCTTAGAAGTCAACGCCCGAAGCATTAAATACAAAATAAATAGAACAGTTTTTCCATTGTATAAAACGAAAAATTGCAAACAGTGTGAAAGATATGGACATTTCTACGACCCGGGCTACCTAGGCTTCACTCTATGGCGTTCTTCCACCACATCGAATAGCAACAGCCTCAGAAGTCAACGCCCGAAGCATAAAATACAAAATAAATAGAACGGTTTTTCCATTGTATAAAACGAATAATTGCTGCCAGTGTAAAAGTTATGGACATTTATACGTTCCGGGCAACCTAGGCTTCACCCTAGGGCGTTGTACCACCAGATCGAATAGTTAGGGCCTAAGAAGTGAACGCCAGAAGCATAAAATACAATATAAATACAACAGTTTTTCCATCGTATAAAACGAATAATTGCAACCAGTATGAAACTTATGGTCATTTCTACGTACCGGGCAACCTAGGCTTCACTCTAGGGCGTTGCTCCACCAGATCGAATAGTTAGGGCCTTAGAAGTCAACGACCGAAGCATAAAATATAAAATAAATAGAACAGTTTTTCCATCGTATAAAACGAATAATTGCTACCAGTGTGAAAGTTATGGTCATTTCTACTTTCCGGGCAACCTAGACTTCACCCTAGGGCGTTGTTCCACCAGATGGAATAGTTAGGGCCTCAGAAGTCAACGCCAGAAGCATAAAATAGAATATAAATATAACGGCTTTTCCATCGTATAAAACGAATAATAGCAACCAGTGTGAAAGTTGTGGTCATTTCTACGTTCAGGGCAACCTAGGCTTCACTCTAGGGCGTTGCTCCACCAGATCAAACAGTTAGGGCCTTAGAAGTCAACGCCCGAAGCATAAAATACGATATAAATACAACAGCTTTTCCATCGTATAAAACAAATAATTGCAAACAGTGTGAAAGTAATGGTCATTTCTACGTTCCGGGAAACGTAGGCTTCACTGTATGGCGTTCTTCCACCACATCGAATAGCTACGGCCTCAGAAGTCAACGCCTGAAGTATAAAATACAATAAAAATACAACAGTCTTTCCATCCTATAACAGGAATAATTGCAACAAGCGTGAAAGTAATGATCATTTCGGCGTTTCGGGCATCCTAGACTTAACTCTGAGGCATCGCTCCACCTGATCGAATAGTTAGGGCCTAAGAAGTCAACGCGAGAAGCATAAAATATAATATAAATACAACAGCTTTGCCATCGTATAAAATGAATAATTGCAAACAGTGTGAAAGATATGGACATTTCTACGTTCCGGGCTTCCTAGGCTTCACTCTATGGCGTTCTTCCACCACATCGAATAGCAACGGCCTCAGAAGTCAACGCCAGAAGCATAAAATAGAATATAAATATAACGGCTTTTCCATCGTATAAAACGAATAATAGCAGCCAGTGTGAAAGTTGTGGTCATTTCTACGTTCAGGGCAACCTAGGCTTCACTCTAGGGCGTTGCTCCACCAGATCAAACAGTTAGGGCCTTAGAAGTCAACGCCCGAAGCATAAAATACGATATAAATACAACAGCTTTTCCATCGTATAAAACAAATAATTGCAACCAGTGTGAAAGTTATGGTCATTTCTACGTTCCGGGCAACCTAGGCTTCACTGTATGGCGTTCTTCCTTCACATCGGATAGCTACGGCCTCAGAAGTCAACGCCTGAAGTATAAAATACAATAAAAATACAACAGTCTTTCCATCCTATAACAGGAATAATTGCAACCCGTGTGAAAGTGATGGTCATTTCTACGTTCCAGGCAACCTGGGCTTCACTCTAGGGCGTTGGTCCACCAGATCAAACAGTTAGGGCCTTAGAAGTCAACGCCCGAAGCATTAAATACAAAATAAATGGAACAGTTTTTCCATTGTATAAAACGAATGATAGCAACCAGTGTGAAAGTTATGGTCATTTCTACGTTCCGGGCAACCTAGGCTGCACTCTAGGGCGTTGCTCCGCTAGATCGAATTGTTAGGGCCTTAGAAGTCAACGCCCGAAGCATAAAATACAAAATAAATAAAACAGTTTTTCCATCGTATAAAACGAAAAATTGCAAACAGTGTGAAAGATATGGACATTTCTACAATCCGGGTACCTAGGCTTCACTCTATGGCGTTGTTCCACCACATCGAACAGCAACGGCCTCAGAAGTCAACGCCAGAAGCTTAAATACAATATAAATATAACAGTTTTTCCATCGTATAAAACGAATAATAGCAACCAGTGTGAAAGTTATGGTCATTTCTACGTTCCGGGCAACCTAGGCTTCACTCTACGGCGATGCTCCACCAGATCAAACAGTTAGGGCCTCAGAAGTCAACGCCCGAAGCATAAAATACGATATAAATACAACAGCTTTTCCATCGTATAAAACAAATAATTGCAAACAGTGTGAAAGTAATGGTCATTTCTACGTTCCGGGAAACGTAGGCTTCACTGTATGGCGTTCTTCCACCACATCGAATAGCTACGGCCTCAGAAGTCAACGCCTGAAGTATAAAATACAATAAAAATACAACAGTCTTTCCATCCTATAACAGGAATATTTGCAACAAGCGTGAAAGTAATGATCATTTCGGCGTTTCGGGCATCCTAGACTTAACTCTGAGGCATCGCTCCACCTGATCGAATAGTTAGGGCCTAAGAAGTCAACGCCAGAAGCATAAAATATAATATAAATACAACAGCTTTGCCATCGTATAAAATGAATAATTGCAAACAGTGTGAAAGATATGGACATTTCTACGTTCCGGGCTTCCTAGGCTTCACTCTATGGCGTTCTTCCACCACATCGAATAGCAACGGCCTCAGAAGTCAACGCCAGAAGCATAAAATAGAATATAAATATAACGGCTTTTCCATCGTATAAAACGAATAATAGCAGCCAGTGTGAAAGTTGTGGTCATTTCTACGTTCAGGGCAACCTAGGCTTCACTCTAGGGCGTTGCTCCACCAGATCAAACAGTTAGGGCCTTAGAAGTCAACGCCCGAAGCATAAAATACGATATAAATACAACAGCTTTTCCATCGTATAAAACAAATAATTGCAACCAGTGTGAAAGTTATGGTCATTTCTACGTTCCGGGCAACCTAGGCTTCACTGTATGGCGTTCTTCCTTCACATCGGATAGCTACGGCCTCAGAAGTCAACGCCTGAAGTATAAAATACAATAAAAATACAACAGTCTTTCCATCCTATAACAGGAATAATTGCAACCCGTGTGAAAGTGATGGTCATTTCTACGTTCCAGGCAACCTGGGCTTCACTCTAGGGCGTTGGTCCACCAGATCAAACAGTTAGGGCCTTAGAAGTCAACGCCCGAAGCATTAAATACAAAATAAATGGAACAGTTTTTCCATTGTATAAAACGAATGATAGCAACCAGTGTGAAAGTTATGGTCATTTCTACGTTCCGGGCAACCTAGGCTGCACTCTAGGGCGTTGCTCCGCTAGATCGAATTGTTAGGGCCTTAGAAGTCAACGCCCGAAGCATAAAATACAAAATAAATAAAACAGTTTTTCCATCGTATAAAACGAAAAATTGCAAACAGTGTGAAAGATATGGACATTTCTACAATCCGGGTACCTAGGCTTCACTCTATGGCGTTGTTCCACCACATCGAACAGCAACGGCCTCAGAAGTCAACGCCAGAAGCTTAAATACAATATAAATATAACAGTTTTTCCATCGTATAAAACGAATAATAGCAACCAGTGTGAAAGTTATGGTCATTTCTACGTTCCGGGCAACGTAGGCTTCACTCTAGGCCGTTGCTCCACCAGATCGGATAGTTAGGTCCTTAGGAGCCAACGCCCGAAGCATAAAATACAAAATAAATAGAACTGTTTTTCCATCGTATAAAACGAATAATTGCTACCAGTGTGAAAGTAATGGTCATTTCTACTTTCCGGGCAACCTACGCTTCCCCCTAGGGCGTTGTTCCACCAGATGGAATAGTTAGGGCCTAAGAAGTCAACGCCAGAAGCATAAAATACGATATAAATACAACAGCTTTTCCATCGTATAAAACGAATAATTGCAACCAGTGTGAAAGTTATGGTCATTTCTACGTTCCGGGCAACCTAGGCTTCCCCCTAGGGCGTTGCTCCAACAGATTGCATATTTAGGGCCTTAGAAGTCAATGCCCGAAGCATAAAATGCAATAAAAATACAACAGTTTTTCCATCGTATAGCAGGAATAATTTGCAACCAGTGTGACGGTTATGGTCATATCTACGTTCCGGGCAACCTTGGCTTCACTCTAGGGCGTTGCTCCACCAGATCGAATAGTTAGTGCCTTAGAAGTCAACGCCAGAAGCATAAAATACGATATAAATACAACAGCTGTTCCATCGTATAAAAGGAATAATTGGAAACAGTGTGAAAGTAATGGTCATTTCTACGTTCCGGGCAACCTAGGCTTCACTCTACGGCGTTGTTCCACCAGGTCGAATAGTTAGGGCCTAAGAAGTCAACACCAGAAGAATAAAATACAAAATATATAGAACAGTTTTTCCATCGTATAAAACGAATAATTGCTACCAGTGTCAAAGTTATGGTCATTTCTACTTTCCAGGCAACCTAGGCGTCACCCTAGGGCGTTGTTCCACCAGATGGAATAGTTAGGGCCTAAGAAGTCAACGCCGGAAGCATAAAATACGATATAAATACGGCAGCTTTTCCATCGTATAAAACGAATAATTGCAACCAGTGTGTTAGTTATGCTCATTTCTACGTTCCGGGCAACCTAGGCTTCACCCTAGGGCGTTGCTCCAACAGATTGAATAGTTAGGGCCTTAAGAGTCAATGCCCGAAGCATAAAATGCAATAAAAATACAACAGTTTTTCCATCGTATAACAGGAATAGTTGCAACCAGTGTGAAAGGAATGGTCATTTCTACGTTCCGGGCAACGTATGTTTCACTCTAGGGCGTTGATCCACCAGAGGGAATAGTTAGGGCCTAAGAAGTCAACGCCAGAAGCATAAAATACCATATAAATACAACAGCTTTTCAATCGTATAAAACGAATATTTGCAACCAGTGTGAAAGTTATGGACATTTCTACATTCCGGCCAACCTAGGCTTCACCCTAGGGCGTTGCTCCACCTGCTCGAATAGTCAGGGCCTTAGAAGTCAACGCCAGAAGCATAAAATACAATAAAGATGCAACAGTTTTTCCATCGTTTTACAGGAATAACTGCAACCAGTTTGAATGTACTGGTCATTTCTACGTTCCGGATAACCTAGGCTTCACTCTAGGGCGTTGTTCCACCAGACCGAACAGTTAGGGCCTAAGAAGTCGACGCCAGAAGTATAAAATACAATGTAAATATAACAGTTTTTCCATCGTATAAGTCGAATGATAGCAACCAGTGTGAAAGTTATGGTCATTTCTACCTTCCGGGCAACCTAGGCTTCACCCTAGGGCGTTGTTCCACCACATCGAATAGCTACGGCCTCAGAAGTCAACGCCCGAAGCATAAAATACAAAATAAATAGAACGGTTTTTCCATTGTATAAAACGAATAATTGCTACGAGTGTAAAAGCTATGGTCATTTCTACGTTCCGGCAACCTAGGCTTCACCCTAGGGCGTTGCTCCAACAGATTGAATAGTTAGGGCCTTAAGAGTCAATGCCAGAAGCATAAAATACGATATAAATACGACAGCTTTTCCATCGTATAAAAGGAATAATTGCAAACAGTGTGAATGTACTGGTCATTTTTACGTTCCGGGTAACCTAGGTTTCACTCTAGAGCGTTGCTCCACCAGATAGAATAGCTAGGGACTTAGAATTCAACGCCAGAAGAATAAAATACAATATTAGTAAAACAGTTTTTCCATCGTATAAAATGAATATTTGCAAAAATTGTGAAAGTAATGGTCATTTCTATGTTCCGGGCAACCTATGCGACACTCTAGGGCGATGCTCCACCACATCTAATAGCTACGGCCTTAAAAGTCAATGCCAGAAGCATAAAATACGATATAAATACAACAACTTTTCCATCGTATAAAACGAATAATCGTAACCAGTGCGAAAGTTATGGTCATGTATACGTTCCGAATAACCTAGGTTTCACTCTAGTGCGTTGTTCCACAAGATCGAATAGTTAGGGCCTAAGTAGTCAACGCCAGAAGCATAAAATACAATATAAATAGAACAGTTTTTCCATTGTATAAAACGAATAATTGCTACCAGTGTGAAAGTTATGGTCATTTCTACGTACCGCGCAACCTGGGCTATACTCTAGGACGTTGTTCCACCAGATGGAATAGTTAGGGCCTAAGAAGTCAACGCCAGAAGCATAAAATACGATATAAATACAACAGCTTTTCAATCGTATAAAACAAATAATTGCAACCAGTGTGAAAGTTATGGTCATTTCTACGTTCCGAGCAACCTAGGCTTCACTCTAGGGCGTTGCTCCACCAGATCGAATAGTTAGGTCCTTAGAAGTCAACGCCAGAAGCATAAAATACGATATAAATACAACAGCTTTTCCATCGTATAAAAGGAATAATTGCAAACAGTGTGAAAGTAATGGACATTTCTACGTTCCGGGCAACCTAGGCTTCACTGTATGGCGTTCTTCCACCACATCGAATAGCTACTGCCTCAGAAGTCAACGCCTGAAGTATAAAATACAATAAAAATACAACAGTCTTTCCATCCTATAACAGGAATAATTGCAACAAGCGTGAAAGTAATGATCATTTCGGCGTTTCGGGCATCCTAGACTTAACTCTGAGGCATCGATCCACCTGATCGAATAGTTAGGGCCTAAGAAGTCAACGCCAGAAGCTAAAAATACAATATAAATACAACAGCTTTGCCATCGTATAAAATGAATAATTGCAAACAGTGTGAAAGATATGGACATTTCTACGTTCCGGGCTTCCTAGGCTTCACTCTATGGCGTTCTTCCACCACATCGAATAGCAACGGCCTCAGAAGTCAACGCCAGAAGCATAAAATACGATAAAGATGCAACAGTTTTTCCATCGTATAAAACGAGTAATTGCAACCAGTGTGAAAGTTATGGTCATTTCTACATTCCGAGCAACCTAGGCTTCACTCAATGGCGTTGCTCGAACAGATCGAATAGCTAGGGCCTTAGAAGTCAACCCCCGAAGCATAAAATACAATAAAGATGCAACAGTTTTTCCATCGTTTAACAGGAATAACTGCAACCAGTGTGAATGTACTGGTCATTTCTACGTTCCGGATAACCTAGGTTTCACTCTAGGGCGTGGTTCTACCAGATCGAATAGCTAGGGACTTAGAATTCAACGCCAGAAGGATAAAATACAATATAAGTACAACAGCCTTTACACCGTATAAAACGAATAATTGCAACCTCTGTGAAGGTTATGGTCATATCTACGTTCCGGGCAACCTAGGCTTCACTGTCGGGCGTTGCTCCACCAGATCGAAATGTTAGGGCCTAAGAAGTCTACGCCCGAAGCATAAAATACGATACAAATACAACAGCATTTCCATCGTATTAAATGAATAATTGCAAACAGTGTGAAAGCAGTGGTCATTTCTACGTTCCGCGCAACCTACCCTTCACCCTAGGGCGTTGCTCCACCAAATCGAATAGTTACGGCCTAAGAAGTCAACGCCAGAAGCATAAAATACGATGAAGATGCAACAGTTTTTCCATCGTATAAAACGAATAATTGCAATCAGTGTGAAAGTTATGGTCATTGCTACGTTCCGCGCAACCTACCCTTCACCCTAGGGCGTTGCTCCACCAGATCGAATAGTTACGGCCTTAGAAGTCAGCGCCAGAAGCATAAAATACAATAAAGATGCAACAGTTATTCCATCGTTTAACAGGAATAACTGCAACCAGTGTGAAAGTAGTGGCCATTTCTACGTTCCGGACAACCTAGGTTCCACTCCAGGGCGTTGCTCCACCAGATCGAATAGTTAGGGCCTTAGAAGTCAACGACCGAAGCATAAAATATAAAATAAATAGAACAGTTTTTCCATCGTATAAAACGAATAATTGCTACCAGTGTGAAAGTTATGGTCATTTCTACTTTCCGGGCAACCTAGACTTCACCCTAGGGCGTTGTTCCACCAGATGGAATAGTTGGGGCCTAAGAAGTCAACGCCAGAAGCATAAAATACGATATAAATACAACAGCTTTTCCATCGTATAAAACAAATAATTGCAACCAGTTTAATAGTGATGGTCATTTCTACGTACCGGGCAACCTAGGCTTCACTCTAGGGCGTTGCTCCACCAGATCGAATAGTTAGGGCCTTAGAAGTCAACGACCGAAGCATAAAATATAAAATAAATAGAACAGTTTTTCCATCGTATAAAACGAATAATTGCTAACAGTGTGAAAGTTATGGTCATTTCTACTTTCCGGGCAACCTAGACTTCACCCTAGGGCGTTGTTCCACCAGATGGAATAGTTAGGGCCTAAGAAGTCAACGCCAGAAGCATAAAATACGATATAAATACAACAGCTTTTCCATCGTATAAAACGAATAATTGCAACCAGTGTGAAGGTTATGGTCATTTCTACGTTCCGCGCAACATACGCTTCACCCTAGGGCGTTGCTCCAACAGATTGAATAGTTAGGGCCTTAGAAGTCAATGCCCGAAGCATAAAATGCAATAAAAATACAACAGCTTTTCCATCGTATAGCAGGAATAATTTGCAACCAGTGTGATAGTAGTGGTCATTTCTACGTTCCGGGCAACCTAGGTTTCACTCCAGGCCGGTGCTCCACCTGATCGAATAGTTACGGCCTAAGAAGTCAACGCCAGAAGCACAAAATACGATAAAGATGCAACAGTTTTTCCATCGTATAAAACGAATAATTGCAACCAGTGTGAAAGTTATGGTCATTTCTACATTCCGAGCAACCTAGGCTTCACGCTAGGGCGTTGCTCCACCAGACCGAACAGCTAGGTCCTTAGAAGTCAACGCCAGAAGCATAAAATACGATATAAATACAACAGCTTTTCCATCGTATAAAAGGAATAATTGCAAACAGTGTGAAAGTAATGGTCATTTCTACGTTCCGGGCAACCTAGGCTTCACTGTATGGCGTTCTTCCACCACATCGAATAGCTACGGCCTCAGAAGTCAACGCCTGAAGTATAAAATACAATAAAAATACAACAGTCTTTCCATCCTATAACAGGAATAATTGCAACAAGCGTGAAAGTAATGATCATTTCGGCGTTTCGGGCATCCTAGACTTAACTCTGAGGCATCGATCCACCTGATCGAATAGTTAGGGCCTAAGAAGTCAACGCCAGAAGCTAAAAATACAATATAAATACAACAGCTTTGCCATCGTATAAAATGAATAATTGCAAACAGTGTGAAAGATATGGACATTTCTACGTTCCGGGCAACCTAGGCTTCACTCTACGGCGTTGTTCCACCAGATCGAATAGTTAGGGCCTAAGAAGTCAACACCAGAAGAATAAAATACAAAATAAATAGAACGGTTTTTCCATTGTATAAAACGAATAATTGCTGCCAGTGTAAAAGTTATGGTCATTTCTACGTTCCGGGCAACCTAGGCTTCACCCTAGGGCGTTGTACCACCAGATCGAATAGTTAGGGCCTAAGAAGTGAACGCCAGAAGCATAAAATACAATATAAATACAACAGTTTTTCCATCGTATAAAACGAATAATTGCAACCAGTATGAAACTTACGGTCATTTCTACGTACCGGGCAACCTAGGCTTCACTCTAGGGCGTTGCTCTACCAGATCGAATAGTTAGGGCCTTAGAAGTCAACGCCCGAAGCATAAAATACAAAATAAATAGAACAGCTTTTCCATCGTATAAAACGAATAATTGTTACCAGTGTGAAAGTTATGGTCATTTCTACTTCCCGGGCAACCTAGGCTTCACCCTAGGGCGTTGTTCCACCAGATGGAATAGTTAGGGCCTAAGAAGTCAACGCCAGAAGCATAAAATACGATATAAATACAACAGCTTTTCCATCGTATAAAACGAATAATTGCAACCAGTGTGAAGGTTATGGTCATTTCTACGTTCCGGGCAACATACGCTTCACCCTAGGGCGTTGCTCCAACAGATTGAATAGTTAGGGCCTTAGAAGTCAATGCCCGAAGCATAAAATGCAATAAAAATACAACAGCTTTTCCATCGTATAGCAGGAATAATTTGCAACCAGTGTGATAGTAGTGGTCATTTCTACGTTCCGGGCAACCTAGGTTTCACTCCAGGCCGGTGCTCCACCAGATCGAATAGTTACGGCCTAAGAAGTCAACGCCAGAAGCACAAAATACGATAAAGATGCAACTGTTTTTCCATCGTATAAAACGAATAATTGCAACCAGTGTGAAAGTTATGGTCATTTCTACATTCCGAGCAACCTAGGCTTCACTCTAGGGCGTTGCTCCACCAGACCGAATAGCTAGGTCCTTAGAAGTCAACGCCAGAAGCATAAAATACGATATAAATACAACAGCTTTTCCATCGTATAAAAGGAATAATTGCAAACAGTGTGAAAGTAATGGTCATTTCTACGTTCCGGGCAACCTAGGCTTCACTGTATGGCGTTCTTCCGCCACATCGAATAGCTACGGCCTCAGAAGTCAACGCCTGAAGTATAAAATACAATAAAAATACAACAGTCTTTCCATCCTATAACAGGAATAATTGCAACAAGCGTGAAAGTAATGATCATTTCGGCGTTTCGGGCATCCTAGACTTAACTCTGAGGCATCGATCCACCTGATCGAATAGTTAGGGCCTAAGAAGTCAACGCCAGAAGCTAAAAATACAATATAAATACAACAGCTTTGCCATCGTATAAAATGAATAATTGCAAACAGTGTGAAAGATATGGACATTTCTACGTTCCGGGCTTCCTAGGCTTCACTCTATGGCGTTCTTCCACCACATCGAATAGCAACGGCCTAAGAAGTCAACGCCAGAAGCATAAAATACGATGAAGATGCAACAGTTTTTCCATCGTATAAAACGAATAATTGCAATCAGTGTGAAAGTTATGGTCATTGCTACGTTCCTCGCAACCTACCCTTCACCCTAGGGCGTTGCTCCACCAGATCGAATAGTTACGGCCTTAGAAGTCAGCGCCAGAAGCATAAAATACAATAAAGATGCAACAGTTATTCCATCGTTTAACAGGAATAACTGCAACCAGTGTGAAAGTAGTGGTCATTTCTACGTTCCGGGCAACCTAGGTTCCACTCCAGGGCGTTGCTCCACCAGATCGAATAGTTAGGGCCTTAGAAGTCAACGACCGAAGCATAAAATATAAAATAAATAGAACAGTTTTTCCATCGTATAAAACGAATAATTGCTACCAGTGTGAAAGTTATGGTCATTTCTACTTTCCGGGCAACATGGACTTCACCCTAGGGCGTTGTTCCACCAGATGGAATAGTTGGGGCCTAAGAAGTCAACGCCAGAAGCATAAAATACGATATAAATACAACAGCTTTTCCATCGTATAAAACAAATAATTGCAACCAGTTTAATAGTGATGGTCATTTCTACGTACCGGGCAACCTAGGCTTCACTCTAGGGCGTTGCTCCACCAGATCGAATAGTTAGGGCCTTAGAAGTCAACGACCGAAGCATAAAATATAAAATAAATAGAACAGTTTTTCCATCGTATAAAACGAATAATTGCTAACAGTGTGAAAGTTATGGTCATTTCTACTTTCCGGGCAACCTAGACTTCACCCTAGGGCGTTGTTCCACCAGATGGAATAGTTAGGGCCTAAGAAGTCAACGCCAGAAGCATAAAATACGATATAAATACAACAGCTTTTCCATCGTATAAAACGAATAATTGCAACCAGTGTGAAGGTTATGGTCATTTCTACGTTCCGCGCAACATACGCTTCACCCTAGGGCGTTGCTCCAACAGATTGAATAGTTAGGGCCTTAGAAGTCAATGCCCGAAGCATAAAATGCAATAAAAATACAACAGCTTTTCCATCGTATAGCAGGAATAATTTGCAACCAGTGTGATAGTAGTGGTCATTTCTACGTTCCGGGCAACCTAGGTTTCACTCCAGGCCGGTGCTCCACCTGATCGAATAGTTACGGTCTAAGAAGTCAACGCCAGAAGCACAAAATACGATAAAGATGCAACAGTTTTTCCATCGTATAAAACGAATAATTGCAACCAGTGTGAAAGTTATGGTCATTTCTACATTCCGAGCAACCTAGGCTTCACTCTAGGGCGTTGCTCCACCAGACCGAATAGCTAGGTCCTTAGAAGTCAACGCCAGAAGCATAAAATACGATATAAATACAACAGCTTTTCCATCGTATAAAAGGAATAATTGCAAACAGTGTGAAAGTAATGGTCATTTCTACGTTCCGGGCAACCTAGGCTTCACTGTATGGCGTTCTTCCACCACATCGAATAGCTACGGCCTCAGAAGTCAACGCCTGAAGTATAAAATACAATAAAAATACAACAGTCTTTCCATCCTATAACAGGAATAATTGC
This sequence comes from Calliopsis andreniformis, assembly GCF_051401765.1. Classification (NCBI taxonomy): domain Eukaryota; kingdom Metazoa; phylum Arthropoda; class Insecta; order Hymenoptera; family Andrenidae; genus Calliopsis; species Calliopsis andreniformis. Next base: position 10,772,736 of record NW_027480433.1, read on the forward strand.
AACAAGCGTGAAAGTAATGATCATTTCGGCGTTTCGGGCATCCTAGACTTAACTCTGAGGCATCGATCCACCTGATCGAATAGTTAGGGCCTAAGAAGTCAACGCCAGAAGCTAAAAATACAATATAAATACAACAGCTTTGCCATCGTATAAAATGAATAATTGCAAACAGTGTGAAAGATATGGACATTTCTACGTTCCGGGCAACCTAGGCTTCACTCTACGGCGTTGTTCCACCAGATCGAATAGTTAGGGCCTAAGAAGTCAACACCAGAAGAATAAAATACAAAATAAATAGAACGGTTTTTCCATTGTATAAAACGAATAATTGCTGCCAGTGTAAAAGTTATGGTCATTTCTACGTTCCGGGCAACCTAGGCTTCACCCTAGGGCGTTGTACCACCAGATCGAATAGTTAGGGCCTAAGAAGTGAACGCCTGAAGCATAAAATACAATATAAATACAACAGTTTTTCCATCGTATAAAACGAATAACTGCAACCAGTATGAAACTTACGGTCATTTCTACGTACCGGGCAACCTAGGCTTCACTCTAGGGCGTTGCTCTACCAGATCGAATAGTTAGGGCCTTAGAAGTCAACGCCCGAAGCATAAAATACAAAATAAATAGAACAGCTTTTCCATCGTATAAAACGAATAATTGTTACCAGTGTGAAAGTTATGGTCATTTCTACTTCCCGGGCAACCTAGGCTTCACCCTAGGGCGTTGTTCCACCGGATGGAATAGTTAGGGCCTAAGAAGTCAACGCCAGAAGCATAAAATACGATATAAATACAACAGCTTTTCCATCGTATAAAACGAATAATTGCAACCAGTGTGAAGGTTATGGTCATTTCTACGTTCCGGGCAACATACGCTTCACCCTAGGGCGTTGCTCCAACAGATTGAATAGTTAGGGCCTTAGAAGTCAATGCCCGAAGCATAAAATGCAATAAAAATACAACAGCTTTTCCATCGTATAGCAGGAATAATTTGCAACCAGTGTGATAGTAGTGGTCATTTCTACGTTCCGGGCAACCTAGGTTTCACTCCAGGCCGGTGCTCCACCAGATCGAATAGTTACGGCCTAAGAAGTCAACGCCAGAAGCACAAAATACGATAAAGATGCAACAGTTTTTCTATCGTATAAAACGAATAATTGCAACCAGTGTGAAAGTTATGGTCATTTCTACATTCCGAGCAACCTAGGCTTCACTCTAGGGCGTTGCTCCACCAGACCGAATAGCTAGGTCCTTAGAAGTCAACGCCAGAAGCATAAAATACGATATAAATACAACAGCTTTTCCATCGTATAAAAGGAATAATTGCAAACAGTGTGAAAGTAATGGTCATTTCTACGTTCCGGGCAACCTAGGCTTCACTGTATGGCGTTCTTCCGCCACATCGAATAGCTACGGCCTCAGAAGTCAACGCCTGAAGTATAAAATACAATAAAAATACAACAGTCTTTCCATCCTATAACAGGAATAATTGCAACAAGCGTGAAAGTAATGATCATTTCGGCGTTTCGGGCATCCTAGACTTAACTCTGAGGCATCGATCCACCTGATCGAATAGTTAGGGCCTAAGAAGTCAACGCCAGAAGCTAAAAATACAATATAAATACAACAGCTTTGCCATCGTATAAAATGAATAATTGCAAACAGTGTGAAAGATATGGACATTTCTACGTTCCGGGCTTCCTAGGCTTCACTCTATGGCGTTCTTCCACCACATCGAATAGCAACGGCCTCAGAAGTCAACGCCAGAAGCATAAAATACGATAAAGATGCAACAGTTTTTCCATCGTATAAAACGAGTAATTGCAACCAGTGTGAAAGTTATGGTCATTTCTACATTCCGAGCAGCCTAGGCTTCACTCTATGGCGTTGCTCGAACAGATCGAATAGCTAGGGCCTTAGAAGTCAACGCCCGAAGCATAAAATACAATAAAGATGCAACAGTTTTTCCATCGTTTAACAGGAATAACTGCAACCAGTGTGAATGTACTGGTCATTTCTACGTTCCGGATAACCTAGGTTTCACTCTAGGGCGTTGTTCTACCAGATCGAATAGCTAGGGACTTAGAATTCAACGTCAGAAGGATAAAATACAATATAAGTACAACAGTTATTCCATCGTATAAAACGAATAATTGCAATCAGTGTGAAAGTTATGGTCATTTCTACATTCCGAGCAACCTACGCTTCACTCTAGGGCGTTGCTCCACCAGATCGAATAGTTAGGTCCTTAGAAGTCAACGCCAGAAGCATAAAATACGATATGAATACAACAGCTTTTCCATCGTATAAAAGGAATAATTGCAAACAGTGTGAAAGTAATGCTCATTTCTACGTTCCGGGCAACCTAGGCTTCACTCTACGGCGTTGTTCCACCAGATCGAATAGTTAGGGCCTAGGAAGTCAACACCAGAAGAATAAAATACAAAATAAATACAACAGCCTTTACACCGTATAAAACGGATAATTGCAACCTCTGTGAAGGTTATGGTCATATCTACGTTCCGGGCAACCTAGGCTTCACTGTCGGGCGTTGCTCCACCAGATCGAAATGTTAGGGCCTAAGAAGTCTACGCCCGAAGCGTAAAATACGATATAAATACAACAGCATTTCCATCGTATTAAATGAATAATTGCAAACAGTGTGAAAGCAGTGGTCATTTCTACGTTCCGCGAAACCTACCCTTCACCCTAGGGCGTTGCTCCACCAGATCGAATAGTTACGGCCTAAGAAGTCAACGCCAGAAGCATAAAATACGATGAAGATGCAACAGTTTTTCCATCGTATAAAACGAATAATTGCAATCAGTGTGAAAGTTATGGTCATTGCTACGTTCCGCGCAACCTACCCTTCACCCTAGGGCGTTGCTCCACCAGATCGAATAGTTACGGCCTTAGAAGTCAGCGCCAGAAGCATAAAATACAATAAAAATGCAACAGTTATTCCATCGTTTAACAGGAATAACTGCAACCAGTGTGAAAGTAGTGGTCATTTCTACGTTCCGGGCAACCTAGGCTTCACTGTAAGGCGTTCTTCCACCACATCGAATAGCTACGGCCTCAGCAGTTTACGCCTGACGCATAAAATACAATAAAAATACAACAGTCTTTTCATCGTACAACAGGAATAATTGCAACAAGCGTGAAAGTAATGATCATTTCGGCGTTTCGGGAATCCTAGACTTAATTCTGAGGCATTGCTCCACCAGATCGATTATTTAGGGCCTTAGAAGTCAACCCCAGAAGCATAAAATACAATATAAATACAACAGTTTTTCCATCGTATAAAACGAATAATTGCTACCAGTGTGAAAGTTATGGTCATTTCTACTTTCCGGGCAACCTAGACTTCACGCTAGGGCGTTGTTCCACCAGATGGAATAGTTAGGGCCTAAGAAGTCAACGCCAGAAGCATAAAATACGATATAAATACAACAGCTTTTCCATCGTATAAAACGAATAATTGCAACCAGTGTGAAAGTTATGGTCATTTCTACGTTCCGGGCAACATACGCTTCACCCTAGGGCGTTGCTCCAACAGATTGAATAGTTAGGGCCTTAGAAGTCAATGCCCGAAGCATAAAATGCAATAAAAATACAACAGCTTTTCCATCGTATAGCAGGAATAATTTGCAACCAGTGTGATAGTAGTGGTCATTTCTACGTTCCGGGCAACCTAGGTTTCACTCCAGGCCGGTGCTCCACCAGATCGAATAGTTACGGCCTAAGAAGTTAACGCCAGAAGCACAAAATACGATAAAGATGCAACAGTTTTTCCATCGTATAAAACGAATAATTGCAACCAGTGTGAAAGTTATGGTCATTTCTACATTCCGAGCAACCTAGGCTTCACTCTAGGGCGTTGCTCCACCAGACCGAATAGCTAGGTCCTTAGAAGTCAACGCCAGAAGCATAAAATACGATATAAATACAACAGCTTTTCCATCGTATAAAAGGAATAATTGCAAACAGTGTGAAAGTAATGGTCATTTCTACGTTCCGGGCAACCTAGGCTTCACTGTATGGCGTTCTTCCACCACATCGAATAGCTACGGCCTCAGAAGTCAACGCCTGAAGTATAAAATACAATAAAAATACAACAGTCTTTCCATCCTATAACAGGAATAATTGCAACAAGCGTGAAAGTAATGATCATTTCGGCGTTTCGGGCATCCTAGACTTAACTCTGAGGCATCGATCCACCTGATCGAATAGTTAGGGCCTAAGAAGTCAACGCCAGAAGCTAAAAATACAATATAAATACAACAGCTTTGCCATCGTATAAAATGAATAATTGCAAACAGTGTGAAAGATATGGACATTTCTACGTTCCGGGCAACCTAGGCTTCACTCTACGGCGTTGTTCCACCAGATCGAATAGTTAGGGCCTAAGAAGTCAACACCAGAAGAATAAAATACAAAATAAATAGAACGGTTTTTCCATTGTATAAAACGAATAATTGCTGCCAGTGTAAAAGTTATGGTCATTTCTACGTTCCGGGCAACCTAGGCTTCACCCTAGGGCGTTGTACCACCAGATCGAATAGTTAGGGCCTAAGAAGTGAACGCCTGAAGCATAAAATACAATATAAATACAACAGTTTTTCCATCGTATAAAACGAATAATTGCAACCAGTATGAAACTTACGGTCATTTCTACGTACCGGGCAACCTAGGCTTCACTCTAGGGCGTTGCTCTACCAGATCGAATAGTTAGGGCCTTAGAAGTCAACGCCCGATGCATAAAATACAAAATAAATAGAACAGCTTTTCCATCGTATAAAACGAATAATTGTTACCAGTGTGAAAGTTATGGTCATTTCTACTTCCCGGGCAAATTAGGCTTCACCCTAGGGCGTTGTTCCACCAGATGGAATAGTTAGGGCCTAAGAAGTCAACGCCAGAAGCATAAAATACGATATAAATACAACAGCTTTTCCATCGTATAAAACGAATAATTGCAACCAGTGTGAAGGTTATGGTCATTTCTACGTTCCGGGCAACATACGCTTCACCCTAGGGCGTTGCTCCAACAGATTGAATAGTTAGGGCCTTAGAAGTCAATGCCCGAAGCATAAAATGCAATAAAAATACAACAGCTTTTCCATCGTATAGCAGGAATAATTTGCAACCAGTGTGATAGTAGTGGTCATTTCTACGTTCCGGGCAACCTAGGTTTCACTCCAGGCCGGTGCTCCACCAGATCGAATAGTTACGGCCTAAGAAGTCAACGCCAGAAGCACAAAATACGATAAAGATGCAACAGTTTTTCCATCGTATAAAACGAATAATTGCAACCAGTGTGAAAGTTATGGTCATTTCTACATTCCGAGCAACCTAGGCTTCACTCTAGGGCGTTGCTCCACCAGACCGAATAGCTAGGTCCTTAGAAGTCAACGCCAGAAGCATAAAATACGATATAAATACAACAGCTTTTCCATCGTATAAAAGGAATAATTGCAAACAGTGTGAAAGTAATGGTCATTTCTACGTTCCGGGCAACCTAGGCTTCACTGTATGGCGTTCTTCCGCCACATCGAATAGCTACGGCCTCAGAAGTCAACGCCTGAAGTATAAAATACAATAAAAATACAACAGTCTTTCCTTCCTATAACAGGAATAATTGCAACAAGCGTGAAAGTAATGATCATTTCGGCGTTTCGGGCATCCTAGACTTAACTCTGAGGCATCGATCCACCTGATCGAATAGTTAGGGCCTAAGAAGTCAACGCCAGAAGCTAAAAATACAATATAAATACAACAGCTTTGCCATCGTATAAAATGAATAATTGCAAACAGTGTGAAAGATATGGACATTTCTACGTTCCGGGCTTCCTAGGCTTCACTCTATGGCGTTCTTCCACCACATCGAATAGCAACGGCCTCAGAAGTCAACGCCAGAAGCATAAAATACGATAAAGATGCAACAGTTTTTCCATCGTATAAAACGAGTAATTGCAACCAGTGTGAAAGTTATGGTCATTTCTACATTCCGAGCAACCTAGGCTTCACTCTATGGCGTTGCTCGAACAGATCGAATAGCTAGGGCCTTAGAAGTCAACGCCCGAAGCATAAAATACAATAAAGATGCAACAGTTTTTCCATCGTTTAACAGGAATAACTGCAACCAGTGTGAATGTACTGGTCATTTCTACGTTCCGGATAACCTAGGTTTCACTCTAGGGCGTTGTTCTACCAGATCGAATAGCTAGGGACTTAGAATTCAACGTCAGAAGGATAAAATACAATATAAGTACAACAGTTATTCCATCGTATAAAACGAATAATTGCAATCAGTGTGAAAGTTATGGTCATTTCTACATTCCGAGCAACCTACGCTTCACTCTAGGGCGTTGCTCCACCAGATCGAATAGTTAGGTCCTTAGAAGTCAACGCCAGAAGCATAAAATACGATATAAATACAACAGCTTTTCCATCGTATAAAAGGAATAATTGCAAACAGTGTGAAAGTAATGCTCATTTCTACGTTCCGGGCAACCTAGGCTTCACTCTACGGCGTTGTTCCACCAGATCGAATAGTTAGGGCCTAGGAAGTCAACACCAGAAGAATAAAATACAAAATAAATACAACAGCCTTTACACCGTATAAAACGGATAATTGCAACCTCTGTGAAGGTTATGGTCATATCTACGTTCCGGGCAACCTAGGCTTCACTGTCGGGCGTTGCTCCACCAGATCGAAATGTTAGGGCCTAAGAAGTCTACGCCCGAAGCATAAAATACGATATAAATACAACAGCATTTCCATCGTATTAAATGAATAATTGCAAACAGTGTGAAAGCAGTGGTCATTTCTACGTTCCGCGAAACCTACCCTTCACCCTAGGGCGTTGCTCCACCAGATCGAATAGTTACGGCCTAAGAAGTCAACGCCAGAAGCATAAAATACGATGAAGATGCAACAGTTTTTCCATCGTATAAAACGAATAATTGCAATCAGTGTGAAAGTTATGGTCATTGCTACGTTCCGCGCAACCTACCCTTCACCCTAGGGCGTTGCTCCACCAGATCGAATAGTTACGGCCTTAGAAGTCAGCGCCAGAAGCATAAAATACAATAAAAATGCAACAGTTATTCCATCGTTTAACAGGAATAACTGCAACCAGTGTGAAAGTAGTGGTCATTTCTACGTTCCGGGCAACCTAGGCTTCACTGTAAGGCGTTCTTCCACCACATCGAATAGCTACGGCCTCAGCAGTCTACGCCTGACGCATAAAATACAATAAAAATACAACAGTCTTTTCATCGTACAACAGGAATAATTGCAACAAGCGTGAAAGTAATGATCATTTCGGCGTTTCGGGCATCCTAGACTTAATTCTGAGGCATTGCTCCACCAGATCGATTATTTAGGGCCTTAGAAGTCAACCCCAGAAGCATAAAATACAATATAAATACAACAGTTTTTCCATCGTATAAAACGAATAATTGCTACCAGTGTGAAAGTTATGGTCATTTCTACTTTCCGGGCAACCTAGACTTCACGCTAGGGCGTTGTTCCACCAGATGGAATAGTTAGGGCCTAAGAAGTCAACGCCAGAAGCATAAAATACGATATAAATACAACAGCTTTTCCATCGTATAAAACGAATAATTGCAACCAGTGTGAAAGTTATGGTCATTTCTACGTTCCGGGCAACATACGCTTCACCCTAGGGCGTTGCTCCAACAGATTGAATAGTTAGGGCCTTAGAAGTCAATGCCCGAAGCATAAAATGCAATAAAAATACAACAGCTTTTCCATCGTATAGCAGGAATAATTTGCAACCAGTGTGATAGTAGTGGTCATTTCTACGTTCCGGGCAACCTAGGTTTCACTCCAGGCCGGTGCTCCACCAGATCGAATAGTTACGGCCTAAGAAGTTAACGCCAGAAGCACAAAATACGATAAAGATGCAACAGTTTTTCCATCGTATAAAACGAATAATTGAAACCAGTGTGAAAGTTATGGTCATTTCTACATTCCGAACAACCTAGGCTTCACTCTAGGGCGTTGCTCCACCAGACCGAATAGCTAGGTCCTTAGAAGTCAACGCCAGAAGCATAAAATACGATATAAATACAACAGCTTTTCCATCGTATAAAAGGAATAATTGCAAACAGTGTGAAAGTAATGGTCATTTCTACGTTCCGGGCAACCTAGGCTTCACTGTATGGCGTTCTTCCACCACATCGAAAAGCTACGGCCTCAGAAGTCAACGCCTGAAGTATAAAATACAATAAAAATACAACAGTCTTTCCATCCTATAACAGGAATAATTGCAACAAGCGTGAAAGTACTGATCATTTCGGCGTTTCGGGCATCCTAGACTTAACTCTGAGGCATCGATCCACCTGATCGAATAGTTAGGGCCTAAGAAGTCAACGCCAGAAGCTAAAAATACAATATAAATACAACAGCTTTGCCATCGTATAAAATGAATAATTGCAAACAGTGTGAAAGATATGGACATTTCTACGTTCCGGGCTTCCTACGCTTCACTCTATGGCGTTCTTCCACCACATCGAATAGCAACGGCCTCAGAAGTCAACGCCAGAAGCATAAAATACGATAAAGATGCAACTGTTTTTCCATCGTATAAAACGAGTAATTGCAACCAGTGTGAAAGTTATGGTCATTGCTACGTTCCGCGCAACCTACCCTTCACCCTAGGGCGTTGCTCCACCAGATCGAATAGTTACGGCCTTAGAAGTCAGCGCCAGAAGCATAAAATACAATAAAGATGCAACAGTTTTTCCATCGTTTAACAGGAATAACTGCAACCAGTGTGAATGTACTGGTCATTTCTACGTTCCGGGTAACCTAGGTTTCACTCTAGGGCGTTGCTCTACCAGATCGAATAGCTAGGGACTTAGAATTCAACGCCAGAAGGATAAAATACAAAATAAGTACAACAGTTATTCCATCGTATAAAACGAATAATTGCAATCTGTGTGAAAGTTATGCTCATTTCTACAGTCCGAGCAACCTAGGCTTCACTCTAGGACGTTGCTCCACCAGATCGAATAGTTAGGGCCTAAGATGTCAACACCAGAAGAATAAAATACAAAATAAATACAACAGCCTTGACACCGTATAAAACGAATAATTGCAACCTGTGTGAAGGTTATGGTCATATCTACGTTCCGGGCAACCTAGGCTTCACTGTCGGGCGTTGCTCCACCAGATCGAAATGTTAGGGCCTAAGAAGTCTACGCCCGAAGCATAAAATACGATATAAATACAACAGCATTTCCATCGTATTAAATGAATAATTGCAAACAGTGTGAAAGTAATGGTCATTTCTACGTTCCGGGCAACCTAGGCTTCACAGTAAGGCGTTCTTCCACCACATCGAATAGATACGGCCTCAGAAGTCCACGCCTGAAGCATAAAATACAATAAAAATACAACAGTCTTTTATCGTATAACAGGAATAATTGCAACAAGCGTGAAAGTAATGATCATTTCGGCGTTTCGGGCATCCTAGACTTAACTCTGAGGCATTGCTCCACCAGATCGATTATTTAGGGCCTTAGAAGTCAACCCCAGAAGCATAAAATACAATATAAATACAACAGTTTTTCCATCGTATAAAACGAATAATTGCAGCCAGTATGAAACTTATGGTCATTTCTACGTTCCGGGCAACCTAGGCTTCACTGCAGGGCGTTGTTCTACAAGATCGAATAGTTAGGGCCTAAGAAGTCAACGCCAGAAGCATAAAATACAATATAAATATAACAGTTTCTCCATCGTATAAAACGAATAATAGCAACCAGTGTGAAAGTTATGATCATTTCTACGTTCCGGGCAACCTAGGCTTCACTCTAGGGCGTTGCTCCACCAGATCAAACAGTTAGGGCCTTAGAAGTCAACGCCCGAAGCATTAAATACAAAATAAATAGAACAGTTTTTCCATTGTATAAAACGAAAAATTGCAAACAGTGTGAAAGATATGGACATTTCTACGACCCGGGCTACCTAGGCTTCACTCTATGGCGTTCTTCCACCACATCGAATAGCAACAGCCTCAGAAGTCAACGCCCGAAGCATAAAATACAAAATAAATAGAACGGTTTTTCCATTGTATAAAACGAATAATTGCTGCCAGTGTAAAAGTTATGGACATTTATACGTTCCGGGCAACCTAGGCTTCACCCTAGGGCGTTGTACCACCAGATCGAATAGTTAGGGCCTAAGAAGTGAACGCCAGAAGCATAAAATACAATATAAATACAACAGTTTTTCCATCGTATAAAACGAATAATTGCAACCAGTATGAAACTTATGGTCATTTCTACGTACCGGGCAGCCTAGGCTTCACTCTAGGGCGTTGCTCCACCAGATCGAATAGTTAGGGCCTTAGAAGTCAACGACCGAAGCATAAAATATAAAATAAATAGAACAGTTTTTCCATCGTATAAAACGAATAATTGCTACCAGTGTGAAAGTTATGGTCATTTCTACTTTCCGGGCAACCTAGACTTCACCCTAGGGCGTTGTTCCACCAGATGGAATAGTTAGGGCCTCAGAAGTCAACGCCAGAAGCATAAAATAGAATATAAATATAACGGCTTTTCCATCGTATAAAACGAATAATAGCAACCAGTGTGAAAGTTGTGGTCATTTCTACGTTCAGGGCAACCTAGGCTTCACTCTAGGGCGTTGCTCCACCAGATCAAACAGTTAGGGCCTTAGAAGTCAACGCCCGAAGCATAAAATACGATATAAATACAACAGCTTTTCCATCGTATAAAACAAATAATTGCAAACAGTGTGAAAGTAATGGTCATTTCTACGTTCCGGGAAACGTAGGCTTCACTGTATGGCGTTCTTCCACCACATCGAATAGCTACGGCCTCAGAAGTCAACGCCTGAAGTATAAAATACAATAAAAATACAACAGTCTTTCCATCCTATAACGGGAATAATTGCAACAAGCGTGAAAGTAATGATCATTTCGGCGTTTCGGGCATCCTAGACTTAACTCTGAGGCATCGCTCCACCTGATCGAATAGTTAGGGCCTAAGAAGTCAACGCCAGAAGCATAAAATATAATATAAATACAACAGCTTTGCCATCGTATAAAATGAATAATTGCAAACAGTGTGAAAGATATGGACATTTCTACGTTCCGGGCTTCCTAGGCTTCACTCTATGGCGTTCTTCCGCCACATCGAATAGCAACGGCCTCAGAAGTCAACGCCAGAAGCATAAAATAGAATATAAATATAACGGCTTTTCCATCGTATAAAACGAATAATAGCAGCCAGTGTGAAAGTTGTGGTCATTTCTACGTTCAGGGCAACCTAGGCTTCACTCTAGGGCGTTGCTCCACCAGATCAAACAGTTAGGGCCTTAGAAGTCAACGCCCGAAGCATAAAATACGATATAAATACAACAGCTTTTCCATCGTATAAAACAAATAATTGCAACCAGTGTGAAAGTTATGGTCATTTCTACGTTCCGGGCAACCTAGGCTTCACTGTATGGCGTTCTTCCTTCACATCGGATAGCTACGGCCTCAGAAGTCAACGCCTGAAGTATAAAATACAATAAAAATACAACAGTCTTTCCATCCTATAACAGGAATAATTGCAACCCGTGTGAAAGTGATGGTCATTTCTACGTTCCAGGCAACCTGGGCTTCACTCTAGGGCGTTGGTCCACCAGATCAAACAGTTAGGGCCTTAGAAGTCAACGCCCGAAGCATTAAATACAAAATAAATGGAACAGTTTTTCCATTGTATAAAACGAATGATAGCAACCAGTGTGAAAGTTATGGTCATTTCTACGTTCCGGGCAACCTAGGCTGCACTCTAGGGCGTTGCTCCGCTAGATCGAATTGTTAGGGCCTTAGAAGTCAACGCCCGAAGCATAAAATACAAAATAAATAAAACAGTTTTTCCATCGTATAAAACGAAAAATTGCAAACAGTGTGAAAGATATGGACATTTCTACAATCCGGGTACCTAGGCTTCACTCTATGGCGTTGTTCCACCACATCGAACAGCAACGGCCTCAGAAGTCAACGCCAGAAGCTTAAATACAATATAAATATAACAGTTTTTCCATCGTATAAAACGAATAATAGCAACCAGTGTGAAAGTTATGGTCATTTCTACGTTCCGGGCAACCTAGGCTTCACTCTACGGCGATGCTCCACCAGATCAAACAGTTAGGGCCTCAGAAGTCAACGCCCGAAGCATAAAATACAAAATAAATAGAACGGTATTTCCATCGTATAAAACGAATAATTGCTACCAGTGTAAAAGTTATGGTCATTTCTACGTTCCGGGTAACCTAGGCTTCACCCTAGGGCGTTGCGCCACCAGATCGAATAGTTAGGGTCTTAGAAGTCAATGCCCGAAGCATAAAATGCATTAAAAATACAACAGTTTTTCCATCACATAACAGGAATAATTGCAACCAGTTTGAAAGTGATGGTCATTTCTACGTTCCGGGAAACCTCGGCTTCACTCTAGGGCGTTGCTCCGCCAGATCGAATAGTTAGTGCATTAAAAGTCAACGCCAGGAGCATAAAATACAATATAAATAGAACTGTTTTTCCATCGTATAAAACGAATAATAGCAACCAGTGTGAAAGTTATGGTCATTTCTACGTTCGGGAAACCTAGGCTTCACCCCAGTGCGTTGTTCCACCAGATCGAATAGTTAGGGCCTAAGAAGTGAACGCCAGCAGCATAAAATACAATATAAATACAACAGTTCTTCCAACATATAAAACGAATAATTGCAACCAGTATGAAAGTTATGGTCATTTCTACGTTCCGGGCTACCTAGGCTTCACTCTAGGGCGTTGCTCCACCAGAACGAATAGCTATGGACTTAGAATTCAACGCCAGAAGCATAAAATACAGTGAAAATACAACAGTTCTTCCATCGTATAACAGGAATAATTGCAACCAGTGTGAAAGTAATGGTCATTTCTACGTTCTGGGCAACCTACGTTTCACTCTATGGCATTGCTCCACCAGATTGAATAGTTAGGGCCTAAGAAGTCAACGCCGGAGACATAAAATACGATATGAATACAACAGCTGTTCCATCGTATAACAGGAATAATTGCAACCAGTTTGAAAGATATGGTCATTTCTATGTTCCGGTCAACCTAGGCTTCAATCTAGAGCGTTGCTCTACCACATCGAATAGCTACGGCCTTAGAAGACAACGCCAGAAGCATAAAATACAATATAGATACAACAGTTCTTCCATTGTATAAAACGAGTAATTGCAACCAGTGTGAAAGTTATGGTCATTTCTACGTTCTGGGCAACATAGGCTTCACTCTTGGACGTTGCCCCACCAGATCGAATATCTAGGACCTTAGAAGTCGAAGCCGGAAGCAGTAAATACAATAAAAATGCAACAGTTTTTCCATCGTATAGCATGACTAATTGCAACCAGTGCGATAGTAATGATCATTTCGACGTTTCGGGCATCCCAGACTTAACTCTGAGGCGTTGCTCCACCAGATCGAAGAGTTAGGGCCTTAGAACTCAACGCCAGAAGCATAAACTACAAAATAAATACAACAGCCTTTACATCGTATAAAACGAGTAACTGCAACCTGTGTGAAGGTTAAGGTCATATCTACGTTCCGGGCAAACTAGGCTTCACTGTAGGGCGTTGCTCCACCAGATCAAATAGGTAGGGCCTTAGAAGTCAACGCCAGAAGCATAAAATGCAATATAGATACAACAGTTTTTCCATTGTATAAAAAGAGTAATAGCTACCAGTGTGAAAGTTATGGTCATTTCTACGTTCCAGGCAACATAGGCTTCACTATTGGATGTTGCCCCACCAGATCGAATAGATAGGACCTTAGAAGTCAACGCCAGAAGCATAAAATACAATATAGATACAACAGTTTTTCCATTGTACAAAAAGAGTAATTGCAACCAGCGTGAAAGTTATGGTCATTTCCACGTTCCGGACAACATAGGCTTCACTCCTGGATGTTGCCCCACCAGATCGAATAGCTAGGACCTTAGAAGTCGAAGCCAGAAACAGAAAATACAACAGGAAAGCAGCAGTTTTTCCATCGTATAGTATGAATAATTGCAACCAGTTTGAAAGTAATGATCATTTCGGCGTTTCGGGCATCCTAGACTTAACTGTGAGGCATTACTCCACCAGATCGAGTAGTTAGGACCTAAGAAGTCAACGCCAGAAGCATAAAATGCAATATTAATACAACAGTTTTTCCATCGTATAAAACGAATAATTGCTACCGGTGTGAAAGTTATGGTCATTTCTACGTTCCGGGCAACCTAGGCTTCACCCTAGGGCGCTGCTCCACCAGATCGAATAGTTAGTGCCCTAGAAGTCAGCGCCAGAAGCATAAAATACAATATAAATACAACAGTTTTTCCATCGTATAAAACGAATAATTGCAACCAGTATGAAGGTTATGGTCATTTCTACTTTCCGGGCAACCTAGGCTTCACCCTGGGGCGTTGTTCCAACAGATTGAAGAGTTAGGGCCTTAGAAGTCAACGCCCGAAGCGTAAAATATAAAATAAATAGAACAGTTTTTCCATTGTATAAAACGAATAATAGCAACCAGTATGGAAGTGATGGTCATTTCTACATTCAGGGCAACCTATGCCTCACTCTAGGGCGTTGTTCCTCCATATTGAATAGTTAGGGCCTAAGAAATCAACGGCAGAAGCATAAAATACAATATAAATATAACAGTTTTTCCATCATATAACAGGAATAATTGCAACCAGTTTGAAGGTGATGGTCATTTCTACGTTCCGGGCAACCTTGGCTTCACTCTAGGGCGTTGCTCCACCAGATCGAATAGTTAGTGCCTTAGAAGTCAACGCCAGAAGCATAAAATACAATATAAGTACAACAGTTTTTCCATTGTACAAAAAGAGTAATTGCAACCAGCGTGAAAGTTATGGTCATTTCCACGTTCCGGACAACATAGGCTTCACTCTTGGATGTTGCCCCACCAGATCGAATAGCTAGGACCTTAGAAGTCGAAGCCAGAAACAGAAAATACAACAGGAATGCAACAGTTTTTCCATCATATAGCATGAATAATTGCAACCAGTGTGAAAGTAATGATCATTTCGGCGTTTCGGGCATCCTAGACTTAACTGTGAGGCATTACTTCACCAGATCGAGTAGTTAGGACCTAAGAAGTCAACGCCAGAAGCATAAAATACAATATAGATACAACAGTTTTTCCATTGTACAAAAAGTGTAATTGCAACCAGCGTGAAAGTTATGGTCATTTCCACGTTCCGGACAACATAGGCTTCACTCTTGGATGTTGCCCCACAAGATCGAATAGCTAGGAACTTAGAAGTCGAAGCCAGAAACAGAAAATACAACAGGAATGCAACAGTTTTTCCATCGCATAGCATGAATAATTGCAACCAGTGTGAAAGTAATGATCATTTCGGCGTTTCGGGCATCCTAGACTTAACTGTGAGGCATTACTTCACCAGATCGAGTAGTTAGGACCGAAGAAGTCAACGCCAGAAGCATAAAATGCAATACTAATACAAAAGTTTTTCCATCGTATAAAACGAATAATTGCTACCGGTGTGAAAGTTATGGTCATTTCTACGTTCCGGGCAACCTAGGTTTCACTCTAGGGCGTTGCTCCACCAGATCGCATAGCTAGGGACTTAGAATACAACGCCATAAGAATAAAATACAATATAAGTACAACAGTTTTTCCATCGTATAAAACGAATAATTGGAAACATTGTGAAAGTAATGGTCATTTCTACGTTCTGGGCAACCTACGTTTCACTCTATGGCATTGTTCCACCAGATCGAATAGTTAGGGCCTAAGAAGTCAACGCCAGAGACATAAAATACGATATGAATACAACAGCTTTTCCATCGTATAAAACGAATAATTGCAACCAGTGTGAAAGTTACGGTCATTTCTACTTTCCGTGCAGCCTAGGCTCCAATCTAGGGCGTTGCTCCACCACATCGAATAGCTACGGCCTTAGAAGTCAACGCCAGAAGCATAAAATACAATATAGATACAACAGTTTTTCCATTGTACAAAAAGAGTAATTGCAACCAGCGTGAAAGTTATGGTCATTTCTACGTTCCGGGCAACATAGGCTTCACTATTGGATGTTGCCCCACCAGATCGAATAGCTAGGACCTTAGAAGTCAACGCCAGAAGCATAAAATACAATATAGATACAACAGTTCTTCCATTGTATAAAACGAGTAATTGCAACCAGTGTGACAGTTATGGTCATTTCTACGTTCCGGGCAACATAGGCTTCACTCTTGGACGTTGCCCCACCAGATCGAATAGTTAGGGTCTTAGAAGTCAATGCCCGAAGCATAAAATGCATTAAAAATACAACAGTTTTTCCATCACATAACAGGAATAATTGCAACCAGTTTGAAAGTGATGGTCATTTCTACGTTCCGGGAAACCTCGGCTTCACTCTAGGGCGTTGCTCCGCCAGATCGAATAGTTAGTGCATTAAAAGTCAACGCCAGGAGCATAAAATACAATATAAATAGAACAGTTTTTCCATCGTATAAAACGAATAATAGCAACCAGTGTAAAAGTTATGGTCATTTCTACGTTCCGGGCAACCTAGGCTTCACCCTAGGGCGCTGTACCACCAGATCGAATAGTTAGGGCCTAAGAAGTGAACGCCAGAAGCATAAAATACAATATAAATACAACAGTTTTTACATCGTATAAAACGAATAATTGCAACCAGTATGAAACTTATGGTCATTTCTACTTACCGGGCAACCTAGGCTTCACTCTAGGGCGTTGCTCTACCAGATCGAATAGTTAGGGCCTTAGAAGTCAACGCCCGAAGCATAAAATACAAAATAAATAGAACAGCTTTTCCATCGTATAAAACGAATAATTGTTACCAGTGTGAAAGTTATGGTCATTTCTACTTCCCCGGCAACCTAGGCTTCACCCTAGGGCGTTGTTCCACCAGATGGAATAGTTAGGGCCTAAGAAGTCAACGCCAGAAGCATAAAATATAAAATAAATAGAACAGTTTTTCCATCGTATAAAACGAATAATTGCTACCAGTGTGAAAGTTATGGTCATTTCTACTTTCCCGGCAACCTAGACTTCACCCTAGGTCGTTGTTCCACCAGATGGAATAGTTAGGGCCTTAGAAGTCAACGCCCGAAGCATAAAATACAAAATAAATAGAACAGCTTTTCCATCGTATAAAACGAATAATTGTTACCAGTGTGAAAGTTATGGTCAGTTCTACTTCCCGGGCAACCAAGGCTTCACCCTAGGGCGTTGCTCCACCAGATGGAATAGTTAGGGCCTAAGAAGTCAACGCCAGAAGCATAAAATACGATATAAATACAACAGCTTTTCCATCGTATAAAACAAATAATTGCAACCAGTTTAATAGTCATGGTCATTTATACGTACCGGGCAACCTAGGCTTCACTCTAGGGCGTTGCTCCACCAGATCGAATAGTTAGGGCCTTAGAAGTCGACGACCGAAGCATAAAATATAAAATAAATGGAACAGTTTTTCCATCGTATAAAACGAATAATTGCTACCAGTGTGAAAGTTATGGTCATTTCTACTTTCCGGGCAACCTAGACTTCACCCAAGGTCGGTGTTCCACCAGATGGAATAGTTAGGGCCTAAGAAGTCAACGCCAGAAGCATAAAATACGATATAAATATAACAGTTTCTCCATCGTATAAAACGAATAATAGCAACCAGTGTGAAAGTTATGCTCATTTCTACGTTCCGGGCAACCTAGGCTTCACTCTAGGGCGTTGCTCCACCAGATCAAACAGTTAGGGCCTTAGAAGTCAACGCCCGAAGCATAAAATACAAAATAAATAGAACGGTTTTTCCATTGTATAAAACGAATAATTGCTGCCAGTGTAAAAGTTATGGTCATTTCTACGTTCCGGGCAACCTAGGCTTCACCCTAGGGCGTTGTACCACCAGATCGAATAGTTAGGGCCTAAGAAGTGAACGCCAGAAGCATAAAATACAATATAAATACAACAGTTTTTCCATCGTATAAAACGAATAATTGCAACCAGTATGAAACTTATGGTCATTTCTACGTACCGGGCAACCTAGGCTTCACTCTAGGGCGTTGCTCTACCAGATCGAATAGTTAGGTCCTTAGAAGTCAACGCCAGAAGCATAAAATACGATATAAATACAACAGCTTTTCCATCGTATAAAAGGAATAATTGCAAACAGTGTGAAAGTAATGCTCATTTCTACGTTCCGGGCAACCTAGGCTTCACTCTACGGCGTTGTTCCACCAGATCGAATAGTTAGGGCCTAGGAAGTCAACACCAGAAGAATAAAATACAAAATAAATACAACAGCCTTTACACCGTATAAAACGAATAATTGCAACCTCTGTGAAGGTTATGGTCATATCTACGTTCCGGGCAACCTAGGCTTCACTGTCGGGCGTTGCTCCACCAGATCGAAATGTTAGGGCCTAAGAAGTCTACGCCCGAAGCATAAAATACGATATAAATACAACAGCATTTCCATCGTATTAAATGAATAATTGCAAACAGTGTGAAAGCAGTGGTCATTTCTACGTTCCGCGCAACCTACCCTTCACCATAGGGCGTTGCTCCACCAGATCGAATAGTTACGGCCTAAGAAGTCTACGCCAGAAGCATAAAATACGATGAAGATGCAACAGTTTTTCCATCGTATAAAACGAATAATTGCAATCAGTGTGAAAGTTATGGTCATTGCTACGTTCCGCGCAACCTACCCTTCACCCTAGGGCGTTGCTCCACCAGATCGAATAGTTACGGCATTAGAAGTCAGCGCCAGAAGCATAAAATACAATAAAGATGCAACAGTTATTCCATCGTTTAACAGGAATAACTGCAACCAGTGTGAAAGTAGTGGTCATTTCTACGTTCCGGGCAACCTAGGCTTCACTGTAAGGCGTTCTTCCACCACATCGAATAGCTACGGCCTCAGCAGTCTACGCCTGACGCATAAAATACAATATTAATACAACAGTCTTTTCATCGTACAACAGGAATAATTGCAACAAGCGTGAAAGTAATGATCATTTCGGCGTTTCGGGCATCCTAGACTTAATTCTGAGGCATTGCTCCACCAGATCGATTATTTAGGGCCTTAGAAGTCAACCCCAGAAGCATAAAATACAATATAAATACAACAGTTTTTCCATCGTATAAAACGAATAATTGCAACCAGTGTGAAAGTTATGGTCATTTCTACGTTCCGGGCAACATACGCTTCACCCTAGGGCGTTGCTCCAACAGATTGAATAGTTAGGGCCTTAGAAGTCAATGCCCGAAGCATAAAATGCAATAAAAATACAACAGCTTTTCCATCGTATAGCAGGAATAATTTGCAACCAGTGTGATAGTAGTGGTCATTTCTACGTTCCGGGCAACCTAGGTTTCACTCTAGGGCGTTGCTCTACCAGATCGAATAGCTAGGGACTTAGAATTCAACGCCAGAAGGATAAAATACAAAATAAGTACAACAGTTATTCCATCGTATAAAACGAATAATTGCAATCTGTGTGAAAGTTATGCTCATTTCTACAGTCCGAGCAACCTAGGCTTCACTCTAGGGCGTTGCTCCACCAGATCGAATAGTTAGGTCCTTAGAAGTCAACGCCAGAAGCATAAAATACGATATAAATACAACAGCTTTTCCATCGTATAAAAGGAATAATTGCAAACAGTGTGAAAGTAATGGTCATTTCTACGTTCCGGGCAACCTAGGCTTCACTCTACGGCGTTGTTCCACCAGATCGAATAGTTAGGGCCTAAGATGTCAACACCAGAAGAATAAAATACAAAATAAATACAACAGCCTTTACACCGTATAAAACGAATAATTGCAACCTGTGTGAAGGTTATGGTCATATCTACGTTCCGGGCAATCTAGGCTTCACTGTCGGGCGTTGCTCCACCAGATCGAAATGTTAGGGCCTAAGAAGTCTACGCCCGAAGCATAAAATACGATATAAATACAACAGCATTTCCATCGTATTAAATGAATAATTGCAAACAGTGAGAAAGTAGTGGTCATTTCTACGTTCCGGGCTTCCTACGCTTCACTCTATGGCGTTCTTCCACCACATCGAATAGCAACGGCCTCAGAAGTCAACGCCAGAAGCATAAAATAGGATAAAGATGCAACAGTTTTTCCATCGTATAAAACGAGTAATTGCAACCAGTGTGAAAGTTATGGTCATTGCTACGTTCCGCGCAACCTACCCTTCACCCTAGGGCGTTGCTCCACCAGATCGAATAGTTACGGCCTTAGAAGTCAGCGCCAGAAGAATAAAATACAATAAAGATGCAACAGTTTTTCCATCGTTTAACAGGAATAACTGCAACCAGTGTGAATGTACTGGTCATTTCTAGGTTCCGGGTAACCTAGGTTTCACTCTAGGGCGTTGCTCTACCAGATCGAATAGCTAGGGACTTAGAATTCAACGCCAGAAGGATAAAATACAAAATAAGTACAACAGTTATTCCATCGTATAAAACGAATAATTGCAATCTGTGTGAAAGTTATGCTCATTTCTACAGTCCGAGCAACCTAGGCTTCACTCTAGGGCGTTGCTCCACCAGATCGAATAGTTAGGTCCTTAGAAGTCAACGCCAGAAGCATAAAATACGATATAAATACAACAGCATTTCCATCGTATTAAATGAATAATTGCAAACAGTGTGAAAGTAGTGGTCATTTCTACGTTCCGGGCTTCCTACGCTTCACTCTATGGCGTTCTTCCACCACATCGAATAGCAACGGCCTCAGAAGTCAACGCCAGAAGCATAAAATAGGATAAAGATGCAACAGTTTTTCCATCGTATAAAACGAGTAATTGCAACCAGTGTGAAAGTTATGGTCATTGCTACGTTCCGCGCAACCTACCCTTCACCCTAGGGCGTTGCTCCACCAGATCGAATAGTTACGGCCTTAGAAGTCAGCGCCAGAAGAATAAAATACAATAAAGATGCAACAGTTTTTCCATCGTTTAACAGGAATAACTGCAACCAGTGTGAATGTACTGGTCATTTCTACGTTCCGGGTAACCTAGGTTTCACTCTAGGGCGTTGCTCTACCAGATCGAATAGCTAGGGACTTAGAATTCAACGCCAGAAGGATAAAATACAAAATAAGTACAACAGTTATTCCATCGTATGAAACGAATAATTGCAATCTGTGTGAAAGTTATGCTCATTTCTACAGTCCGAGCAACCTAGGCTTCACTCTAGGGCGTTGCTCCACCAGATCGAATAGTTAGGTCCTTAGAAGTCAACGCCAGAAGCATAAAATACGATATAAATACAACAGCTTTTCCATCGTATAAAAGGAATAATTGCAAACAGTGTGAAAGTAATGGTCATTTCTACGTTCCGGGCAACCTAGGCTTCACTCTACGGCGTTGTTCCACCAGATCGAATAGTTAGGGCCTAAGATGTCAACACCAGAAGAATAAAATACAAAATAAATACAACAGCCTTTACACCGTATAAAACGAATAATTGCAACCTGTGTGAAGGTTATGGTCATATCTACGTTCCGGGCAATCTAGGCTTCACTGTCGGGCGTTGCTCGACCAGATCGAAATGTTAGGGCCTAAGAAGTCTACGCCCGAAGCATAAAATACGATATAAATACAACAGCATTTCCATCGTATTAAATGAATAATTGCAAACAGTGTGAAAGTAGTGGTCATTTCTACGTTCCGGGCAACCTAGGCTTCACAGTAAGGCGTTCTTCCCCCACATCGAATAGATACGGCCTCAGAAGTCCACGCCTGAAGCATAAAATACAATAAAAATACAACAGTCTTTTCATCGTATAACAGGAATAATTGCAACAAGCGTGAAAGTAATGATCATTTCGGCGTTTCGGGCATCCTAGACTTAACTCTGAGGCATTGCTCCACCAGATCGATTATTTAGGGCCTTAGAAGTCAACCCCAGAAGCATAAAATACAATATAAATACAACAGTTTTTCCATCGTATAAAACGAATAATTGCAACCAGTATGAAACTTATGGTCATTTCTACGTTCCGGGTAACCTAGGCTTCACTGCAGGGCGTTGTTCTACAAGATCGAATAGTTAGGGCCTAAGAAGTCAACGCCAGAAGCATAAAATACAATATAAATATAACAGTTTCTCCATCGTATAAAACGAATAATAGCAACCAGTGTGAAAGTTATGATCATTTCTACGTTCCGGGCAACCTAGGCTTCACTCTAGGGCGTTGCTCCACCAGATCAAACAGTTAGGGCCTTAGAAGTCAACGCCCGAAGCATTAAATACAAAATAAATAGAACAGTTTTTCCATTGTATAAAACGAAAAATTGCAAACAGTGTGAAAGATATGGACATTTCTACGACCCGGGCTACCTAGGCTTCACTCTATGGCGTTCTTCCACCACATCGAATAGCAACAGCCTCAGAAGTCAACGCCCGAAGCATAAAATAGAATATAAATATAACGGCTTTTCCATCGTATAAAACGAATAATAGCAACCAGTGTGAAAGTTGTGGTCATTTCTACGTTCAGGGCAACCTAGGCTTCACTCTAGGGCGTTGCTCCACCAGATCAAACAGTTAGGGCCTTAGAAGTCAACGCCCGAAGCATAAAATACGATATAAATACAACAGCTTTTCCATCGTATAAAACAAATAATTGCAAACAGTGTGAAAGTAATGGTCATTTCTACGTTCCGGGAAACGTAGGCTTCACTGTATGGCGTTCTTCCACCACATCGAATAGCTACGGCCTCAGAAGTCAACGCCTGAAGTATAAAATACAATAAAAATCCAACAGTCTTTCCATCCTATAACAGGAATAATTGCAACAAGCGTGAAAGTAATGATCATTTCGGCGTTTCGGGCATCCTAGACTTAACTCTGAGGCATCGCTCCACCTGATCGAATAGTTAGGGCCTAAGAAGTCAACGCCAGAAGCATAAAATATAATATAAATACAACAGCTTTGCCATCGTATAAAATGAATAATTGCAAACAGTGTGAAAGATATGGACATTTCTACGTTCCGGGCTTCCTAGGCTTCACTCTATGGCGTTCTTCCACCACATCGAATAGCAACGGCCTCAGAAGTCAACGCCAGAAGCATAAAATAGAATATAAATATAACGGCTTTTCCATCGTATAAAACGAATAATAGCAGCCAGTGTGAAAGTTGTGGTCATTTCTACGTTCAGGGCAACCTAGGCTTCACTCTAGGGCGTTGCTCCACCAGATCAAACAGTTAGGGCCTTAGAAGTCAACGCCCGAAGCATAAAATACGATATAAATACAACAGCTTTTCCATCGTATAAAACAAATAATTGCAATCAGTGTGATAGTTATGGTCATTTCTACGTTCCGGGCAACCTAGGCTTCACTGTATGGCGTTCTTCCACCACATCGGATAGCTACGGCCTCAGAAGTCAACGCCTGAAGTATAAAATACAATAAAAATACAACAGTCTTTCCATCCTATAACAGGAATAATTGCAACCCGTGTGAAAGTGATGGTCATTTCTACGTTCCAGGCAACCTGGGCTTCACTCTAGGGCGTTGGTCCACCAGATCAAACAGTTAGGGCCTTAGAAGTCAACGCCCGAAGCATTAAATACAAAATAAATGGAACAGTTTTTCCATTGTATAAAACGAATGATAGCAACCAGTGTGAAAGTTATGGTCATTTCTACGTTCCGGGCAACCTAGGCTGCACTCTAGGGCGTTGCTCCGCTAGATCGAATTGTTAGGGCCTTAGAAGTCAACGCCCGAAGCATAAAATACAAAATAAATAAAACAGTTTTTCCATCGTATAAAACGAAAAATTGCAAACAGTGTGAAAGATATGGACATTTCTACATTCCGGCCAACCTAGGCTTCACCCTAGGGCGTTGCGCCACCAGATCGAATAGTTAGGGTCTTAGAAGTCAATGCCCGAAGCATAAAATGCATTAAAAATACAACAGTTTTTCCATCACATAACAGGAATAATTGCAACCAGTTTGAAAGTGATGGTCATTTCTACGTTCCGGGAAACCTCGGCTTCACTCTAGGGCGTTGCTCCGCCAGATCGAATAGTTAGTGCATTAAAAGTCAACGCCAGGAGCATAAAATACAATATAAATAGAACAGTTTTTCCATCGTATAAAACGAATAATAGCAACCAGTGTGAAAGTTATGGTCATTTCTACGTTCGGGCAACCTAGGCTTCACCCCAGGGCGTTCTTCCACCAGATCGAATAGTTAGGGCCTAAGAAGTGAACGCCAGCAGCATAAAATACAATATAAATACAACAGTTCTTCCAACATATAAAACGAATAATTGCAACCAGTATGAAAGTTATGGTCATTTCTACGTTCCGGGCTACCTAGGCTTCACTCTAGGGCGTTGCTCCACCAGAACGAATAGCTATGGACTTAGAATTCAACGCCAGAAGCATAAAATACAGTGAAAATACAACAGTTCTTCCATCGTATAACAGGAATAATTGCAACCAGTGTGAAAGTAATGGTCATTTCTACGTTCTGGGCAACCTACGTTTCACTCTATGGCATTGCTCCACCAGATTGAATAGTTAGGGCCTAAGAAGTCAACGCCGGAGACATAAAATACGATATGAATACAACAGCTGTTCCATCGTATAACAGGAATAATTGCAACCAGTTTGAAAGATATGGTCATTTCTATGTTCCGGTCAACCTAGGCTTCAATCTAGAGCGTTGCTCTACCACATCGAATAGCTACGGCCTTAGAAGACAACGCCAGAAGCATAAAATACAATATAGATACAACAGTTCTTCCATTGTATAAAACGAGTAATTGCAACCAGTGTGAAAGTTATGGTCATTTCTACGTTCCGGGCAACATAGGCTTCACTCTTGGACGTTGCCCCACCAGATCGAATAGCTAGGACCTTAGAAGTCGAAGCCGGAAGCAGTAAATACAATAAAAATGCAACAGTTTTTCCATCGTATAGCATGACTAATTGCAACCAGTGCGATAGTAATGATCATTTCGACGTTTCGGGCATCCCAGACTTAACTCTGAGGCGTTGCTCCACCAGATCGAAGAGTTAGGGCCTTAGAACTCAACGCCAAAAGCATAAACTACAAAATAAATACAACAGCCTTTACATCGTATAAAACGAGTAACTGCAACCTGTGTGAAGGTTAAGGTCATATCTACGTTCCGGGCAAACTAGGCTTCACTGTAGGGCGTTGCTCCACCAGATCAAATAGGTAGGGCCTTAGAAGTCAACGCCAGAAGCATAAAATACAATATAGATACAACAGTTTTTCCATTGTATAAAAAGAGTAATAGCTACCAGTGTGAAAGTTATGGTCATTTCTACGTTCCAGGCAACATAGGCTTCACTATTGGATGTTGCCCGACCAGATCGAATAGATAGGACCTTAGAAGTCAACGCAAGAAGCATAAAATACAATATAGATACAACAGTTTTTCCATTGTACAAAAAGAGTAATTGCAACCAGCGTGAAAGTTATGGTCATTTCCACGTTCCGGACAACATAGGCTTCACTCCTGGATGTTGCCCCACCAGATCGAATAGCTAGGACCTTAGAAGTCGAAGCCAGAAACAGAAAATACAACAGGAAAGCAGCAGTTTTTCCATCGTATAGCATGAATAATTGCAACCAGTTTGAAAGTAATGATCATTTCGGCGTTTCGGGCATCCTAGACTTAACTGTGAGGCATTACTCCACCAGATCGAGTAGTTAGGACCTAAGAAGTCAACGCCAGAAGCATAAAATGCAATATTAATACAACAGTTTTTCCATCGTATAAAACGAATAATTGCTACCGGTGTGAAAGTTATGGTCATTTCTACGTTCCGGACAACATAGGCTTCACTCCTGGATGTTGCCCCACCAGATCGAATAGCTAGGACCTTAGAAGTCGAAGCCAGAAACAGAAAATACAACAGGAAAGCAGCAGTTTTTCCATCGTATAGCATGAATAATTGCAACCAGTTTGAAAGTAATGATCATTTCGGCGTTTCGGGCATCCTAGACTTAACTGTGAGGCATTACTCCACCAGATCGAGTAGTTAGGACCTAAGAAGTCAACGCCAGAAGCATAAAATGCAATATTAATACAACAGTTTTTCCATCGTATAAAACGAATAATTGCTACCGGTGTGAAAGTTATGGTCATTTCTACTTTCCGGGCAACCTAGGCTTCACCCTGGGGCGTTGTTCCAACAGATTGAAGAGTTAGGGCCTTAGAAGTCAACGCCCGAAGCGTAAAATATAAAATAAATAGAACAGTTTTTCCATTGTATAAAACGAATAATAGCAACCAGTATGGAAGTGATGGTCATTTCTACATTCAGGGCAACCTATGCCTCACTCTAGGGCGTTGTTCCTCCATATTGAATAGTTAGGGCCTAAGAAATCAACGGCAGAAGCATAAAATACAATATAAATATAACAGTTTTTCCATCATATAACAGGAATAATTGCAACCAGTTTGAAGGTGATGGTCATTTCTACGTTCCGGGCAACCTTGGCTTCACTCTAGGGCGTTGCTCCACCAGATCGAATAGTTAGTGCCTTAGAAGTCAACGCCAGAAGCATAAAATACAATATAAGTACAACAGTTTTTCCATTGTACAAAAAGAGTAATTGCAACCAGCGTGAAAGTTATGGTCATTTCCACGTTCCGGACAACATAGGCTTCACTCTTGGATGTTGCCCCACCAGATCGAATAGCTAGGACCTTAGAAGTCGAAGCCAGAAGCAGAAAATACAACAGGAATGCAACAGTTTTTCCATCGTATAGCATGAATAATTGCAACCAGTGTGAAAGTAATGATCATTTCGGCGTATCGGGCATCCTAGACTTAACTGTGAGGCATTACTTCACCAGATCGAGTAGTTAGGACCTAAGAAGTCAACGCCAGAAGCATAAAATACAATATAGATACAACAGTTTTTCCATTGTACAAAAAGAGTAATTGCAACCAGCGTGAAAGTTATGGTCATTTCCACGTTCCGGACAACATAGGCTTCACTCTTGGATGTTGCCCCACAAGATCGAATAGCTAGGACCTTAGAAGTCGAAGCCAGAAACAGAAAATACAACAGGAATGCGACAGTTTTTCCATCGCATAGCATGAATAATTGCAACCAGTGTGAAAGTAATGATCATTTCGGCGTTTCGGGCATCCTAGACTTAACTGTGAGGCATTACTTCACCAGATCGAGTAGTTAGGACCTAAGAAGTCAACGCCAGAAGCATAAAATGCAATATTAATACAAAAGTTTTTCCATCGTATAAAACGAATAATTGCTACCGGTGTGAAAGTTATGGTCATTTCTACGTTCCGGGCAACCTAGGTTTCACTCTAGGGCGTTGCTCCACCAGATCGCATAGCTAGGGACTTAGAATACAACGCCATAAGAATAAAATACAATATCAGTACAACAGTTTTTCCATCGTATAAAACGAATAATTGGAAACATTGTGAAAGTAATGGTCATTTCTACGTTCTGGGCAACCTACGTTTCACTCTATGGCATTGCTCCACCAGATCGAATAGTTAGGGCCTAAGAAGTCAACGCCAGAGACATAAAATACGATATGAATACAACAGCTTTTCCATCGTATAAAACGAATAATTGCAACCAGTGTGAAAGTTACGGTCATTTCTACTTTCCGTGCAGCCTAGGCTCCAATCTAGGGCGTTGCTCCACCACATCGAATAGCTACGGCCTTAGAAGTCAACGCCAGAAGCATAAAATACAATATAGATACAACAGTTTTTCCATTGTACAAAAAGAGTAATTGCAACCAGCGTGAAAGTTATGGTCATTTCTACGTTCCGGGCAACATAGGCTTCACTATTGGATGTAGCCCCACCAGATCGAATAGCTAGGACCTTAGAAGTCAACGCCAGAAGCATAAAATACAATATAGATACAACAGTTCTTCCATTGTATAAAACGAGTAATTGCAACCAGTGTGACAGTTATGGTCATTTCTACGTTCCGGGCAACATAGGCTTCACTCTTGGACGTTGCCCCACCAGATCGAATAGTTAGGGTCTTAGAAGTTAATGCCCGAAGCATAAAATGCATTAAAAATACAACAGTTTTTCCATCACATAACAGGAATAATTGCAACCAGTTTGAAAGTGATGGTCATTTCTACGTTCCGGGAAACCTCGGCTTCACTCTAGGGCGTTGCTCCGCCAGATCGAATAGATAGTGCATTAAAAGTCAACGCCAGGAGCATAAAATACAATATAAATAGAACAGTTTTTCCATCGTATAAAACGAATAATAGCAACCAGTGTGAAAGTTATGGTCATTTCTACGTTCGGGCAACCTAGGCTTCACCCCAGGGCGTTGTTCCACCAGATCGAATAGTTAGGGCCTAAGAAGTGAACGCCAGCAGCATAAAATACAATATAAATACAACAGTTCTTCCAACATATAAAATGAATAATTGCAACCAGTATGAAAGTTATGGTCATTTCTACGTTCCGGGCTACCTAGGCTTCACTCTAGGGCGTTGCTCCACCAGAACGAATAGCTATGGACTTAGAATTCAACGCCAGAAGCATAAAATACAGTGAAAATACAACAGTTCTTCCATCGTATAACAGGAATAATTGCAACCAGTGTGAAAGTAATGGTCATTTCTACGTTCTGGGCAACCTACGTTTCACTCTATGGCATTGCTCCACCAGATTGAATAGTTAGGGCCTAAGAAGTCAACGCCGGAGACATAAAATACGATATGAATACAACAGCTGTTCCATCGTATAACAGGAATAATTGCAACCAGTTTGAAAGATATGGTCATTTCTATGTTCCGGTCAACCTAGACTTCAATCTAGAGCGTTGCTCTACCACATCGAATAGCTACGGCCTTAGAAGACAACGCCAGAAGCATAAAATACAATATAGATACAACAGTTCTTCCATTGTATAAAACGAGTAATTGCAACCAGTGTGAAAGTTATGGTCATTTCTACGTTCCGGGCAACATAGGCTTCACTCTTGGACGTTGCCCCAACAGATCGAATAGCTAGGACCTTAGAAGTCGAAGTCGGAAGCAGTAAATACAATAAAAATGCAAGAGTTTTTCCATCGTATAGCATGACTAATTGCAACCAGTGCGATAGTAATGATCATTTCGACGTTTCGGGGATCCCAGACTTAACTCTGAGGCGTTGCTCCACCAGATCGAAGAGTTAGGGCCTTAGAACTCAACGCCAGAAGCATAAACTACAAAATAAATACAACAGCCTTTACATCGTATAAAACGAATAACTGCAACCTGTGTGAAGGTTAAGGTCATATCTACGTTCCGGGCAAACTAGGCTTCACTGTAGGGCGTTGCTCCACCAGATCAAATAGGTAGGGCCTTAGAAGTCAACGCCAGAAGCATAAAATACAATATAGATACAACAGTTTTTCCATTGTATAAAAAGAGTAATAGCTACCAGTGTGAAAGTTATGGTCATTTCTACGTTACAGGCAACATAGGCTTCACTATTGGATGTTGCCCCACCAGATCGAATAGCTAGGACCTTAGAAGTCAACGCCAGAAGCATAAAATTCAATATAGATACAACAGTTTTTCCATTGTACAAAAAGAGTAATTGCAACCAGCGTGAAAGTTATGGTCATTTCCACGTTCCGGACAACATAGGCTTCACTCCTGGATGTTGCCCCACCAGATCCAATAGCTAGGACCTTAGAAGTCGAAGCCACAGACAGAAAATACAACAGGAAAGCAGCAGTTTTTCCATCGTATAGCATGAATAATTGCAACCAGTGTGAAAGTAATGATCATTTCGGCGTTTCGGGCATCCTAGACTTAACTGTGAGGCATTACTCCACCAGATCGAGTAGTTAGGACCTAAGAAGTCAACGCCAGAAGCATAAAATGCAATATTAATACAACAGTTTTTCCATCGTATAAAACGAATAATTGCTACCGGTGTGAAAGTTATGGTCATTTCTACGTTCCGGCAACCTAGGCTTCACCCTAGGGCGCTGCTCCACCAGATCGAATAGTTAGTGCCCTAGAAGTCAGCGCCAGAAGCATAAAATACAATATAAATACAACAGTTTTTCCATCGTATAAAACGAATAATTGCAACCAGTATGAAGGTTATGGTCATTTCTACTTTCCGGGCAACCTAGGCTTCACCCTGGGGCGTTGTTCCAACAGATTGAAGAGTTAGGGCCTTAGAAGTTAACGCCGAAGCATGAAATACAAAATAAATAGAACAGTTGTTCCATCGTATAAAACGAATAATTGCTATCAGTGTGAAAGTGATGGTAATTTCCACGTTCCGGGCAACCAAGGTTTCACTCTAGGGCGTTGCTCCTCCAAATCGCATAGCTAGGGACTTAGAATTCAACGCCATAAGAATAAAATACAATATAAGTACAACAGTTTTTCCATCGTATAAAATGAATAATTGGAAACATTGTGAGAGTAATGGACATTTCTACGTTCCAGGCTACCTAGGCGTCACTCTAGGGCGTTACTCCACCACATCTAATAGCTACGGCCTTAGAAGTCAACGCCAGAAGCATAAAATACAATACAAATACAACACCTTTTCCATCGTATAAAATGAATAATAGCAAACAGTGTGAAAGTAATGGTCATTTCTACGTTCCGGACAACCTAGGCTTCACTCTATGGGCGTTGCTCCACCACATCGTATAGCTACGGCCTTAGAAGTCAACGCTAGAAGTATAAAATACAATAAAAATGCCACAGTTTTTCCATCGTATAGCATGAATAATTGCAACCGGTGTGAATGTTATTTTCATTTCTACGTTCCGGGCAACCTAGGCTTGACTGTAGGGTGATGCTCCACCAGATCGAATAGGTAGGTCCATAGAAGTCAAATCCCGAAGCATAAAATACAAAATAAATAGAACAGTTTTTCCATTGTATAAAACGAATAATTGCTACCAGTGTGAAAGTTATGTTCATTTCTACGTTCCGGGCAACCTAGGCTTGACTGAAGGGTGTTGCTCCACCAGATCGAATAGATAGGGACTTGGAATTCAACGCCAGAAGAATAAAATACAGGAAAAGTCCAACAGTTCTTCCATTGTATAAAACGAGTAATTGCAACCAGTGTGAAAGTTCTGGTCATTTCTACGTTCCGGGCAACCTAGGCTTCACTCTAGGGCGTTGCTCCACCAGATCGAATAGTTAGGGCCTTAGAAGTCAACGCCCGAAGCATAAAATACAAAATAAATAGAACAGTTTTTCCATTGTATAAAACGAATAATTGCTACCAGTGTGAAAGTTATGTTCATTTCTACGTTCCTGACAACATAGGCTTCACTGTAGGGTGTTGCTCCAGCAAATCAAATAGGTAGGGCCATAGAAGTCAACGCCCGAAGCATAAAATACAATAAATATACAAGAGTTTTTCATCGTATAACAGGAATAATTGCAACCAGTGTGAAAGTGTTGGTCATTTCTACGTTCTGGGCAACCCAGGTTTCACTCTAGGGCGTTGCACCACCAGATCGAATAGTGAGGGCCTTAGAAGTCAACGCCCGAAGCATAAAATCCGATACAAAATACAACAGCTTTTCCATCGTATAAAACGAATAATTGCAAACAGTATGAAGGTTATGGTCATTTCTACTTTCCGGGATACCTAGGCTTCACCCTGGGGCGTTGTTCCAACAGATTGAAGAGTTAGGGCCTTAGAAGTCAACGCCCGAAGCATGAAATACAAAATAAATAGAACAGTTGTTCCATCGTATAAAACGAATAATTGCTATCAGTGTGAAAGTGATGGTAATTTCCACGTTCCGGGCAACCAAGGTTTCACTCCAGGGCGTTGCTCCACCAAATCGCATAGCTAGGGACTTAGAATTCAACGCCATAAGAATAAAATACAATATAAGTAGAACAGTTTTTCCATCGTATAAAATGAATAATTGGAAACATTGTGAGAGTAATGGACATTTCTACGTTCCAGGCTACCTAGGTGTCACTCTAGGGCGTTACTCCACCGCATCTAATAGCTACGGCCTTAGAAGTCAACGCCAGAAGCATAAAATACAATACAAATACAACACCTTTTCCATCGTATAAAATGAATAATAGCAAACAGTGTGAAAGTAATGGTCATTTCTACGTTCCGGACAACCTAGGCTTCACTCTATGGGCGTTGCTCCACCACATCGTATAGCTACGGCCTTAGAAGTCAACGCTAGAAGTATAAAATACAATAAAAATGCAACAGCTTTTCCATCGTATAGCATGAATAATTGCAACCGGTGTGAATGTTATTTTCATTTCTACGTTCCGGGCAACCTAGGCTTGACTGTAGGGTGTTGCTCCACCAGATCGAATAGGTAGGTCCATAGAAGTCAAATCCCGAAGCATAAATTACAAAATAAATAGAACAGTTTTTCCATTGTATAAAACGAATAATTGCTACCAGTGTGAAAGTTATGTTCATTTCTACGTTCCGGGCAACCTAGGCTTGACTGTAGGGTGTTGCTCCACCAGATCGAATAGCTAGGGACTTGGAATTCAACGCCAGAAGAATAAAATACAGGAAAAGTCCAACAGTTTTTCGATTGTATAAAATGAATAATTACAAACATTGTGAAATTAATGGTCATTTCTACGTTCCGGACAACCTAGGCGTCACTGTAGGGCGTTGCTCCACCACAGCTAATAGCCATGGCCTTAGAAGTCAACGCCAGAAGCATAAAATACAATATAAATACAACAGCTTTTCCATCGTATAAAATGAATAATTGCAAACAGTGTGAAAGTAATGGACATTTCTACGTTCCGGGCTACCTAGGCTTCACTCTAGGGCGTTGCACCACCAGAACGAATAGCTATGGACTTAGAATTCAACGCCAGAAGCATAAAATACAGTGAAAATACAACAGTTCTTCCATCGTATAACAGGAATAATTGCAACCAGTGTGAAAGTAATGGTCATTTCTACGTTCTGGGCAACCTACGTTTCACTCTATGGCATTGCTCCACCAGATTGAATAGTTAGGGCCTAAGAAGTCAACGCCAGAGACATAAAATACGATATGAATACAACAGCTGTTCCATCGTATAACAGGAATAATTGCAACCAGTTTGAATGATATGGTCATTTCTATGTTCCGGTCAACCTAGGCTTCAATCTAGGGCGTTGCTCCACCACATCGAATAGCTACGGACTTAGAAGACAACGACAGAACCCTAAAATACAATATAGATAAAACAGTTCTTCCATTGTATAAAACGAGTAATTGCAACCAGTGTGAAAGTTATGGTCATTTCTACGTTCCGGGCAACATAGGCTTCACTCTTGGACGTTGCCCCACCAGATCGAATAGCTAGGACCTTAGAAGTCGAAGCCGGAAGCAGTAAATACAATAAAAATGCAACAGTTTTTCCATTGTATAGCATGACTAATTGCAACCAGTGCGATAGTAATGATCATTTCGACGTTTCGGGCATCCCAGACTTAACTCTGAGGCGTTGCTCCACCAGATCGAAGAGTTAGGGCTTTAGAACTCAACGCCAGAAGCATAAACTAGAAAATAAATACAACAGCCTTTACATCGTATAAAACGAATAACTGCAACCTGTGTGAAGGTTAAGTTCATATCTACGTTCCGGGCAAACTAGGCTTCACTGTAGGGCGTTGCTCCACCAGATCAAATAGGTAGGGCCTTAGAAGTCAACGCCAGAAGCATAAAATACAATATAGATACAACAGTTTTTCCATTGTATAAAAAGAGTAATAGCTACCAGTGTGAAAGTTATGGTCATTTCTACGTTCCGGGCAACACAGGCTTCACTCTTGGACGTTGCCCCATCAGATCGAATAGCTAGGACCTTAGAAGTCGAAGCCAGAAACAGAAAATACAACAGGAATGCAACAGTTTTTCCATCGTATAGCATGAATAATTGCAACCAGTGTGAAAGTAATGATCATTTCGGCGTTTCGGGCATCCTAGACTTAACTGTGAGGCATTACTCCACCAGATCGAGTAGCTAGAACCTAAGAAGTCAACGCCAGAAGCATAAAATGCAATATTAATACAACAGTTTTTCCATCGTATAAAACGAATAATTGCTACCGGTGTGAAAGTTATGGTCATTTCTACGTTCCGGGCAACCTAGGCTTCACCCTAGGGCGCTGCTCCACCAGATCGAATTGTTAGTACCCTAGAAGTCAGCGCCAGAAGCATAAAATACAATATAAATACAACAGTTTTTCCATCGTATAAAACGAATAATTGCAAGCAGTATGAAAGTTATGGTCATTTCTACTTTCCGGGCAACCTATTCTTCACCCTAGGGCGTTGTTCCAGCAGATTGAATAGTTAGGGCCTTAGAAGTCAACGCCCGAAGCATGAAATACAACATAAATAGAACAGTTTTTCCATCGTATAAAACGAATAAATGCTATCAGTGTGAAAGTTATGGTAATTTCTACGTTCCGGGCAACCTAGGTTTCACTGTATGGCGTTGCTCCACCAGATCGCATAGCTAGGGACTTAGAATTCAACGCCATAAGAATAAAATACAATATAAGTACAACAGTTTTTCCATCGTATAAAATGAATAATTGGAATCATTGTGAAAGTAATGGTCATTTCTACGTTCCCGGCAACCTAGGCGTCATTCTAGGGCGTTACTCCACCACATCTAATAGCTACGGCCTTAGAAGTCAACGCCAGAAGCATAAAATACAAGATAAATACAACACCTTTCCCATCGTATAAAATGAATAATAGCACACAGTGTGAAGGTAATGGTCATTTCTACGTTCCGGACAACCTAGGCTTCACTCTAGGGCGTTGTTCCACCATATGGAATAGCTACGGCCTTAGAAGTCAACGCTAGAAGCATAAAGTACAATAAAAATGCAACAGTTTTTCCATCGTATAGCACGAATAATTGCAACCGGTGTGAATGTTATTTTCATTTCTACGTTCCGGGCAACCTAGGCTTGACTGTAGGGTGTTACTCCACCAGATCGAATAGGTAGGGCCATAGAAGTCAACGCCCGACGCATAAAATACACTAAATATGCAAGAGCTTTTCCATCGTATAACAGGAATAATTGCAACCAGTGTGAAAGTGATGGTCATTTCTACGTTCCGGGCAACCTAGGCTTCACCCTAGGGCGCTGCTCCACCAGATTGAAGAGTTAGGGCCTTAGAAGTCAACGCCAGAAGCACAAAGTACAATAAAGATGCAACAGCTTTTCCATCGTATAACAGGAATAATTGCAACCAGTGTGAAGGTAATGGTATGTCCTACGTTCCGGGCAACCTAGGCTTCACAATAGGGCGTTGTTCCAACAGATAGAATAGTAAGGGCCTTAGAAGTCAACGCCCGAAGCATGAAATACAAAATAAATAGAACACTTGTTCCATCGTATAAAACGAATAATTGCTACCAGTTTGAAAGTTATGGTAATATCTACGTTCCGGGCAACCTTCGTTTCACTCTATGGCGTTGCTCCACCAGATCGCATAGCTAGGGACTTAGAATTCAACGCCATAAGAATAAAATACAATATAGGTACAACAGTTTTTCCATCGTATAAAATGAATAATTGGAAGCATTGTGAAAGTAATGGCCATTTCCACGTTCGAGGCAACCTAGGCGTCACTCTAGGGCGTTACTCCACCACATCTAATAGGTACGGCCTTAGAAGTCAACGCTAGAAGCATAAAATACAATAAAAATGCAACAGTTTTTCCATTGTATAAAACGAATAATAGCTAGTAGTGTGAAAGTTATGTTCATTTCTACGTTCCGGGCAACCTAGGCTTCACTCTAGGGCGTTGCTCCACCAGATGGAATAGTTAGGGCCTTAGAAGTCAACGCCCGAAGCATAAAATACAAAATAAATAGAACAGTTTTTCCAGTGTATTAAACGAATAATTGCTACCAGTGTGAAAGTGATGCTCATTTCTACGTTCCGGGCGACCTAGGCTTCACTCTAGGGCGTTGTTCCACCAGATCGAAAAGTTAGGGCCTAAGAAGTCAACGCCAGAAGCATAAAATACAATATAAATATAACAGTTTTTCCATCGTATAAAACGAATAATAGCAACCAGTGTGAAAGTTCTGGTCATTTCTACGTTCCGGGCAACCTAGGCTACACTCTAGGGCGTTGCTCCACCAGATCGAATAGTTCGGGCCTTAGAAGTCAACGCCCGAAGCATAAAATACAAAATAAGTAGAACAGTTTTTCCATTGTATAAAACGAATAATTGCTACCAGTGTGAAAGTTATGTTCATTTCTACGTTTCTGACAACCTAGGCTTCACTGTAGGGAGTTGCTCCACCAAATCGAATAGGTAGGGCCATGGAAGTCAACGCCCGAAGCATAAAATACAATAAATATACAAGAGTTTTTCCATCGTGTAACAGGAATAATTGCAACCAGTTTGAAAGTGATGGTCATTTCTACGTTCTGTGCAACCTAGGCTTCACTCTAGGGCGTCGTTCCACCAGATCGAATAGTTAGGGCCTAAGAAGTCAACGCCAGAAGCATAAAATACAATATAAATATAACAGTTTTTCCATCGTATAAAACGAATAATTGCAACAAGTATGAAAGTTGTGGTTATTTCTACTTTCAGGGCAACCTAGGCTTCTCCCTAGGACGTTGTTCCACCAGATGGAATAGTTAGGGCATAAGAAGTCAACGCCAGAAGCATAAAATACGGTATAAATACAACAGCTTTTCCATCGTATAAATCAAATAATTGCAACCAGTATGAAAGGTATGGACATTTCTACTTTCCGGGCAACCTAGGCTTCACCCTAGGGCGTTGCTCCAACAGATTGAATAGGTAGGGCCTTAGAAGTCAACGCCCGAAGCATAAAATACAAAATATATAGAACAGTTTTTCCATGGTATAAAACTAATAATTGCAACCAGTGTGAAAGTAATGGGCATTTCTACGTTCCGGGCAACCTAGGCTTCACTGTAGGGCGTTGCTCCACCACATCGAATAGCTACGGCCTTAGAAGTCAACGCCAGAAGCATAAAATACAATAAAGATGCAACAGTTTTTCCATTGTATAACAGGAATAATTGCAACCAGTGTGAAAGTGATGGTCATTTCTACGTTCCGGGCAACCTAGGCTTCACCCTAGGGCGCTGCTCCACCAGATTGAAGAGTTAGGGCCTTAGAAGTCAACGCCAGAAGCACAAAGTACAATAAAGATGCAACAGCTTTTCCATCGTATAACAGGAATAATTGCAACCAGTGTGAAGGTAATGGTATGTCCTACGTTCCGGGCAACCTAGGCTTCACAATAGGGCGTTGTTCCAACAGATTGAATAGTAAGGGCCTTAGAAGTCAACGCCCGAAGCATGAAATACAAAATAAATAGAACACTTGTTCCATCGTATTAAACGAATAATTGCTACCAGTTTGAAAGTTATGGTAATTTCTACGTTCCGGGCAACCTTGGTTTCACTCTATGGCGTTGCTCCACCAGATCGCATAGCTAGGGACTTGGAATTCAACGCCATAAGAATAAAATACAATATAAGTACAACAGTTTTTCCATCGTATAAAGTGAATAATTGGAAACATTGTGAAAGTAATGGTCATTTCTACGTTCCAGGCAACCTAGGCGTCACTCTAGGGCGTTACTCCACCACATCTAATAGCTACGGCCTTAGAAGTCAACGCTAGAAGCATAAAATACAATAAGAATGCAACAGTTTTTCCATCGTATAGCATGAATAATTGCAGCGGGTGTGAAAGTTCTGGTCATTTCTACGTTCCGGGCAACCTAGGCTTCACTCTAGGGCGTTGCTCGACCAGATCGAATAGTTAGGGCCTTAGAAGTCAACGCCCGAAGCATAAAATACAAAATAAATAGTACAGTTTTTCCATTGTGTAGAACGAATAATTGCTACCAGTGTGAAAGTTATGTTCATTTCTACGTTTCTGACAACCTAGGCTTCACTGTAGTGTGTTGCTCCACCAAATCGAATACGTAGGGCCATGGAAGTCAACGCCCGAAGCATAAAATACAATAAATATACAAGAGTTTTTCCATCGTATAACAGAAATAATTGCAACCAGTGTGAAAGTGATGGTCATTTCTACGTTCTGGGAAACCTAGGCTTCACTCTAGGGCGTCGTTCCGCCAGATCGAATAGTTAGGGCCTAAGAAGTCAACGCCAGAAGCATAAAATACAATATAGATATAACAGTTATCCATTGTATAAAACGAATAATTGCAACAAGTATGAAAGTTGTGGTTATTTCTACTTTCCCGGCAACCTAGGCTTCACCCTAGGGCGTTGCTCCAACAGATTGAATAGTTAGGGCCTTAGAAGTCAACGCCCGAAGCATAAAATACAAAATAAGTAGAACAGTTTTTCCATCGTATAAAACGAATAATTGCTACCGGTGTGAAAGTTATGGTCATTTCTACGTTCCGGGAAACCCAGGCTTCACCCTAGGGCGCTGTTCCACCAGATGGAATAGTTAGGGCATAAGAAGTCAACGCCAGTAGCATAAAATACGGTATAAAACCAACAGCTTTTCCATCGTATAAAACATATAATTGCAACCAGTATGAAAGGTATGGTCATTTCTACTTTCCGGGCAACCTAGGCTTCACCCTCGGGCGTTGCTCCAACAGATTGAATAGTTAGGGCCTTAGAAGTCAACGCCCGAAGCATAAAATACAAAATATATAGAACAGTTTTTCCATGGTATAAAACTAATAATTGCAACCAGTGTGAAAGTAATGGGCATTTCTACGTTCCGGGCAACCTAGGCTTCACTCTAGGGCGTTGCTCCACCACATCGAATAGCTACGGCCTTAGAAGTCAACGCCAGAAGCATAAAATACAGTAAAAATACAACAGTTTTTCCATTGTATAGCATGACTAATTGCAACCAGTGCGAAAGTAACGATCATTTCGACGTTTCGGGCATCCTAGACTTAACTCTGAGGCGTTGCTCCACCAGATCGAAGAGTTAGGGTCTAAGAAGTCAACACGGGGAGCATAAAATACAATATAAATACAACAGCTTTTCCATCGTAGAAAACGAATAATTGCAACCTGTGTGAAGGTTATGGTCATATCTACGTTCCGGGCAACCTAGGCTTCACTGTAGGGTGTCGCTCCACCAGATCGAATAGGTAGGGCCATGGAAGTCAACGCCCGAAGCACAAAATACAAAATAAGTAGAACAGCTTTTCCATTGTATATAACGAACAATTGCTACCAGTGTGAAAGTTATGGTCATTTCTACGTTCTGGCAACCTAGGCTTCACCCCAGGGCGTTGTCCCACCAGATCGAATAGTTAGGGCCTAAGAAGTTAACGCCAGAAGCATAAAATACAATATAAATACAACAGTTTTTCCATCCTATAAAACGAATAATTGCGACCAGTACGAAAGTTATGGTCATTTCTACTTTCCGGGCAACTTAGGCTTCTCGCTAGGGCGTTGGCCCAACAGGTTGAATAGTTAGGGCCTTAGAAGTCAACGCCCGAAGCATAAAATGCAATAAAAATACAACAGATTTTCCATCGTATAAAACGTTTAATTGCAACCAGTGTGAAAGTTATGGACATTTCTACATTCCGAGCAACCTAGGCTTCACTCTAGTGCGTTGCTCCACCAGATCGAATAGTTAGGGACTTAGAAGTCAACGCCAGAAGCATAAAATACAATAAAGATGCAACAGTTTTTCCATTGTATAACAGGAATAATTGCAACCAGTGTGAAAGTGATGGTCATTTCTACGTTCCGGGCAACCTAGGCTTCACCCTAGGGCGCTGCTCCACCAGATTGAAGAGTTAGGGCCTTAGATGTCAACGCCAGAAGCACAAAGTACAATAAAGATGCAACAGCTTTTCCATCGTGTAACAGGAATAATTGCAACCAGTTTGAAAGTGATGGTCATTTCTACGTTCTGGGCAACCTAGGCTTCACTCTAGGGCGTCGTTCCACCAGATCGAAAAGTTAAGGCCTAAGAAGTCAACGCCAGAAGCATAAAATACAATATAAATATAACAGTTTTTCCATCGTATAAAACGAATAATGGCAACCAGTGTGAAAGTTCTGGTCATTTCTACGTTCCGGGCAACCTAGGCTACACTCTAGGGCGTTGCTCCACCAGATCGAATAGTTAGGGCCTTAGAAGTCAACGCCCGAAGCATAAAATACAAAATAAGTAGAACAGTTTTTCCATTGTATAAAACGAATAATAGCAACCAGTGTGAAAGTTCTGGTCATTTCTACGTTCCGGGCAACCTAGGCTACACTCTAGGGCGTTGCTCCACCAGATCGAATAGTTAGGTCCTTAGAAGTCAACGCCCGAGGCATAAAATACAAAATAAGTAGAACAGTTTTTCCATTGTATAAAACGAATAATTGCTACCAGTGTGAAAGTTCTGGTCATTTCTACGTTCCGGGCAACCTAGGCTACACCCTAGGGCGTTGCTCCACCAGATCGAATAGTTAGGGCCTTAGAAGTCAACGCCCGGAGCATAAAATACAAAATAAGTAGAACAGTTTTTCCATTGTATAAAACGAATAATTGCTACCAGTGTGAAAGTTATGTTCATTTCTTCGTTCCGGGCAACCTAGGCTTGACTGTATGGCGTTGCTCCACCAGATCAAATAGGTAGGGCCATAGAAGTCAACGCCCGAAGCATAAAATACATTAAATATACAAGAGCTTTTCCATCGTATAACAGGAATAATTGCAACCAGTGTGAAAGTGATGGTCATTTCTACGTTCCGGGCAACCTAGGCTTGACTGTAGGGTGTTGCTCCACCAGATCGAATAGGTAGGGCCAAAGAAGTCAACGCCCGAAGCATAAAATACAAAATAAATAGAACAGTTTTTCCATTGTATAAAACGAATAATTGCTACCAGTGTGAAAGTTATGTTCATTTCTACGTTCCGGGCAACCTAGGCTTCACTCTAGGGCGTTGCTCCACCAGATCGAATAGTTAGGGCCTTAGAAGTCAACGCCCGAAGGATAAAATACAAAATAAATAGAACAGTTTTTCCATTGTATTAAACGAATAATTGCTACCAGTCTGAAAGTGATGGTCATTTCTACGTTCCGGGCGACCTAGGCTTCACTCTAGCGCGTTGTACCAACAGATCGAAAAGTTAGGGCCTAAGAAGTCAACGCCAGAAGCATAAAATACAATATAAATATAACAGTTTTTCCATCGTATAAAACGAATAATAGCAAGCAGTGTGAAAGTTCTGGTCATTTCTACGTTCGGGGCAACCTAGGCATCACTGTAGGGCGTTGCTCCACCAGATCGAATAGTTAGGGCCTTAGAAGTCAACGCCCGAAGCATAAAATACAATAAAAATACAACAGTCTTTCCATCCTATAACAGGAATAATTGCAACCCGTGTGAAAGTGATGGTCATTTGTACGTTCCAGGCAACCTAGGCTTCACTCTGGGGCGTTGTTCCACCAGATCGAATTGTTAAGGCCTAAGAAGTCAACGCCAGAAGCATGAGATACAATATAAATATAACAGTTTTTCCATCGTATAAAACGAATAATAGCAACCAGTGTGAAAGTTCTGGTCATTTCTACTTTCCGGGCAACCTTGGCTTCACTCTAGGGCGTTGCTCCACCAGATCGAATAGTTAGGGCCTTAGAAGTCAACGCCCGAAGCACAAAATACAAAATAAATAGTACAGTTTTTCCATTGTATAAAACGAATAATTGCTACCAGTGTGAAAGTTATGTTCATTTCTACGTTTCTGACAACCTAGGCTTCACTGTAGGGTGTTGCTCCACCAGATCAAATAGGTAGGGCCATAGAAGTCTACGCCCGAAGCATAAAATGCAATATAAATACAACAGTTTTTCCATCGTATAAAAGGATTAATTGCAACCAGTTTGAAAGTGATTATCATTTCTACGTTCCGGGCAACCTAGGCTTCACTCTAGGGCGTTGCTCCACCAGATCGAACACTTAGGGCCTAAGAAGGCACCGCCAGAAGCATAAAATACAATATAAATATAACAGTTTTTCCATCGTATAAGACGAATAATAGCAACCAGTGTGAAAGTTATGGTCATTTCTAAGTTCCGGACAACCTAGGCTTCACTCTAGGGCGTTGCTCCACCACATCGAATAGCTACGTCCTTAGAAGTCAACGCTAGAAGCATAAATTACAATAAAAATGCAACAGTTTTTCCAACGTATAGCATGAATAATTGCAACCGGTGTGTATGTTATGATCATTTCTACGTTCCGGGCAACCTAGGCTTGACTGTAGGGTGTTGCTCCACCAGATCGAATAGGTCGGGCCATAGAAGTCAACGCCCGAGGCATAAAATACAAAATAAATAGAACAGTTTTTCCATCGTATAAAACGAATAATTGCTACCAGTGTGAAAGTTATGTTCATTTCTTCGTTCCGGGCAACCTAGGCTTGACTGTATGGCGTTGCTCCACCAGATCGAATAGGTAGGGCCATAGAAGTCAACGCCCGAAGCATAAAATACATTAAATATACAAGAGCTTTTCCATCGTATAACAGGAATAATTGCAACCAGTGTGAAAGTGATGGTCATTTCTACGTTCCGGGCAGCCTAGGCTTGACTGTAGGGTGTTGCTCCACCAGATCGAATAGGTAGGGCCAAAGAAGTCAACGCCCGAAGCATAAAATACAAAATAAATAGAACAGTTTCTCCATTGTATAAAACGAATAATTGCTACCAGTGTGAAAGTTATGTTCATTTCTACGTTCCGGGCAACCTAGGCTTCACTCTAGGGCGTTGCTCCATCAGATCGAATAGTTAGGGCCTTAGAAGTCAACGCCCGAAGGATAAAATACAAAATAAATAGAACAGTTTTTCCATTGTATTAAACGAATAATTGCTACCAGTGTGAAAGTGATGGTCATTTCTACGTTCCGGGCGACCTAGGCTTCACTCTAGCGCGTTGTACCAACAGATCGAAAAGTTAGGGCCTAAGAAGTCAACGCCAGAAGCATAAAATACAATATAAATATAACAGTTTTTCCATCGTATAAAACGAATAATAGCAAGCAGTGTGAAAGTTCTGGTCATTTCTACGTTCCGGGCAACCTAGGCTTCACTGTAGGGCGTTGCTCCACCAGATCGAATAGTTAGGGCCTTAGAAGTCAACGCCCGAAGCATAAAATACAATAAAAATACAACAGTATTTCCATCCTATAACAGGAATAATTGCAACCCGTGTGAAAGTGATGGTCATTTGTACGTTCCAGGCAACCTAGGCTTCACTCTGGGGCGTTGTTCCACCAGATCGAATTGTTAAGGCCTAAGAAGTCAACGCCAGAAGCATGAGATACAATATAAATATAACAGTTTTTCCATCGTATAAAACGAATAATAGCAACCAGTGTGAAAGTTCTGGTCATTTCTACTTTCCGGGCAACCTTGGCTTCACTCTAGGGCGTTGCTCCACCAGATCGAATAGTTAGGGCCTTAGAAGTCAACGCCCGAAGCATAAAATACAAAATAGATAGTACAGTTTTTCCATTGTATAAAACGAATAATTGCTACCAGTGTGAAAGTTATGTTCATTTCTACGTTTCTGACAACCTAGACTTCACTGTAGGGTGTTGCTCCACCAGATCGAATAGGTCGGGCCATAGAAGTCAACGCCCGCAGCATAAAATACAAAATAAATAGAACAGTTTTTCCATTGTATAAAACGAATAATTGCTACCAGTGTGAAAGTTATGTTCATTTCTTCGTTCCGGGCAACCTAGGCTTGACTGTATGGCGTTGCTCCACCAGATCGAATAGGTAGGGCCATAGAAGTCAACGCCCGAAGCATAAAATACATTAAATATACAAGAGCTTTTCCATCGTATAACAGGAATAATTGCAACCAGTGTGAAAGTGATGGTCATTTCTACGTTCCGGGCAACCTAGGCTTGACTGTAGGGTGTTGCTCCACCAGATCGAATAGGTAGGGCCAAAGAAGTCAACGCCCGAAGCATAAAATACAAAATAAATAGAACAGTTTTTCCATTGTATAAAACGAATAATTGCTACCAGTGTGAAAGTTATGTTCATTTCTACGTTCCGGGCAACCTAGGCTTCACTCTAGGGCGTTGCTCCACCAGATCGAATAGTTAGGGCCTTAGAAGTCAACGCCCGAAGGATAAAATACAAAATAAATAGAACAGTTTTTCCATTGTATTAAACGAATAATTGCTACCAGTGTGAAAGTGATGGTCATTTCTACGTTCCGGGCGACCTAGGCTTCACTCTAGCGCGTTGTACCAACAGATCGAAAAGTTAGGGCCTAAGAAGTCAACGCCAGAAGCATAAAATACAATATAAATATAACAGTTTTTCCATCGTATAAAACGAATAATAGCAAGCAGTGTGAAAGTTCTGGTCATTTCTACGTTCCGGGCAACCTAGGCTTCACTGTAGGGCGTTGCTCCACCAGATCGAATAGTTAGGGCCTTAGAAGTCAACGCCCGAAGCATAAAATACAATAAAAA
The DNA here is from genome assembly GCF_051401765.1 of Calliopsis andreniformis. Classification (NCBI taxonomy): domain Eukaryota; kingdom Metazoa; phylum Arthropoda; class Insecta; order Hymenoptera; family Andrenidae; genus Calliopsis; species Calliopsis andreniformis. The sequence continues at coordinate 10,817,350 of NW_027480433.1, forward strand.
TACAACAGTCTTTCCATCCTATAACAGGAATAATTGCAACCCGTGTGAAAGTGATGGTCATTTGTACGTTCCAGGCATCCTAGGCTTCACTCTAGGGCGTTGTTCCACCAGATCGAAAAGTTAGGGCCTAAGAAGTCAACGCCAGAAGCATAAAATACAATATAAATATAACAGTTTTTCCATCGTATAAAACGAATAATAGCAACCAGTGTGAAAGTTCTGGTCATTTCTACGTTCCGGGCAACCTAGGCTTCACTCTAGGGCGTTGCTCCACCAGATCGAATAGTTAGGGCCTTAGAAGTCAACGCCCGAAGCATAAAATACAATAAAAATACAACAGTCTTTCCATCCTATAACAGGAGCAATTGCAACCCGTGTGAAAGTGATGGTCGTTTGTACGTTCCAGGCAACCTAGGCTTCACTCTAGGGCGTTGTTCCACCAGATCGAATTGTTAGGGCCGAAGAAGTCAACGCCAGAAGCATAAGATACAATATAAATTTAACAGTTTTTCCATCGTATAGAACGAATAAAAGCAATCAGTGTGAAAGTTATGGTCATTTCTACGTTCCGGGCAACCTAGGCTTCACTCTAGGGCGTTGCTCCACCAGATCGAACACTTAGGGCCTATGAAGGCACCGCCAGAAGCTTAAAATACAATATAAATATAACAGTTTATCCATCGTATAAGACGAATAATAGCAACCAGTGTGAAAGTTATGGTCATTTCTAAGGTCCTGGCAACCTAGGCTTCACCCAAGGGCGTTGCTCCAATAGATTGAATAGTTAGGGATTCACAAGTTAACGCACGAAGCATAAAATGCGATATAAATACAACAGGTTTTCCATCGTATAAAACGAATAATTGCTACCGGTGTGAAAGTTATGGTCATTTCTACGTTCCAGGCAACCTAGGCATCACCCTAGGGTGTTGTTCCACCAGATGGAATAGTTAGGGCATAAGAAGTCAACGCCAGAAGCATAAAATACAATATAAATATAACAGTTTTTCCATCGTATAAAACGAATAATAGCAACCAGTGTGAAAGTTCTGGTCATTTCTACGTTCCGGGCAACCTAGGCTTCACTCTAGGGCGTTGCTCCACCAGATCGAATAGTTAGGGCCTTAGAAGTCAACGCCCGAAGCATAAAATACAATAAAAATACAACAGTCTTTCCATCCTATAACAGGAGCAATTGCAACCCGTGTGAAAGTGATGGTCGTTTGTACGTTCCAGGCAACCTAGGCTTCACTCTAGGGCGTTGTTCCACCAGATCGAATTGTTAGGGCCGAAGAAGTCAACGCCAGAAGCATAAGATACAATATAAATTTAACAGTATTTCCATCGTATAGAACGAATAAAAGCAATCAGTGTGAAAGTTATGGTCATTTCTACGTTCCGGGCAACCTAGGCTTCACTCTAGGGCGTTGCTCCACCAGATCGAACACTTAGGGCCTATGAAGGCACCGCCAGAAGCTTAAAATACAATATAAATATAACAGTTTTTCCATCGTATAAGACGAATAATAGCAACCAGTGTGAAAGTTATGGTCATTTCTAAGGTCCTGGCAACCTAGGCTTCACCCAAGGGCGTTGCTCCAATAGATTGAATAGTTAGGGATTCACAAGTTAACGCACGAAGCATAAAATGCGATATAAATACAACAGGTTTTCCATCATATAAAACGAATAATTGCTACCGGTGTGAAAGTTATGGTCATTTCTACGTTCCAGGCAACCTAGGCATCACCCTAGGGTGTTGTTCCACCAGATGGAATAGTTAGGGCATAAGAAGTCAACGCCAGAAGCGTAAAATACGGTATAAATACAACAGCTTTTCCATCCTTATAAAACGAATAATTGCAACCAGTGTGAAAGTTATAGTCATTTCTACTTTCCGGGCAACCTAGGCTTGACTGTAGGGCTTTGCTCCACCAGATCGAATAGGTAGGGCCATAGAAGTCAACGCCCGAAGCATAAAATACATTAAATATACAAGAGCTTTTCCATCGTATAACAGGAATAATTGCAACCAGTGTAAAAGTGATGGTCATTTCTACGTTCCGGGCAAACTAGGCTTCACTCTAGGGCGTTGCTCCACCAGATCGAACACTTAGCGCCTAAGAAGTCAACGCCAGAAGCATAAAACACAATATAAATAGAGCAGTTTTTCCATCGTACAAAACGAATAATAGCAACCAGTGTGAAAGTTCTGGTCATTTCTACGTTCCGGCCAACCTAGGCTTCACTCTAGGGCGTTGTTCCACCAGATCGAATAGTTAGGGCATAAGAAGTCAACGCTAGAAGCATGAAATACGGTATAAATACAACAGCTTTTCCATCGTATAAAACGAATAATTGCAACCAGTATGAAAGTTGTGGTCATTTCTACTTTCCGGGCAACCTAGGCTTCACTCTAGGGCGTTGCTCCACCAGATCGCATAGCTAGGGACTTAGAATTCAACGCCATAAGAATAAAATACAATATAAGTACAACAGTTTTTCCATCGTATAAAATGAATAATTGGAAACATTGTGAAAGTAATGGTCATTTCTAGGTTCCAGGCAACGTAGGCGTCACTCTAGGGCGTTACTCCACCACATCTAATAGCTACGGCCTTAGCAGTCAACGCTAGAAGCATAAAATACAATATAAATACAACACCTTTTCCATCGTATAAAATGAATAATAGCAAACAGTGTGAAAGTAATGGTCATTTCTACGTTCCGGACAACCTAGGCTTCAGTCTAGGGCGTTGCTCCACCACATCGAATAGCTACGTCCTTAGAAGTCAACGCTGGAAGCATAAATTACAATAAAAATGCAACAGTTTTTCCAACGTATAGCATGAATAATTGCAACCGGTGTGAATGTTATGGTCATTTCTACGTTCCGGGCAACCTAGGCTTGACTGTAGGGTGTTGCTCCAACAGATCGAATAGGTCGGGCCATAGAAGTCAACGCCCGAAGCATAAAATACAAAATAAATAGAACAGTTTTTCCATCGTATAAAACGAATAATAGCAACCAGTGTGAAAGTTCTGGTCATTTCTACTTTCCGGGCAACCTAGGCTTCACCCTAGGGCGCTGTTCCAACAGATTGAATGGTTAGGGCCTTAGAAGTCAACGCCCGAAGCATGAAATACAAAATACATAGAACAGTTGTTCCATCGTATAAAACGAATAATTCCTACCAGTGTGAGAGTTATGGTAATTTCTACGTTCCGGGCAACCTAGGTTTCACTCTAGGGCGTTGCTCCACCAGACCGCATAGCTAGGGACTTAGAATTCAACGCCATAAGAATAAAGTACAATATAAGTACAACAGTTTTTCCATCGTATAAAACGAATAATTGCAACCAGTATGAAAGTTATGGTCATTTCTACTTTCCGGGCAACCTAGGATCCACCCTAGGGCGTTGCTCCACCAGACCCAACAGTTAGGGCCTTAGAAGTCAACGCCCGAAGCATAAAATACAAAATAAATAGAACAGTTTTTCCATTGTATAAAACGAATAATTGCTACCAGTGTAAAAGTTATGGTCATTTCTACGTTCCGGGCAACCTAGGCTTCATCCTAGGGCGTTGTTCCACCAGATCGAATAGTTAGGGCCTAAGAAGTGAACGCCAGAAGCATAAAATACAGTATAAATACAACAGTTTTTCCATCATATGAAACGAGTAATTGCAACCAGTATGAAAGTTGTGGTCATTTCTACTTTCCGGGCAACCTAGGCTACATCCTAGGGCGTTGCTCCAACAGATTGAATAGTTAGGGCCTTAGAAGTCAATGCCCGAAGCATAAAATGCAATAAAAATACAACAGTCTTTCCATCATATAACCGGAATAATTGCAACCAGTTTGAAAGTGATGGACATTTCTACGTTCCGGGCAACCTCGGCTTCACTCTAGGGCGTTGCTCCACCAGATCGAATAGTTAGTGCCTTAGAAGTCAACGCCAGAAGCATAAAATACAATATCAATACAACAGTTTTTCCATCGTATAAAACGAATAATAGCAACCAGTGTGAAAGTTATGGTCATTTCTACGTTCCGGGCAACCTAGGCTTCACCCCAGGGCGTTGTTCCACCAGATCGACTAGGTAGGGCCTAAGAAGTGAACGCCAGCAGCATAAAATACAATATAAATACAACAGTTCTTCCATCATATAAAACGAATAATTGCAACCAGTATGAAAGTTATGGTCATTTCTACGTTCCGGGCAACCTAGGCTTCACCCCAGGGCGTTGTTCCACCAGATCGAATAGTTAGGGCCTAAGAAGTGCACGCCAGCAGCATAAAATACACTATAAATACAACAGTTCTTCCATCATATAAAACGAATAATTGCAACCAGTATGAAAGTTATGGTCATTTCTACGTTCCGGGCAACCTAGGCTACACTCTATGGCGTTCTTCCACCACATCGAATAGTTAGGGCCTAAGAAGTGAACGCCAGAAGCATAAAATACAATATAAATATAACAGCTTTTCCATCGTATAAGACGAATAATTGCAACCAGTGTGAAAGTTATGGTCATTTCTACTTTCCGGGCAACCTAGGCTTCACTCTAGGGCGTTGTTCCACCAGATCGAATTGTTAGGGCCTAAGAAGTCAACGCCAGAAGCATAAGATACAATATAAATATAACTGTTTTTCCATCGTATAAAACGAATAATTGCAACCAGTGTGGAAGTTATGGTCATTTCTACGTTCCGGGCAACCTAGGCTTCACTGTAGGGCGGTGCTCCACCAGATCAAATAGCTAGGGCCTAAGAAGTCAACGCCAGAAGCATAAAATACAACATAAATACAACAGGTTTTCCATCGTATATAATGTATATTTGCAAGCAGTGTGAAAGTTATGGTCATTTCTACATTTCGAGCAACCTAGGCTTCACTCTAGAGCGTTGCTCCACCTGATCGAATAGTTAGGGCCTTAGAAGTCAACGCCAGAAGCATAAAATACAATAAAGATGCAACAGTTTTTCCATCGTATAACAGGAATAACTGCAAACAGTGTGAAAGTATTGGTCATTTCTACGTTCCGGGTAACCTAGGTTTCACTCTAGGGCGTTGCTTCTCCAGATCAATCAGTTAGGGCCTTAGAAGTCAACGCCGGAAGCATAAAATGCAAAATAATTAGAACAGTTTTTCCATTGTATAAAACGAATAACTGCTACCAGTGTAAAAGTTATGGTCATTTCTACGTTCCGGGCATCGTAGGCTTCACCCTAGGGCGTTGTTCCACCAGATCGAATAGTTAGGGCCTTAGAAGTGAACGCCAGAAGCATAAAATACAATATAAATACAACAGTTTTTCCATAATGTAAAACGAATAATTGCAACCTGTATGAAAGTTATGGTCATTTCTACTTTCCGGGCAACCTAGGCTTCACCCTAGGGCGTTGCTCCAACAGATTGAATAGTTAGGGCCTTAGAAGTCAATGCCCGAAGCTTAAAATGCAATAAAAATACAACAGCTTTTCCATCGTATAGCAGGAATCATTTGCAACCAGTGTGATAGTAGTGGTCATTTCTACGTTCCGGGTAACATAGGTTTCACTCTAGGGCGTTGCTCCACCAGATCGAATAGCTAGGGACTTAGAATTCAACGCCATAAGAATAAAATACAATATAAGTACAACAGTTTTTCCATCGTATAAAATGAATAATTGCAACCAGTGTGAAAGTTATGGTCATTTCTACATTCCGAGCAACCTAGGCTTCACTCTAGGGCGATGCTCCACCTGATCGAATAGTTAGGGCCTAAGAAGTCAACGCCCAAAGCATAAAATACGATATAAATACAACAGCTTTGCCATCGTATAAAGTGAATAATTGCAAGCAATGCGAAAGATATGGACATTTCTACGTTCCGGGCTACCTAGGCTTCACTCTAGGGCATTGTTCCACCAGATCGAATAGTTAGGGCCTAAGAAGTGAACGCCAGAAGCATAAAATACGATATAAATACAACAGCCTTTACACCGTACAAAACGAATAATTGCAAACAGCGTGAAAGTAATGGTCACTTCTACGTTCCGGGCAACCTAGGCTTCACTCTACGGCGTTGTTCCACCAGATCGAATAGTTAGGGCCTAAGAAGTCAACGCCAGAAGCATAAAGTACAATATAAATATAACAGTTTTTCCATCGTATAAGACGAATAATAGCAACCAGTGTGAAAGTTATGGTCATTTCTACGTTCCGGGCAACCTAGGCTTCACTCTAGGGCGTTGCTCCACCAGATTGAATAGCTAGGGACTTAGAATTCAGCGCCATAGGAATAAAATACAATATAAGTATAACAGTTTTTCCATCGTATAAAATGAATAATTGCAACCTGTGTGAAGGTTATGGTCATATCTACGTTCCGGGCAACCTAGGCTCCAATGTAGGGCGTTGCTCCACCAGATCGAAATGTTAGGGCCTAAGAAGTCAACGCCCAAAGAATAAAATACGATATAAATACAACAGCATTTCCATCGTATTAAATGAATAATTGCAAACAGTGTGAAAGTAGTGGTCATTTCTACGTTCCGAGCAACCTAAGCTACACTCTAGGGCGGTGTTCCAACATATCGAATAGCTACGGGCTTAGAAGTCTACGCCTCAAGCATAAAATACAATAAAAATACAACAGTCTTTTCATCGTATAACAGGAATAATTGCAACAAGCGTGATATTAGCGATCATTTCGGCGTTTCGGGCATCCTAGACTTCTCTCTGAGGCATTGCTCCACCAGGTCGAATAGTTAGGGCCTAAGAAGTCAACGCCAGGAGCATAAAATACAATATAAATACAACAGCTTTGCCATCGTATAAAGTGAATAATTGCAAGCAATGCGAAAGATATGGTCATTTCTACGTTCCGGGCTACCTAGGCTTCACTCTAGGGCGTTGCTCCAACAGACTGAATAGTTAGGGCCTTAGAAATCAATGCCCGAAGCATAAAATACAATATAAATACAACAGTTTTTCCATCATATAACAGGAATAATTGCAACCAGTTTGAAAGTGATGGTCATTTCTACGTACCGGGCAACCTAGGCTTCACTCTAGGTCGTTGCTCCACCATATCGAATACATAGTGCCTTAGAAGTCAACGCCAGAAGCATAAAATACAATATAAATACAACAGTTTTTCCATCGTATTAAACGAATAATTGCAACCAGTATGAAACTTATGGTCATTTCTACTTTCCGAGCAACCTAGGCTTCACCCTAGGGCGTTGTTCCAACAGATTGAATAGTTAGGGCCTTAGAAGTCAACGCCCGAGCCATAAAATGCAAAAAAAATACAACAGTGTTTCCATCATATAACAGGAATAATTGCAACCAGTTTGAAAGTGATGGCCAATTCTACGTTCCGGGCAGCCTTGGTTTCACTCCAGGGCATTGCTCCACCAGATCGAATAGTTACGGCCTAAGAAGTCAACGCCAGAAGCATAAAATACGATATAAATACAACAACTTTTCCAACGTATAAAACGAATAATTGCAACCAGGGTGAAAGTTATGGTCATTTCTACGTTCCGGGCAACCTAGGCTTCACCCAAGGGCGTTGCTCCAACAGACTGAATAGTTAGGGCCTTAGAAATCAATGCCCGAAGCATAAAATGCAATAAAAATACAACAGCTTTTCCATCGTATAGCAGGAATAATTTGCTACCAGTGTGATAGTAGTGGTCATTTTTACGTTCCAGGCAACCTAGGCTTCACTCTAGAGCGTTGTTCCACCAGATCGAATAGATAGGGCCTAAGAAGTCAACGCCAGAAGCATAAAATTCAATATAAATATAACTGTTTTTCCATCGTATAAAACGAATAATTGCAACCAGTGTGGAAGTTATGGTCATTTCTACGTTCCGGGCAACCTAGGCTTCACTGTAGGGCGGTGCTCCACCAGATCAAATAGTTAGGGCCTAAGAAGTCAACGCCAGAAGCATAAAATACAACATAAATACAACAGGTTTTCCATCGTATATAATGTATATTTGCAAGCAGTGTGAAAGTTATGGTCATTTCTACATTTCGAGCAACCTAGGCTTCACTCTAGAGCGTTGCTCCACCTGATCGAATAGTTAGGGCCTTAGAAGTCAACGCCAGAAGCATAAAATACAATAAAGATGCAACAGTTTTTCCATCGTATGACAGGAATAACTGCAAACAGTGTGAAAGTATTGGTCATTTCTACGTTCCGGGTAACCTAGGTTTCACTCTAGGGCGTTGCTTCTCCAGATCAATCAGTTAGGGCCTTAGAAGTCAACGCCGGAAGCATAAAATGCAAAATAATTAGAACAGTTTTTCCATTGTATAAAACGAATAAATGCTACCAGTGTAAAAGTTATGGTCATTTCTACGTTCCGGGCAACCTAGGCTTCACCCTAGGGCGTTGTTCCACCAGATCGAATGGTTAGGGCCTTAGAAGTGAACGCCAGAAGCATAAAATACAATATAAATACAACAGTTTTTCCATAATGTAAAACGAATAATTGCAACCTGTATGAAAGTTATGGTCATTTCTACTTTCCGGGCAACCTAGGCTTCACCCTAGGGCGTTGCTCCAACAGATTGAATAGTTAGGGCCTTAGAAGTCAACGCCCAAAGCATAAAATACGATATAAATACAACAGCATTTGCATCGTATTAAATGAATAATTGTAAACAGTGTGAAAGTAGTGGTCATTTCTATGTTCCGAGCAACCTAGGCTACACTCTAGGGCGGTGTTCCAACATATCGACTAGCTACGGCCTTAGAAGTCTACGCCTCAAGCATAAAATACAATAAAAATAAAACAGTCTTTTCATCGTATAACAGGAATAATTGCAACAAGCGTGATAGTAATGATCATTTCGGCGTTTCGGGCATCCTAGACTTCTCTCTGAGGCATTGCTCCACCAGGTCGAATAGTTAGGGCCTAAGAAGTCAACGCCAGGAGCATAAAATACAATATAAATACAACAGCTTTGCCATCGTATAAAGTGAATAATTGCAAGCAATGCGAAAGATATGGACATTTCTACGTTCCGGGCTACCTAGGCTTCACTCTAGGGCATTGTTCCACCAGATCGAATAGTTAGGGCCTAAGAAGTGAACGCCAGAAGCATAAAATACAAAATAAATACAACAGCCTTTACACCGTACAAAACGAATAATTGCAAACAGTGTGAAAGTAATGGTCACTTCTACGTTCCGGGCAACCTAGGCTTCACTCTAGGGCGTTGTTCCACCAGATCGAATACTTAGGGCCTAAGAAGTCAACGCCAGAAGAATAAAATACAATATAAGTACAACAGTTTTTCCATCGTATAAAATGAATAATTGCAAACATTGTGAAAGTAATGGTCATTTCTACGTTCCGGGCAACCTAGGCGTCAGTCTAGGGCGTTGCTCCACCACATCTAATAGCTACGGCCTTAGAAGTCAACCCCAGATGAATGAAATACAATAAAGGTGCAACAGCTTTTCCATCGTATAAAACGAATAATTGCAACCAGTGTGAAAGTTATGGTCATTTCTACGTTCCGGGCAACCTAGGCTTCAAACTAGGGCGTTGCACGAACAGATTGAATAGTTAGGGCCTTAGAAGTCAATGCCCGAAGCATAATATGCAATAAAAATACAACAGTTTTTCCATCGTGTAGCAGGAATAATTTGCAACCAGTGTGATAGTAGTGGTCATTTCTACGTACCGGGCAACCTACGTTTCACTCCAGGGCGTTGCTCCATCAGATCGAATAGTTAGGTCCTTAGAAGTCAACGCCAGAAGCATAAAATACGATATAAATACAACAGCTTTTCCATCGTATAAAAGGAATAATTGCAAACAGTGTGAAAGTAATGGTCATTTCTACGTTCCGGGCAACCTAGACTTCACTCTACGGCGTTGTTCCACCAGATCGAATAATTAGGGCCTATGAAGTCAACACCAGAAGAATAAAATACAAAATAAATACAACAGAATTTACACCGTATAAAACGAATAATTGCAACCTGTGTGAAGGTTATGGTCATATCTACGTTCCGGGCAACCTAGGCTCCAATGTAGGGCGTTGCTCCACCAGATCGAAATGTTAGGGCCTAAGAAGTCAACGCCCAAAGCATAAAATACGATATAAATACAACAGCATTTCCATCGTATTAAATGAATAATTGCAAACAGTGTGAAAGTAGTGGCCATTTCTACGTTCCGAGCAACCTAAGCTACACTCTAGGGCGGTGTTCCAACATATCGAATAGCTACGGGCTTAGAAGTCTACGCCTCAAGCATAAAATACAATAAAAATACAACAGTCTTTTCATCGTATAACAGGAATAATTGCAACAAGCGTGATATTAGCGATCATTTCGGCGTTTCGGGCATCCTAGACTTCTCTCTGAGGCATTGCTCCACCAGGTCGAATAGTTAGGGCCTAAGAAGTCAACGCCAGGAGCATAAAATACAATATAAATACAACAGCTTTGCCATCGTATAAAGTGAATAATTGCAAGCAATGCGAAAGTTCTGGTCATTTCTACTTTCCGGGCAACCTAGGCGTCACCCTAGGGCGCTGTTCCAACAGATTGAATGGTTAGGGCCTTAGAAGTCAACGCCCGAAGCATGAAATACAAAATACATAGAACAGTTGTTCCATCGTATAAAACGAATAATTCCTACCAGTGTGAGAGTTATGGTAATTTCTACGTTCCGGGCAACCTAGGTTTCACTCTAGGGCGTTGCTCCACCAGACCGCATAGCTAGGGCCTAAGAAGTGAACGCCAGAAGCATAAAATACAGTATAAATACAACAGTTTTTCCATCATATGAAACGAGTAATTGCAACCAGTATGAAAGTTGTGGTCATTTCTACTTTCCGGGCAACCTAGGCTACATCCTAGGGCGTTGCTCCAACAGATTGAATAGTTAGGGCCTTAGAAGTCAATGCCCGAAGCATAAAATGCAATAAAAATACAACAGTCTTTCCATCATATAACCGGAATAATTGCAACCAGTTTGAAAGTGATGGTCATTTCTACGTTCCGGGCAACCTCGGCTTCACTCTAGGGCGTTGCTCCACCAGATCGAATAGTTAGTGCCTTAGAAGTCAACGCCAGAAGCATAAAATACAATATCAATACAACAGTTTTTCCATCGTATAAAACGAATAATAGCAACCAGTGTGAAAGTTATGGTCATTTCTACGTTCCGGGCAACCTAGGCTTCACCCCAGGGCGTTGTTCCACCAGATCGACTAGGTAGGGCCTAAGAAGTGAACGCCAGCAGCATAAAATACAATATAAATACAACAGTTCTTCCATCATATAAAACGAATAATTGCAACCAGTATGAAAGTTATGGTCATTTCTACGTTCCGGGCAACCTAGGCTTCACCCCAGGGCGTTGTTCCACCAGATCGAATAGTTAGGGCCTAAGAAGTGCACGCCAGCAGCATAAAATACACTATAAATACAACAGTTCTTCCATCATATAAAACGAATAATTGCAACCAGTATGAAAGTTATGGTCATTTCTACGTTCCGGGCAACCTAGGCTACACTCTATGGCGTTCTTCCACCACATCGAATAGCTGCGGCCTCAGAAGTCAACGCCTGAAGCATAAAATACAATAAAAATACAACAGTCTTTCCATCCTATAACAGGAATAATTGCAACCCGTGTGAAAGTGATGGTCATTTGTACGTTCCAGGCAACCTAGGCTTCACTCTAGGGCGTTGTTCCACCAGATCGAATTGTTAGGGCCTAAGAAGTCAACGCCAGAAGCATAAGATACAATATAAATATAACTGTTTTTCCATCGTATAAAACGAATAATTGCAACCAGTGTGGAAGTTATGGTCATTTCTACGTTCCGGGCAACCTAGGCTTCACTGTAGGGCGGTGCTCCACCAGATCAAATAGTTAGGGCCTAAGAAGTCAACGCCAGAAGCATAAAATACAACATAAATACAACAGGTTTTCCATCGTATATAATGTATATTTGCAAGCAGTGTGAAAGTTATGGTCATTTCTACATTTCGAGCAACCTAGGCTTCACTCTAGAGCGTTGCTCCACCTGATCGAATAGTTAGGGCCTTAGAAGTCAACGCCAGAAGCATAAAATACAATAAAGATGCAACAGTTTTTCCATCGTATAAAACGAATAATTGCAACCAGTATGAAAGTTATGGTCATTTCTACTTTCCGGGCAACCTAGGATCCACCCTAGGGCGTTGCTCCACCAGACCCAACAGTTAGGGCCTTAGAAGTCAACGCCCGAAGCATAAAATACAAAATAAATAGAACAGTTTTTCCATTGTATAAAACGAATAATTGCTACCAGTGTAAAAGTTATGGTCATTTCTACGTTCCGGGCAACCTAGGCTTCATCCTAGGGCGTTGTTCCACCAGATCGAATAGTTAGGGCCTAAGAAGTGAACGCCAGAAGCATAAAATACAGTATAAATACAACAGTTTTTCCATCATATGAAACGAGTAATTGCAACCAGTATGAAAGTTGTGGTCATTTCTACTTTCCGGGCAACCTAGGCTACATCCTAGGGCGTTGCTCCAACAGATTGAATAGTTAGGGCCTTAGAAGTCAATGCCCGAAGCATAAAATGCAATAAAAATACAACAGTCTTTCCATCATATAACCGGAATAATTGCAACCAGTTTGAAAGTGATGGTCATTTCTACGTTCCGGGCAACCTCGGCTTCACTCTAGGGCGTTGCTCCACCAGATCGAATAGTTAGTGCCTTAGAAGTCAACGCCAGAAGCATAAAATACAATATCAATACAACAGTTTTTCCATCGTATAAAACGAATAATAGCAACCAGTGTGAAAGTTATGGTCATTTCTACGTTCCGGGCAACCTAGGCTTCACCCCAGGGCGTTGTTCCACCAGATCGACTAGGTAGGGCCTAAGAAGTGAACGCCAGCAGCATAAAATACAATATAAATACAACAGTTCTTCCATCATATAAAACGAATAATTGCAACCAGTATGAAAGTTATGGTCATTTCTACGTTCCGGGCAACCTAGGCTTCACCCCAGGGCGTTGTTCCACCAGATCGAATAGTTAGGGCCTAAGAAGTGCACGCCAGCAGCATAAAATACACTATAAATACAACAGTTCTTCCATCATATAAAACGAATAATTGCAACCAGTATGAAAGTTATGGTCATTTCTACGTTCCGGGCAACCTAGGCTACACTCTATGGCGTTCTTCCACCACATCGAATAGCTGCGGCCTCAGAAGTCAACGCCTGAAGCATAAAATACAATAAAAATACAACAGTCTTTCCATCCTATAACAGGAATAATTGCAACCCGTGTGAAAGTGATGGTCATTTGTACGTTCCAGGCAACCTAGGCTTCACTCTAGGGCGTTGTTCCACCAGATCGAATTGTTAGGGCCTAAGAAGTCAACGCCAGAAGCATAAGATACAATATAAATATAACTGTTTTTCCATCGTATAAAACGAATAATTGCAACCAGTGTGGAAGTTATGGTCATTTCTACGTTCCGGGCAACCTAGGCTTCACTGTAGGGCGGTGCTCCACCAGATCAAATAGTTAGGGCCTAAGAAGTCAACGCCAGAAGCATAAAATACAACATAAATACAACAGGTTTTCCATCGTATATAATGTATATTTGCAAGCAGTGTGAAAGTTATGGTCATTTCTACATTCCGAGCAACCTAGGCTTCACTCTAGAGCGTTGCTCCACCAGGTCGAATAGTTAGGGCCTAAGAAGTCAACGCCAGGAGCATAAAATACAATATAAATACAACAGCTTTGCCATCGTATAAAGTGAATAATTGCAAGCAATGCGAAAGTTCTGGTCATTTCTACTTTCCGGGCAACCTAGGCGTCACCCTAGGGCGCTGTTCCAACAGATTGAATGGTTAGGGCCTTAGAAGTCAACGCCCGAAGCATGAAATACAAAATACATAGAACAGTTGTTCCATCGTATAAAACGAATAATTCCTACCAGTGTGAGAGTTATGGTAATTTCTACGTTCCGGGCAACCTAGGTTTCACTCTAGGGCGTTGCTCCACCAGACCGCATAGCTAGGGCCTAAGAAGTGAACGCCAGAAGCATAAAATACAGTATAAATACAACAGTTTTTCCATCATATGAAACGAGTAATTGCAACCAGTATGAAAGTTGTGGTCATTTCTACTTTCCGGGCAACCTAGGCTACATCCTAGGGCGTTGCTCCAACAGATTGAATAGTTAGGGCCTTAGAAGTCAATGCCCGAAGCATAAAATGCAATAAAAATACAACAGTCTTTCCATCATATAACCGGAATAATTGCAACCAGTTTGAAAGTGATGGTCATTTCTACGTTCCGGGCAACCTCGGCTTCACTCTAGGGCGTTGCTCCACCAGATCGAATAGTTAGTGCCTTAGAAGTCAACGCCAGAAGCATAAAATACAATATCAATACAACAGTTTTTCCATCGTATAAAACGAATAATAGCAACCAGTGTGAAAGTTATGGTCATTTCTACGTTCCGGGCAACCTAGGCTTCACCCCAGGGCGTTGTTCCACCAGATCGACTAGGTAGGGCCTAAGAAGTGAACGCCAGCAGCATAAAATACAATATAAATACAACAGTTCTTCCATCATATAAAACGAATAATTGCAACCAGTATGAAAGTTATGGTCATTTCTACGTTCCGGGCAACCTAGGCTTCACCCCAGGGCGTTGTTCCACCAGATCGAATAGTTAGGGCCTAAGAAGTGCACGCCAGCAGCATAAAATACACTATAAATACAACAGTTCTTCCATCATATAAAACGAATAATTGCAACCAGTATGAAAGTTATGGTCATTTCTACGTTCCGGGCAACCTAGGCTACACTCTATGGCGTTCTTCCACCACATCGAATAGCTGCGGCCTCAGAAGTCAACGCCTGAAGCATAAAATACAATAAAAATACAACAGTCTTTCCATCCTATAACAGGAATAATTGCAACCCGTGTGAAAGTGATGGTCATTTGTACGTTCCAGGCAACCTAGGCTTCACTCTAGGGCGTTGTTCCACCAGATCGAATTGTTAGGGCCTAAGAAGTCAACGCCAGAAGCATAAGATACAATATAAATATAACTGTTTTTCCATCGTATAAAACGAATAATTGCAACCAGTGTGGAAGTTATGGTCATTTCTACGTTCCGGGCAACCTAGGCTTCACTGTAGGGCGGTGCTCCACCAGATCAAATAGTTAGGGCCTAAGAAGTCAACGCCAGAAGCATAAAATACAACATAAATACAACAGGTTTTCCATCGTATATAATGTATATTTGCAAGCAGTGTGAAAGTTATGGTCATTTCTACATTTCGAGCAACCTAGGCTTCACTCTAGAGCGTTGCTCCACCTGATCGAATAGTTAGGGCCTTAGAAGTCAACGCCAGAAGCATAAAATACAATAAAGATGCAACAGTTTTTCCATCGTATAAAACGAATAATTGCAACCAGTATGAAAGTTATGGTCATTTCTACTTTCCGGGCAACCTAGGATCCACCCTAGGGCGTTGCTCCACCAGACCCAACAGTTAGGGCCTTAGAAGTCAACGCCCGAAGCATAAAATACAAAATAAATAGAACAGTTTTTCCATTGTATAAAACGAATAATTGCTACCAGTGTAAAAGTTATGGTCATTTCTACGTTCCGGGCAACCTAGGCTTCATCCTAGGGCGTTGTTCCACCAGATCGAATAGTTAGGGCCTAAGAAGTGAACGCCAGAAGCATAAAATACAGTATAAATACAACAGTTTTTCCATCATATGAAACGAGTAATTGCAACCAGTATGAAAGTTGTGGTCATTTCTACTTTCCGGGCAACCTAGGCTTCACTCTAGGGCGTTGCTCCACCAGATCGAATAGTTAGGGCCTTAGAAGTCAACGCCCGAAGCATAAAATACAATAAAAATACAACAGTCTTTCCATCCTATAACAGGAGCAATTGCAACCCGTGTGAAAGTGATGGTCGTTTGTACGTTCCAGGCAACCTAGGCTTCACTCTAGGGCGTTGTTCCACCAGATCGAATTGTTAGGGCCGAAGAAGTCAACGCCAGAAGCATAAGATACAATATAAATTTAACAGTATTTCCATCGTATAGAACGAATAAAAGCAATCAGTGTGAAAGTTATGGTCATTTCTACGTTCCGGGCAACCTAGGCTTCACTCTAGGGCGTTGCTCCACCAGATCGAACACTTAGGGCCTATGAAGGCACCGCCAGAAGCTTAAAATACAATATAAATATAACAGTTTTTCCATCGTATAAGACGAATAATAGCAACCAGTGTGAAAGTTATGGTCATTTCTAAGGTCCTGGCAACCTAGGCTTCACCCAAGGGCGTTGCTCCAATAGATTGAATAGTTAGGGATTCACAAGTTAACGCACGAAGCATAAAATGCGATATAAATACAACAGGTTTTCCATCATATAAAACGAATAATTGCTACCGGTGTGAAAGTTATGGTCATTTCTACGTTCCAGGCAACCTAGGCATCACCCTAGGGTGTTGTTCCACCAGATGGAATAGTTAGGGCATAAGAAGTCAACGCCAGAAGCGTAAAATACGGTATAAATACAACAGCTTTTCCATCCTTATAAAACGAATAATTGCAACCAGTGTGAAAGTTATAGTCATTTCTACTTTCCGGGCAACCTAGGCTTGACTGTAGGGCTTTGCTCCACCAGATCGAATAGGTAGGGCCATAGAAGTCAACGCCCGAAGCATAAAATACATTAAATATACAAGAGCTTTTCCATCGTATAACAGGAATAATTGCAACCAGTGTAAAAGTGATGGTCATTTCTACGTTCCGGGCAAACTAGGCTTCACTCTAGGGCGTTGCTCCACCAGATCGAACACTTAGCGCCTAAGAAGTCAACGCCAGAAGCATAAAACACAATATAAATAGAGCAGTTTTTCCATCGTACAAAACGAATAATAGCAACCAGTGTGAAAGTTCTGGTCATTTCTACGTTCCGGCCAACCTAGGCTTCACTCTAGGGCGTTGTTCCACCAGATCGAATAGTTAGGGCATAAGAAGTCAACGCTAGAAGCATGAAATACGGTATAAATACAACAACTTTTCCATCGTATAAAACGAATAATTGCAACCAGTATGAAAGTTGTGGTCATTTCTACTTTCCGGGCAACCTAGGCTTCACTCTAGGGCGTTGCTCCACCAGATCGCATAGCTAGGGACTTAGAATTCAACGCCATAAGAATAAAATACAATATAAGTACAACAGTTTTTCCATCGTATAAAATGAATAATTGGAAACATTGTGAAAGTAATGGTCATTTCTAGGTTCCAGGCAACGTAGGCGTCACTCTAGGGCGTTACTCCACCACATCTAATAGCTACGGCCTTAGCAGTCAACGCTAGAAGCATAAAATACAATATAAATACAACACCTTTTCCATCGTATAAAATGAATAATAGCAAACAGTGTGAAAGTAATGGTCATTTCTACGTTCCGGACAACCTAGGCTTCAGTCTAGGGCGTTGCTCCACCACATCGAATAGCTACGTCCTTAGAAGTCAACGCTGGAAGCATAAATTACAATAAAAATGCAACAGTTTTTCCAACGTATAGCATGAATAATTGCAACCGGTGTGAATGTTATGGTCATTTCTACGTTCCGGGCAACCTAGGCTTGACTGTAGGGTGTTGCTCCAACAGATCGAATAGGTCGGGCCATAGAAGTCAACGCCCGAAGCATAAAATACAAAATAAATAGAACAGTTTTTCCATCGTATAAAACGAATAATAGCAACCAGTGTGAAAGTTCTGGTCATTTCTACTTTCCGGGCAACCTAGGCTTCACCCTAGGGCGCTGTTCCAACAGATTGAATGGTTAGGGCCTTAGAAGTCAACGCCCGAAGCATGAAATACAAAATACATAGAACAGTTGTTCCATCGTATAAAACGAATAATTCCTACCAGTGTGAGAGTTATGGTAATTTCTACGTTCCGGGCAACCTAGGTTTCACTCTAGGGCGTTGCTCCACCAGACCGCATAGCTAGGGACTTAGAATTCAACGCCATAAGAATAAAGTACAATATAAGTACAACAGTTTTTCCATCGTATAAAACGAATAATTGCAACCAGTATGAAAGTTATGGTCATTTCTACTTTCCGGGCAACCTAGGATCCACCCTAGGGCGTTGCTCCACCAGACCCAACAGTTAGGGCCTTAGAAGTCAACGCCCGAAGCATAAAATACAAAATAAATAGAACAGTTTTTCCATTGTATAAAACGAATAATTGCTACCAGTGTAAAAGTTATGGTCATTTCTACGTTCCGGGCAACCTAGGCTTCATCCTAGGGCGTTGTTCCACCAGATCGAATAGTTAGGGCCTAAGAAGTGAACGCCAGAAGCATAAAATACAGTATAAATACAACAGTTTTTCCATCATATGAAACGAGTAATTGCAACCAGTATGAAAGTTGTGGTCATTTCTACTTTCCGGGCAACCTAGGCTACATCCTAGGGCGTTGCTCCAACAGATTGAATAGTTAGGGCCTTAGAAGTCAATGCCCGAAGCATAAAATGCAATAAAAATACAACAGTCTTTCCATCATATAACCGGAATAATTGCAACCAGTTTGAAAGTGATGGACATTTCTACGTTCCGGGCAACCTCGGCTTCACTCTAGGGCGTTGCTCCACCAGATCGAATAGTTAGTGCCTTAGAAGTCAACGCCAGAAGCATAAAATACAATATCAATACAACAGTTTTTCCATCGTATAAAACGAATAATAGCAACCAGTGTGAAAGTTATGGTCATTTCTACGTTCCGGGCAACCTAGGCTTCACCCCAGGGCGTTGTTCCACCAGATCGACTAGGTAGGGCCTAAGAAGTGAACGCCAGTAGCATAAAATACAATATAAATACAACAGTTCTTCCATCATATAAAACGAATAATTGCAACCAGTATGAAAGTTATGGTCATTTCTACGTTCCGGGCAACCTAGGCTTCACCCCAGGGCGTTGTTCCACCAGATCGAATAGTTAGGGCCTAAGAAGTGCACGCCAGCAGCATAAAATACACTATAAATACAACAGTTCTTCCATCATATAAAACGAATAATTGCAACCAGTATGAAAGTTATGGTCATTTCTACGTTCCGGGCAACCTAGGCTACACTCTATGGCGTTCTTCCACCACATCGAATAGTTAGGGCCTAAGAAGTGAACGCCAGAAGCATAAAATACAATATAAATATAACAGCTTTTCCATCGTATAAGACGAATAATTGCAACCAGTGTGAAAGTTATGGTCATTTCTACTTTCCGGGCAACCTAGGCTTCACTCTAGGGCGTTGTTCCACCAGATCGAATTGTTAGGGCCTAAGAAGTCAACGCCAGAAGCATAAGATACAATATAAATATAACTGTTTTTCCATCGTATAAAACGAATAATTGCAACCAGTGTGGAAGTTATGGTCATTTCTACGTTCCGGGCAACCTAGGCTTCACTGTAGGGCGGTGCTCCACCAGATCAAATAGCTAGGGCCTAAGAAGTCAACGCCAGAAGCATAAAATACAACATAAATACAACAGGTTTTCCATCGTATATAATGTATATTTGCAAGCAGTGTGAAAGTTATGGTCATTTCTACATTTCGAGCAACCTAGGCTTCACTCTAGAGCGTTGCTCCACCTGATCGAATAGTTAGGGCCTTAGAAGTCAACGCCAGAAGCATAAAATACAATAAAGATGCAACAGTTTTTCCATCGTATAACAGGAATAACTGCAAACAGTGTGAAAGTATTGGTCATTTCTACGTTCCGGGTAACCTAGGTTTCACTCTAGGGCGTTGCTTCTCCAGATCAATCAGTTAGGGCCTTAGAAGTCAACGCCGGAAGCATAAAATGCAAAATAATTAGAACAGTTTTTCCATTGTATAAAACGAATAACTGCTACCAGTGTAAAAGTTATGGTCATTTCTACGTTCCGGGCATCGTAGGCTTCACCCTAGGGCGTTGTTCCACCAGATCGAATAGTTAGGGCCTTAGAAGTGAACGCCAGAAGCATAAAATACAATATAAATACAACAGTTTTTCCATAATGTAAAACGAATAATTGCAACCTGTATGAAAGTTATGGTCATTTCTACTTTCCGGGCAACCTAGGCTTCACCCTAGGGCGTTGCTCCAACAGATTGAATAGTTAGGGCCTTAGAAGTCAATGCCCGAAGCTTAAAATGCAATAAAAATACAACAGCTTTTCCATCGTATAGCAGGAATCATTTGCAACCAGTGTGATAGTAGTGGTCATTTCTACGTTCCGGGTAACATAGGTTTCACTCTAGGGCGTTGCTCCACCAGATCGAATAGCTAGGGACTTAGAATTCAACGCCATAAGAATAAAATACAATATAAGTACAACAGTTTTTCCATCGTATAAAATGAATAATTGCAACCAGTGTGAAAGTTATGGTCATTTCTACATTCCGAGCAACCTAGGCTTCACTCTAGGGCGATGCTCCACCTGATCGAATAGTTAGGGCCTAAGAAGTCAACGCCCAAAGCATAAAATACGATATAAATACAACAGCTTTGCCATCGTATAAAGTGAATAATTGCAAGCAATGCGAAAGATATGGACATTTCTACGTTCCGGGCTACCTAGGCTTCACTCTAGGGCATTGTTCCACCAGATCGAATAGTTAGGGCCTAAGAAGTGAACGCCAGAAGCATAAAATACGATATAAATACAACAGCCTTTACACCGTACAAAACGAATAATTGCAAACAGCGTGAAAGTAATGGTCACTTCTACGTTCCGGGCAACCTAGGCTTCACTCTACGGCGTTGTTCCACCAGATCGAATAGTTAGGGCCTAAGAAGTCAACGCCAGAAGCATAAAGTACAATATAAATATAACAGTTTTTCCATCGTATAAGACGAATAATAGCAACCAGTGTGAAAGTTATGGTCATTTCTACGTTCCGGGCAACCTAGGCTTCACTCTAGGGCGTTGCTCCACCAGATTGAATAGCTAGGGACTTAGAATTCAGCGCCATAGGAATAAAATACAATATAAGTATAACAGTTTTTCCATCGTATAAAATGAATAATTGCAACCTGTGTGAAGGTTATGGTCATATCTACGTTCCGGGCAACCTAGGCTCCAATGTAGGGCGTTGCTCCACCAGATCGAAATGTTAGGGCCTAAGAAGTCAACGCCCAAAGAATAAAATACGATATAAATACAACAGCATTTCCATCGTATTAAATGAATAATTGCAAACAGTGTGAAAGTAGTGGTCATTTCTACGTTCCGAGCAACCTAAGCTACACTCTAGGGCGGTGTTCCAACATATCGAATAGCTACGGGCTTAGAAGTCTACGCCTCAAGCATAAAATACAATAAAAATACAACAGTCTTTTCATCGTATAACAGGAATAATTGCAACAAGCGTGATATTAGCGATCATTTCGGCGTTTCGGGCATCCTAGACTTCTCTCTGAGGCATTGCTCCACCAGGTCGAATAGTTAGGGCCTAAGAAGTCAACGCCAGGAGCATAAAATACAATATAAATACAACAGCTTTGCCATCGTATAAAGTGAATAATTGCAAGCAATGCGAAAGATATGGTCATTTCTACGTTCCGGGCTACCTAGGCTTCACTCTAGGGCGTTGCTCCAACAGACTGAATAGTTAGGGCCTTAGAAATCAATGCCCGAAGCATAAAATACAATATAAATACAACAGTTTTTCCATCATATAACAGGAATAATTGCAACCAGTTTGAAAGTGATGGTCATTTCTACGTACCGGGCAACCTAGGCTTCACTCTAGGTCGTTGCTCCACCATATCGAATACATAGTGCCTTAGAAGTCAACGCCAGAAGCATAAAATACAATATAAATACAACAGTTTTTCCATCGTATTAAACGAATAATTGCAACCAGTATGAAACTTATGGTCATTTCTACTTTCCGAGCAACCTAGGCTTCACCCTAGGGCGTTGTTCCAACAGATTGAATAGTTAGGGCCTTAGAAGTCAACGCCCGAGCCATAAAATGCAAAAAAAATACAACAGTGTTTCCATCATATAACAGGAATAATTGCAACCAGTTTGAAAGTGATGGCCAATTCTACGTTCCGGGCAGCCTTGGTTTCACTCCAGGGCATTGCTCCACCAGATCGAATAGTTACGGCCTAAGAAGTCAACGCCAGAAGCATAAAATACGATATAAATACAACAACTTTTCCAACGTATAAAACGAATAATTGCAACCAGGGTGAAAGTTATGGTCATTTCTACGTTCCGGGCAACCTAGGCTTCACCCAAGGGCGTTGCTCCAACAGACTGAATAGTTAGGGCCTTAGAAATCAATGCCCGAAGCATAAAATGCAATAAAAATACAACAGCTTTTCCATCGTATAGCAGGAATAATTTGCTACCAGTGTGATAGTAGTGGTCATTTTTACGTTCCAGGCAACCTAGGCTTCACTCTAGAGCGTTGTTCCACCAGATCGAATAGATAGGGCCTAAGAAGTCAACGCCAGAAGCATAAAATTCAATATAAATATAACTGTTTTTCCATCGTATAAAACGAATAATTGCAACCAGTGTGGAAGTTATGGTCATTTCTACGTTCCGGGCAACCTAGGCTTCACTGTAGGGCGGTGCTCCACCAGATCAAATAGTTAGGGCCTAAGAAGTCAACGCCAGAAGCATAAAATACAACATAAATACAACAGGTTTTCCATCGTATATAATGTATATTTGCAAGCAGTGTGAAAGTTATGGTCATTTCTACATTTCGAGCAACCTAGGCTTCACTCTAGAGCGTTGCTCCACCTGATCGAATAGTTAGGGCCTTAGAAGTCAACGCCAGAAGCATAAAATACAATAAAGATGCAACAGTTTTTCCATCGTATGACAGGAATAACTGCAAACAGTGTGAAAGTATTGGTCATTTCTACGTTCCGGGTAACCTAGGTTTCACTCTAGGGCGTTGCTTCTCCAGATCAATCAGTTAGGGCCTTAGAAGTCAACGCCGGAAGCATAAAATGCAAAATAATTAGAACAGTTTTTCCATTGTATAAAACGAATAAATGCTACCAGTGTAAAAGTTATGGTCATTTCTACGTTCCGGGCAACCTAGGCTTCACCCTAGGGCGTTGTTCCACCAGATCGAATGGTTAGGGCCTTAGAAGTGAACGCCAGAAGCATAAAATACAATATAAATACAACAGTTTTTCCATAATGTAAAACGAATAATTGCAACCTGTATGAAAGTTATGGTCATTTCTACTTTCCGGGCAACCTAGGCTTCACCCTAGGGCGTTGCTCCAACAGATTGAATAGTTAGGGCCTTAGAAGTCAACGCCCAAAGCATAAAATACGATATAAATACAACAGCATTTGCATCGTATTAAATGAATAATTGTAAACAGTGTGAAAGTAGTGGTCATTTCTATGTTCCGAGCAACCTAGGCTACACTCTAGGGCGGTGTTCCAACATATCGACTAGCTACGGCCTTAGAAGTCTACGCCTCAAGCATAAAATACAATAAAAATAAAACAGTCTTTTCATCGTATAACAGGAATAATTGCAACAAGCGTGATAGTAATGATCATTTCGGCGTTTCGGGCATCCTAGACTTCTCTCTGAGGCATTGCTCCACCAGGTCGAATAGTTGGGGCCTAAGAAGTCAACGCCAGGAGCATAAAATACAATATAAATACAACAGCTTTGCCATCGTATAAAGTGAATAATTGCAAGCAATGCGAAAGATATGGACATTTCTACGTTCCGGGCTACCTAGGCTTCACTCTAGGGCATTGTTCCACCAGATCGAATAGTTAGGGCCTAAGAAGTGAACGCCAGAAGCATAAAATACAAAATAAATACAACAGCCTTTACACCGTACAAAACGAATAATTGCAAACAGTGTGAAAGTAATGGTCACTTCTACGTTCCGGGCAACCTAGGCTTCACTCTAGGGCGTTGTTCCACCAGATCGAATACTTAGGGCCTAAGAAGTCAACGCCAGAAGAATAAAATACAATATAAGTACAACAGTTTTTCCATCGTATAAAATGAATAATTGCAAACATTGTGAAAGTAATGGTCATTTCTACGTTCCGGGCAACCTAGGCGTCAGTCTAGGGCGTTGCTCCACCACATCTAATAGCTACGGCCTTAGAAGTCAACCCCAGATGAATGAAATACAATAAAGGTGCAACAGCTTTTCCATCGTATAAAACGAATAATTGCAACCAGTGTGAAAGTTATGGTCATTTCTACGTTCCGGGCAACCTAGGCTTCAAACTAGGGCGTTGCACGAACAGATTGAATAGTTAGGGCCTTAGAAGTCAATGCCCGAAGCATAATATGCAATAAAAATACAACAGTTTTTCCATCGTGTAGCAGGAATAATTTGCAACCAGTGTGATAGTAGTGGTCATTTCTACGTACCGGGCAACCTACGTTTCACTCCAGGGCGTTGCTCCATCAGATCGAATAGTTAGGTCCTTAGAAGTCAACGCCAGAAGCATAAAATACGATATAAATACAACAGCTTTTCCATCGTATAAAAGGAATAATTGCAAACAGTGTGAAAGTAATGGTCATTTCTACGTTCCGGGCAACCTAGACTTCACTCTACGGCGTTGTTCCACCAGATCGAATAATTAGGGCCTATGAAGTCAACACCAGAAGAATAAAATACAAAATAAATACAACAGAATTTACACCGTATAAAACGAATAATTGCAACCTGTGTGAAGGTTATGGTCATATCTACGTTCCGGGCAACCTAGGCTCCAATGTAGGGCGTTGCTCCACCAGATCGAAATGTTAGGGCCTAAGAAGTCAACGCCCAAAGCATAAAATACGATATAAATACAACAGCATTTCCATCGTATTAAATGAATAATTGCAAACAGTGTGAAAGTAGTGGTCATTTCTACGTTCCGAGCAACCTAAGCTACACTCTAGGGCGGTGTTCCAACATATCGAATAGCTACGGGCTTAGAAGTCTACGCCTCAAGCATAAAATACAATAAAAATACAACAGTCTTTTCATCGTATAACAGGAATAATTGCAACAAGCGTGATATTAGCGATCATTTCGGCGTTTCGGGCATCCTAGACTTCTCTCTGAGGCATTGCTCCACCAGGTCGAATAGTTAGGGCCTAAGAAGTCAACGCCAGGAGCATAAAATACAATATAAATACAACAGCTTTGCCATCGTATAAAGTGAATAATTGCAAGCAATGCGAAAGTTCTGGTCATTTCTACTTTCCGGGCAACCTAGGCGTCACCCTAGGGCGCTGTTCCAACAGATTGAATGGTTAGGGCCTTAGAAGTCAACGCCCGAAGCATGAAATACAAAATACATAGAACAGTTGTTCCATCGTATAAAACGAATAATTCCTACCAGTGTGAGAGTTATGGTAATTTCTACGTTCCGGGCAACCTAGGTTTCACTCTAGGGCGTTGCTCCACCAGACCGCATAGCTAGGGCCTAAGAAGTGAACGCCAGAAGCATAAAATACAGTATAAATACAACAGTTTTTCCATCATATGAAACGAGTAATTGCAACCAGTATGAAAGTTGTGGTCATTTCTACTTTCCGGGCAACCTAGGCTACATCCTAGGGCGTTGCTCCAACAGATTGAATAGTTAGGGCCTTAGAAGTCAATGCCCGAAGCATAAAATGCAATAAAAATACAACAGTCTTTCCATCATATAACCGGAATAATTGCAACCAGTTTGAAAGTGATGGTCATTTCTACGTTCCGGGCAACCTCGGCTTCACTCTAGGGCGTTGCTCCACCAGATCGAATAGTTAGTGCCTTAGAAGTCAACGCCAGAAGCATAAAATACAATATCAATACAACAGTTTTTCCATCGTATAAAACGAATAATAGCAACCAGTGTGAAAGTTATGGTCATTTCTACGTTCCGGGCAACCTAGGCTTCACCCCAGGGCGTTGTTCCACCAGATCGACTAGGTAGGGCCTAAGAAGTGAACGCCAGCAGCATAAAATACAATATAAATACAACAGTTCTTCCATCATATAAAACGAATAATTGCAACCAGTATGAAAGTTATGGTCATTTCTACGTTCCGGGCAACCTAGGCTTCACCCCAGGGCGTTGTTCCACCAGATCGAATAGTTAGGGCCTAAGAAGTGCACGCCAGCAGCATAAAATACACTATAAATACAACAGTTCTTCCATCATATAAAACGAATAATTGCAACCAGTATGAAAGTTATGGTCATTTCTACGTTCCGGGCAACCTAGGCTACACTCTATGGCGTTCTTCCACCACATCGAATAGCTGCGGCCTCAGAAGTCAACGCCTGAAGCATAAAATACAATAAAAATACAACAGTCTTTCCATCCTATAACAGGAATAATTGCAACCCGTGTGAAAGTGATGGTCATTTGTACGTTCCAGGCAACCTAGGCTTCACTCTAGGGCGTTGTTCCACCAGATCGAATTGTTAGGGCCTAAGAAGTCAACGCCAGAAGCATAAGATACAATATAAATATAACTGTTTTTCCATCGTATAAAACGAATAATTGCAACCAGTGTGGAAGTTATGGTCATTTCTACGTTCCGGGCAACCTAGGCTTCACTGTAGGGCGGTGCTCCACCAGATCAAATAGTTAGGGCCTAAGAAGTCAACGCCAGAAGCATAAAATACAACATAAATACAACAGGTTTTCCATCGTATATAATGTATATTTGCAAGCAGTGTGAAAGTTATGGTCATTTCTACATTTCGAGCAACCTAGGCTTCACTCTAGAGCGTTGCTCCACCTGATCGAATAGTTAGGGCCTTAGAAGTCAACGCCAGAAGCATAAAATACAATAAAGATGCAACAGTTTTTCCATCGTATAAAACGAATAATTGCAACCAGTATGAAAGTTATGGTCATTTCTACTTTCCGGGCAACCTAGGATCCACCCTAGGGCGTTGCTCCACCAGACCCAACAGTTAGGGCCTTAGAAGTCAACGCCCGAAGCATAAAATACAAAATAAATAGAACAGTTTTTCCATTGTATAAAACGAATAATTGCTACCAGTGTAAAAGTTATGGTCATTTCTACGTTCCGGGCAACCTAGGCTTCATCCTAGGGCGTTGTTCCACCAGATCGAATAGTTAGGGCCTAAGAAGTGAACGCCAGAAGCATAAAATACAGTATAAATACAACAGTTTTTCCATCATATGAAACGAGTAATTGCAACCAGTATGAAAGTTGTGGTCATTTCTACTTTCCGGGCAACCTAGGCTACATCCTAGGGCGTTGCTCCAACAGATTGAATAGTTAGGGCCTTAGAAGTCAATGCCCGAAGCATAAAATGCAATAAAAATACAACAGTCTTTCCATCATATAACCGGAATAATTGCAACCAGTTTGAAAGTGATGGTCATTTCTACGTTCCGGGCAACCTCGGCTTCACTCTAGGGCGTTGCTCCACCAGATCGAATAGTTAGTGCCTTAGAAGTCAACGCCAGAAGCATAAAATACAATATCAATACAACAGTTTTTCCATCGTATAAAACGAATAATAGCAACCAGTGTGAAAGTTATGGTCATTTCTACGTTCCGGGCAACCTAGGCTTCACCCCAGGGCGTTGTTCCACCAGATCGACTAGGTAGGGCCTAAGAAGTGAACGCCAGCAGCATAAAATACAATATAAATACAACAGTTCTTCCATCATATAAAACGAATAATTGCAACCAGTATGAAAGTTATGGTCATTTCTACGTTCCGGGCAACCTAGGCTTCACCCCAGGGCGTTGTTCCACCAGATCGAATAGTTAGGGCCTAAGAAGTGCACGCCAGCAGCATAAAATACACTATAAATACAACAGTTCTTCCATCATATAAAACGAATAATTGCAACCAGTATGAAAGTTATGGTCATTTCTACGTTCCGGGCAACCTAGGCTACACTCTATGGCGTTCTTCCACCACATCGAATAGCTGCGGCCTCAGAAGTCAACGCCTGAAGCATAAAATACAATAAAAATACAACAGTCTTTCCATCCTATAACAGGAATAATTGCAACCCGTGTGAAAGTGATGGTCATTTGTACGTTCCAGGCAACCTAGGCTTCACTCTAGGGCGTTGTTCCACCAGATCGAATTGTTAGGGCCTAAGAAGTCAACGCCAGAAGCATAAGATACAATATAAATATAACTGTTTTTCCATCGTATAAAACGAATAATTGCAACCAGTGTGGAAGTTATGGTCATTTCTACGTTCCGGGCAACCTAGGCTTCACTGTAGGGCGGTGCTCCACCAGATCAAATAGTTAGGGCCTAAGAAGTCAACGCCAGAAGCATAAAATACAACATAAATACAACAGGTTTTCCATCGTATATAATGTATATTTGCAAGCAGTGTGAAAGTTATGGTCATTTCTACATTCCGAGCAACCTAGGCTTCACTCTAGAGCGTTGCTCCACCAGGTCGAATAGTTAGGGCCTAAGAAGTCAACGCCAGGAGCATAAAATACAATATAAATACAACAGCTTTGCCATCGTATAAAGTGAATAATTGCAAGCAATGCGAAAGTTCTGGTCATTTCTACTTTCCGGGCAACCTAGGCGTCACCCTAGGGCGCTGTTCCAACAGATTGAATGGTTAGGGCCTTAGAAGTCAACGCCCGAAGCATGAAATACAAAATACATAGAACAGTTGTTCCATCGTATAAAACGAATAATTCCTACCAGTGTGAGAGTTATGGTAATTTCTACGTTCCGGGCAACCTAGGTTTCACTCTAGGGCGTTGCTCCACCAGACCGCATAGCTAGGGCCTAAGAAGTGAACGCCAGAAGCATAAAATACAGTATAAATACAACAGTTTTTCCATCATATGAAACGAGTAATTGCAACCAGTATGAAAGTTGTGGTCATTTCTACTTTCCGGGCAACCTAGGCTACATCCTAGGGCGTTGCTCCAACAGATTGAATAGTTAGGGCCTTAGAAGTCAATGCCCGAAGCATAAAATGCAATAAAAATACAACAGTCTTTCCATCATATAACCGGAATAATTGCAACCAGTTTGAAAGTGATGGTCATTTCTACGTTCCGGGCAACCTCGGCTTCACTCTAGGGCGTTGCTCCACCAGATCGAATAGTTAGTGCCTTAGAAGTCAACGCCAGAAGCATAAAATACAATATCAATACAACAGTTTTTCCATCGTATAAAACGAATAATAGCAACCAGTGTGAAAGTTATGGTCATTTCTACGTTCCGGGCAACCTAGGCTTCACCCCAGGGCGTTGTTCCACCAGATCGACTAGGTAGGGCCTAAGAAGTGAACGCCAGCAGCATAAAATACAATATAAATACAACAGTTCTTCCATCATATAAAACGAATAATTGCAACCAGTATGAAAGTTATGGTCATTTCTACGTTCCGGGCAACCTAGGCTTCACCCCAGGGCGTTGTTCCACCAGATCGAATAGTTAGGGCCTAAGAAGTGCACGCCAGCAGCATAAAATACACTATAAATACAACAGTTCTTCCATCATATAAAACGAATAATTGCAACCAGTATGAAAGTTATGGTCATTTCTACGTTCCGGGCAACCTAGGCTACACTCTATGGCGTTCTTCCACCACATCGAATAGCTGCGGCCTCAGAAGTCAACGCCTGAAGCATAAAATACAATAAAAATACAACAGTCTTTCCATCCTATAACAGGAATAATTGCAACCCGTGTGAAAGTGATGGTCATTTGTACGTTCCAGGCAACCTAGGCTTCACTCTAGGGCGTTGTTCCACCAGATCGAATTGTTAGGGCCTAAGAAGTCAACGCCAGAAGCATAAGATACAATATAAATATAACTGTTTTTCCATCGTATAAAACGAATAATTGCAACCAGTGTGGAAGTTATGGTCATTTCTACGTTCCGGGCAACCTAGGCTTCACTGTAGGGCGGTGCTCCACCAGATCAAATAGTTAGGGCCTAAGAAGTCAACGCCAGAAGCATAAAATACAACATAAATACAACAGGTTTTCCATCGTATATAATGTATATTTGCAAGCAGTGTGAAAGTTATGGTCATTTCTACATTTCGAGCAACCTAGGCTTCACTCTAGAGCGTTGCTCCACCTGATCGAATAGTTAGGGCCTTAGAAGTCAACGCCAGAAGCATAAAATACAATAAAGATGCAACAGTTTTTCCATCGTATAAAACGAATAATTGCAACCAGTATGAAAGTTATGGTCATTTCTACTTTCCGGGCAACCTAGGATCCACCCTAGGGCGTTGCTCCACCAGACCCAACAGTTAGGGCCTTAGAAGTCAACGCCCGAAGCATAAAATACAAAATAAATAGAACAGTTTTTCCATTGTATAAAACGAATAATTGCTACCAGTGTAAAAGTTATGGTCATTTCTACGTTCCGGGCAACCTAGGCTTCATCCTAGGGCGTTGTTCCACCAGATCGAATAGTTAGGGCCTAAGAAGTGAACGCCAGAAGCATAAAATACAGTATAAATACAACAGTTTTTCCATCATATGAAACGAGTAATTGCAACCAGTATGAAAGTTGTGGTCATTTCTACTTTCCGGGCAACCTAGGCTACATCCTAGGGCGTTGCTCCAACAGATTGAATAGTTAGGGCCTTAGAAGTCAATGCCCGAAGCATAAAATGCAATAAAAATACAACAGTCTTTCCATCATATAACCGGAATAATTGCAACCAGTTTGAAAGTGATGGTCATTTCTACGTTCCGGGCAACCTCGGCTTCACTCTAGGGCGTTGCTCCACCAGATCGAATAGTTAGTGCCTTAGAAGTCAACGCCAGAAGCATAAAATACAATATCAATACAACAGTTTTTCCATCGTATAAAACGAATAATAGCAACCAGTGTGAAAGTTATGGTCATTTCTACGTTCCGGGCAACCTAGGCTTCACCCCAGGGCGTTGTTCCACCAGATCGACTAGGTAGGGCCTAAGAAGTGAACGCCAGAAGCATAAAATACAATATAAATATAACAGTTTTTCCATCGTATAAAACGAATAATAGCAACCACTGTTAAAGTTATGGTCATTTCTACGTTCCGGGCGATCTAGGCTTCACTCTAGGGCGTTGCTCCACCAGATGAAACAGATAGGGCCTTAGAAGTCAACGCTCGAAGCATAAAACACAAAATAAATAGAACGGTTTTTCCATTGTATAAAACGAATAATTGCTACCACTGTAAAGGTTATGGTCATTTCTACGTTCCGGGCAACCTAGGCTGCACCCTAGGGCGTTGTTCCACCAGATCCAATAGTTAGGGCCTAAGAAGTGAACGCCAGGAGCATAAAATACAATATAAATACAACAGAATTTCCAACGTATAAAACGAATAATTGCAACCAGTATGAAACTTATGGTCATTTCTACGTTCCGGGCAACCTAGGCTTCACTCTATGGCGTTGCTCCAACCGATTGAATACTTAGGGCCTTAGAAGTCAACGCCCGAACCATAAAATGCAATATAAATACAACAGTTTTTCCATCGTATAAAACGAATAATTGCAACCAGTATGAAACTTATGGACATTTCTACTTTCCGAGCAACCTCGGCTTCACACTAGGGCGTTGCTCCAACCGATTGAATACTTAGGGCCTTAGAAGTCAACGCCCGAACCATAAAATGCAAAAAAAATACAACAGTGTTTCCATCATATAACAGGAATAATTGCATCCAGTTTGAAAGTGATGGTCATTTCTCCTTTCCGGGCAACCTAGGCTCCACTCTAGGGCGTTGCTCCACTAGATCGAATAGCTAGGGCCTTAGAAGTCAACTCCAGAAGCATAAAATACGATATAAATACAACAGTTTTTCCATCGTATAAAACGAATAATTGCTACCAGTATGGAAGTGATGGCCATTTCTACGTTCCGGGCAACCTAGGCCTCACTCTAGGACGTTGTTCCACCAGATTGAATAGTTAGGGCCTAAGAAATCAACGCCAGAAGCATAAAATACAATATAAATATAACAGTTTTTCCATCGTATAACAGGATTAATTGCAACCAGTTTGAAAGTGATGGTCATTTCTCCTTTACGGGCAACCTAGGCTTCACTCTAGGGCGTTGCTCCACTAGATCGAATAGCTAGGACCTTAGAAGTCAACGGCAGAAGCATAAAATACAATATAAATACAACAGTTTTTCCATTGTATAAAACGAATAATTGCAACCAGTGTGAATGTTATGGTCATTTCTACATTCCGAGCAACCTAGGCTTCACTCTAGGGCGTTGATCCACCAGATAGAATAGTTAGGGCCTTAGAAGTCAACGACAGAAGCATAAAATTCAATAAAGATGCAACAGTTTTTCCATCGTATAGCAGGAATAACTGCAAACAGTGTGAAAGTACTGGTCATTTCTACATTCCGAGCAGCCTAGGCTTCACTCTAGGGCGTTGCTCCACCAGATCGAATAGTTAGGTCCTTAGAAGTAAACGCCCGAAGCATAAAATGCAATAAAAATACAACAGTTTTTCAATCGTATAGCAGGAGTAATTTGCAACCAGTGTGAAAGTTATGGTCATTTCTACGTTCCGGGCAACCTAGGCTTCACCCTAGGCCGTTGTTCCACCAGATCGACTAGTTAGGGCCTAAGAAGTGAACGCCAGAAGGATAAAATGCAATAAAAATTCAGCTGTTTTTCCATCGTATAACAGGATTAATTGCAACCAGTTTGAAAGTGATGGTCATTTCTCCTTTCCGGGCAACCTAGGCTTCACTCTAGGGCGTTGCTCCAATAGATCGAATAGTTAGTGCCTTACAAGTCAACGGTAGATGCATAAAATACAATATAACTACAACAGTTTTTCCATCGTATAAAACGAATAATTGCAACCAGTTTGAAAGTGATGGCCAATTCTACTATCCGGGCAACCTAGGTTTCACTCCAGGGCGTTGCTCCAACAGATTGAATGGTCAGGGCCTTAGAAGTCAACGCCCGAAGCTTAAAATGCAATAAAAATACAGCAGTGTTGCCACCATATAACAGGTATAATTGCAACCAGTTTGAAAGTGATGGCCAATTCTACGTTCCGGCTAACCTAGGCTTCACTGTATTGCGTTGCTCCACCAGATCGAATAGTTAGTGCCGTAGAAGTCAACGCCAGAAGCATAAAATACAATATAAATACAACAGTTTTTCCATCGTATAAAACGAATAATTGCAACCAGTATGAAAGTTTTGGTCGTTTCTACTTTCCGGGCAACCTAGGCTTCACCCTAGGCCGTTGCTCCAACAGATTGAATAGTTAGGACCTTAGAAGTCAACGCCTGAAGCATAAAATGCAATAAAAATACAACAGTTTTTCCATCATATAACAGGAATAATTGCAACCAGTTTGAAAGTGATGGTCATTTCTACGTACCGGGCAACCTAGGCTTCACTCTAGGGCGTTGCTCCACCAGATCGGATAGTTAGCGCCTCAGAAGTCATCGCCCGAAGCATAAAATACAATATAAATACAACAGTTTTTCCATCGTATAAAACGAATAATTGCTACCAGTATGGAAGTGATGGCCATTTCTACGTTCCGGGCAACCTAGACCTCACTCTAGGACGTTGTTCCACCAGATTGAATAGTTAGGGCCTAAGAAATCAACGCCAGAAGCATAAAATACAATATAAATATAACAGTTTTTCCATCGTATAACAAGATTAATTGCAACCAGTTTGAAAGTGATGGTCATTTCTCCTTTACGGGCAACCTAGGCTTCACTCTAGGGCGTTGCTCCACTAGATTGAATAGCTAGGGCCTTAGAAGTCAACGCCCGAACCATAAAATGCAAAAAAAATACAACAGTGTTTCCATCATATAACAGGAATAATTGCATCCAGTTTGAAAGTGATGGTCATTTCTCCTTTCCGGGCAACCTAGGCTCCACTCTAGGGCGTTGCTTCACTAGATCGAATAGCTAGGGCCTTAGAAGTCAACTCCAGAAGCATAAAATACGATATAAATACAACAGTTTTTCCATCGTATAAAACGAATAATTGCAACCAGTTTGAAAGTGATGGTCATTTCTACATTCCGAGCAACCTAGGCTTCACTCTAGGGCGTTGCTCGACCAGATCGAATAGTTACGTCCTTAGAAGTAAACGCCAGAAGCATAAAATACGATATAAATACAACAGCTTTTCCATCGTATAAAAGGAATAATTACAAACAGTGTGAAAGTAATGGTCATTTCTACGTTCCGGGCAACCCGGGCTTCACTCTACGGTGTTGTTCCACCATATAGAATAGTTAGGGCCTAAGAAGTGAACGCCTGAAGCATAAAATACAATATAAATATAACAGTTTTTCCATCGTATAAAACGAATAATAGCAACCACTGTTAAAGTTATGGTCATTTCTACGTTCCGGGCGATCTAGGCTTCACTCTAGGGCGTTGCTCCACCAGATGAAACAGATAGGGCCTTAGAAGTCAACGCTCGAAGCATAAAACACAAAATAAATAGAACGGTTTTTCCATTGTATAAAACGAATAATTGCTACCACTGTAAAGGTTATGGTCATTTCTACGTTCCGGGCAACCTAGGCTGCACCCTAGGGCGTTGTTCCACCAGATCCAATAGTTAGGGCCTAAGAAGTGAACGCCAGGAGCATAAAATACAATATAAATACAACAGAATTTCCAACGTATAAAACGAATAATTGCAACCAGTATGAAACTTATGGTCATTTCTACGTTCCGGGCAACCTAGGCTTCACTCTATGGCGTTGCTCCAACCGATTGAATACTTAGGGCCTTAGAAGTCAACGCCCGAACCATAAAATGCAATATAAATACAACAGTTTTTCCATCGTATAAAACGAATAATTGCAACCAGTATGAAACTTATGGACATTTCTACGTTCCGGGCAACCTAGGCCTCACTCTAGGACGTTGTTCCACCAGATTGAATAGTTAGGGCCTAAGAGGTCAACGCCAGAAGCATAAAATACGATATAAATACAACAGTTTTTCCATCGTATAAAACGAATAATTGCAACCAGTTTGAAAGTGATGGTCATTTCTACGTACCGGGCAACCTAGGCTTCACTCTAGGGCGTTGCTCCACCAGACCGAATAGTTACGGCCCAAGAAGTCATCGCCAGAAGCATAAAATACGATATAAATACAACAGCTTTTCCATCGTATAAAACGAATAATTGCAACCAGTGTGAAAGTAATGGGCATTTCTACGTTCCGAGCACCCTAGGCGTCACTCTAGGGCGTTGCTCCACCACATCTAATAGCTACGGCCTTAGAAGTAAACTCCAGAGGCATAAAACACAATATAAATACAACAGCGTTTCCATCGTATAAAACGAATAATTGCAACCAGTGTGAAAGTTATGGTCATTTCTACATTCCGAGCAACCTAGGCTTCACTCTAGGGCGTTGCTCGACCAGATCGAATAGTTACGTCCTTAGAAGTAAACGCCAGAAGCATAAAATACGATATAAATACAACAGCTTTTCCATCGTATAAAAGGAATAATTGCAAACAGTGTGAAAGTAATGGTCATTTCTACGTTCCGGGCAACCTGGGCTTCACTCTACGCTGTTGTTCCACCATATAGAATAGTTAGGGCCTAAGAAGTGAACGCCAGAAGCATAAAATACAATATAAATATAACAGTTTTTCCATCGTATAAAACGAATAATAGCAACCACTGTTAAAGTTATGGTCATTTCTACGTTCCGGGCAATCTAGGCTTCACTCTAGGGCGTTGCTCCACCAGATGAAACAGATAGGGTCTTAGAAGTCAACGCTCGAAGCATAAAACACAAAATAAATAGAACGGTTTTTCCATTGTATAAAACGAATAATTGCTACCACTGTAAAGGTTATGGTCATTTCTACGTTCCGGGCAACCTAGGCTGCACCCTAGGGCGTTGTTCCACCAGATCCAATAGTTAGGGCCTAAGAAGTGAACGCCAGGAGCATAAAATACAATATAAATACAACAGAATTTCCAACGTATAAAACGAATAATTGCAACCAGTATGAAACTTATGGTCATTTCTACGTTCCGGGCAACCTAGGCTTCACTCTATGGCGTTGCTCCAACCGATTGAATACTTAGGGCCTTAGAAGTCAACGCCCGAACCATAAAATGCAATATAAATACAACAGTTTTTCCATCGTATAAAACGAAAAATTGGAACCAGTATGAAACTTATGGACATTTCTACTTTCCGAGCAACCTCGGCTTCACCCTAGGGCGTTGCTCCAACCGATTGAATACTTAGGGCCTTAGAAGTCAACGCCCGAACCATAAAATGCAAAAAAAATACAACAGTGTTTCCATCATATAACAGGAATAATTGCATCCAGTTTGAAAGTGATGGTCATTTCTCCTTTCCGGGCAACCTAGGCTCCACTCTAGGGCGTTGCCCCACTAGATCGAATAGCTAGGGCCTTAGAAGTCAGCTCCAGAAGCATAAAATACGATATAAATACAACAGTTTTTCCATCGTATAAAACGAATAATTGCTACCAGTATGGAAGTGATGGCCATTTCTACGTTCCGGGCAACCTAGGCCTCACTCTAGGACGTTGTTCCACCAGATTGAATAGTTAGGGCCTAAGAAATCAACGCCAGAAGCATAAAATACAATATAAATATAACAGTTTTTCCATCGTATAACAGGATTAATTGCAACCAGTTTGAAAGTGATGGTCATTTCTCCTTTACGGGCAACCTAGGCTTCACTCTAGGGCGTTGCTCCACTAGATCGAATAGCTAGGGCCTTAGAATTCAACGGCAGAAGCATAAAATACAATATAAATACAACAGTTTTTCCATTGTATAAAACGAATAATTGCAACCAGTGTGAATGTTATGGTCATTTCTACATTCCGAGCAACCTAGGCTTCACTCTAGGGCGTTGATCCACCAGATAGAATAGTTAGGGCCTTAGAAGTCAACGACAGAAGCATAAAATTCAATAAAGATGCAACAGTTTTTCCATCGTATAGCAGGAATAACTGCAAACAGTGTGAAAGTACTGGTCATTTCTACATTCCGAGCAGCCTAGGCTTCACTCTAGGGCGTTGCTCCACCAGATCGAATAGTTAGGTCCTTAGAAGTAAACGCCAGAAGCATAAAATACGATATAAATACAACAGCTTTTCCATTGTATAAAAGGAATAATAGCAAACAGTGTGAAAGTAATGGTCATTTCTACGTTCCGGGCAACCTAGGCTTCACTCTACGGTGTTGTTCCACCAGATCGAATAGTTAGGGCCTAAGAAGTGAACGCCAGAAGCATAAAATACAATATAAATATAACAGCTTTTCCATCGTATAAGACGAATAATTGCAACCAGTGTGAAAGTTATGGTCATTTCTACTTTCCGGGCAACCTAGGCTTCACCCTAGGGCGTTGTTCGACCAGATGGAATAGTTAGGGCCTAAGAGGTCAACGCCAGAAGCATAAAATACGATATAAATATAACAGTTTTTCCATCGTATAAAACGAATAATTGCAACCAGTTTGAAAGTGATGGTCATTTCTACGTACCGGGCAACCTAGGCTTCACTCTAGGGCGTTGCTCCACCAGATCGAATAGTTAGGGCCCTAGAAGTCAACGCCCGAAGCATAAAATACAAACAAAAATAGAACAGTTTTTCCATCGTATAAAACGAATAATTGCTACCAGTGTGAAAGTGATGGTCATTTCTACTTTCTGGGCAACCTAGGCTTCACACTAGGGCGTTGCTCCAACAGATTGAATGGTCAGGGCCTTAGAAGTCAACGCCCGAAGCTTAAAATGCAATAAAAATACAGCAGTGTTGCCACCATATAACAGGTATAATTGCAACCAGTTTGAAAGTGATGGCCAATTCTACGTTCCGGCTAACCTAGGCTTCACTGTATTGCGTTGCTCCACCAGATCGAATAGTTAGTGCCGTAGAAGTCAACGCCAGAAGCATAAAATACAATATAAATACAACAGTTTTTCCATCGTATAAAACGAATAATTGCAACCAGTATGAAAGTTTTGGTCGTTTCTACTTTCCGGGCAACCTAGGCTTCACCCTAGGCCGTTGCTCCAACAGATTGAATAGTTAGGACCTTAGAAGTCAACGCCTGAAGCATAAAATGCAATAAAAATACAACAGTTTTTCCATCATATAACAGGAATAATTGCAACCAGTTTGAAAGTGATGGTCATTTCTACGTACCGGGCAACCTAGGCTTCACTCTAGGGCGTTGCTCCACCAGATCAGATAGTTAGCGCCTCAGAAGTCATCGCCCGAAGCATAAAATACAATATAAATACAACAGATTTTCCATCGTATAAAACGAATAATTGCTACCAGTATGGAAGTGATGGCCATTTCTACGTTCCGGGCAACCTAGACCTGACTCTAGGACGTTGTTCCACCAGATTGAATAGTTAGGGCCTAAGAAATCAACGCCAGAAGCATAAAATACAATATAAATATAACAGTTTTTCCATCGTATAACAAGATTAATTGCAACCAGTTTGAAAGTGATGGTCATTTCTCCTTTACGGGCAACCTAGGCTTCACTCTAGGGCGTTGCTCCACTAGATTGAATAGCTAGGGCCTTAGAAGTCAACGCCGGAACCATAAAATGCAAAAAAAATACAACAGTGTTTCCATCATATAACAGGAATAATTGCATCCAGTTTGAAAGTGATGGTCATTTCTCCTTTCCGGGCAACCTAGGCTCCACTCTAGGGCGTTGCTTCACTAGATCGAATAGCTAGGGCCTTAGAAGTCAACTCCAGAAGCATAAAATACGATATAAATACAACAGTTTTTCCATCGTATAAAACGAATAATTGCAACCAGTTTGAAAGTGATGGTCATTTCTACGTTCCGGGCAACCTAGGCCTCACTCTAGGACGTTGTTCCACCAGATTGAATAGTTAGGGCCTAAGAGGTCAACGCCAGAAGCATAAAATACGATATAAATACAACAGTTTTTCCATCGTATAAAACGAATAATTGCAACCAGTTTGAAAGTGATGGTCATTTCTACGTACCGGGCAACCTAGGCTTCACTCTAGGGCGTTGCTCCACCAGATCGAATAGTTAGGGCCCTAGAAGTCAACGCCCGAAGCATAAAATACAAACAAAAATAGAACAGTTTTTCCATCGTATAAAACGAATAATTGCTACCAGTGTGAAAGTGATGGTCATTTCTACTTTCTGGGCAACCTTGGCTTCACACTAGGGCGTTGCTCCAACAGATTGAATGGTCAGGGCCTTAGAAGTCAACGCCCGAAGCTTAAAATGCAATAAAAATACAGCAGTGTTGCCACCATATAACAGGTATAATTGCAACCAGTTTGAAAGTGATGGCCAATTCTACGTTCCGGCTAACCTAGGCTTCACTGTATTGCGTTGCTCCACCAGATCGAATAGTTAGTGCCGTAGAAGTCAACGCCAGAAGCATAAAATACAATATAAATACAACAGTTTTTCCATCGTATAAAACGAATAATTGCAACCAGTATGAAAGTTTTGGACATTTCTACTTTCCGAGCAACCTCGGCTTCACCCTAGGGCGTTGCTCCAACCGATTGAATACTTAGGGCCTTAGAAGTCAACGCCCGAACCATAAAATGCAAAAAAAATACAACAGTGTTTCCATCATATAACAGGAATAATTGCATCCAGTTTGAAAGTGATGGTCATTTCTCCTTTCCGGGCAACCTAGGCTCCACTCTAGGGCGTTGCCCCACTAGATCGAATAGCTAGGGCCTTAGAAGTCAACTCCAGAAGCATAAAATACGATATAAATACAACAGTTTTTCCATCGTATAAAACGAATAATTGCTACCAGTATGGAAGTGATGGCCATTTCTACGTTCCGGGCAACCTAGGCCTCACTCTAGGACGTTGTTCCACCAGATTGAATAGTTAGGGCCTAAGAAATCAACGCCAGAAGCATAAAATACAATATAAATATAACAGTTTTTCCATCGTATAACAGGATTAATTGCAACCAGTTTGAAAGTGATGGTCATTTCTCCTTTACGGGCAACCTAGGCTTCACTCTAGGGCGTTGCTCCACTAGATCGAATAGCTAGGGCCTTAGAAGTCAACGGCAGAAGCATAAAATACAATATAAATACAACAGTTTTTCCATTGTATAAAACGAATAATTGCAACCAGTGTGAATGTTATGGTCATTTCTACATTCCGAGCAACCTAGGCTTCACTCTAGGGCGTTGATCCACCAGATAGAATAGTTAGGGCCTTAGAAGTCAACG
The DNA here is from genome assembly GCF_051401765.1 of Calliopsis andreniformis. NCBI lineage: Eukaryota > Metazoa > Arthropoda > Insecta > Hymenoptera > Andrenidae > Calliopsis > Calliopsis andreniformis. The sequence continues at coordinate 10,857,674 of NW_027480433.1, forward strand.
ACAGAAGCATAAAATTCAATAAAGATGCAACAGTTTTTCCATCGTATAGCAGGAATAACTGCAAACAGTGTGAAAGTACTGGTCATTTCTACATTCCGAGCAGCCTAGGCTTCACTCTAGGGCGTTGCTCCACCAGATCGAATAGTTAGGTCCTTAGAAGTAAACGCCAGAAGCATAAAATACGATATAAATACAACAGCTTTTCCATTGTATAAAAGGAATAATAGCAAACAGTGTGAAAGTAATGGTCATTTCTACGTTCCGGGCAACCTAGGCTTCACTCTACGGTGTTGTTCCACCAGATCGAATAGTTAGGGCCTAAGAAGTGAACGCCAGAAGCATAAAATACAATATAAATATAACAGCTTTTCCATCGTATAAGACGAATAATTGCAACCAGTGTGAAAGTTATGGTCATTTCTACTTTCCGGGCAACCTAGGCTTCACCCTAGGGCGTTGTTCCACCAGATGGAATAGTTAGGGCCTAAGAGGTCAACGCCAGAAGCATAAAATACGATATAAATATAACAGTTTTTCCATCGTATAAAACGAATAATTGCAACCAGTTTGAAAGTGATGGTCATTTCTACGTACCGGGCAACCTAGGCTTCACTCTAGGGCGTTGCTCCACCAGATCGAATAGTTAGGGCCCTAGAAGTCAACGCCCGAAGCATAAAATACAAACAAAAATAGAACAGTTTTTCCATCGTATAAAACGAATAATTGCTACCAGTGTGAAAGTGATGGTCATTTCTACTTTCTGGGCAACCTAGGCTTCACACTAGGGCGTTGCTCCAACAGATTGAATGGTCAGGGCCTTAGAAGTCAACGCCCGAAGCTTAAAATGCAATAAAAATACAGCAGTGTTGCCACCATATAACAGGTATAATTGCAACCAGTTTGAAAGTGATGGCCAATTCTACGTTCCGGCTGACCTAGGCTTCACTGTATTGCGTTGCTCCACCAGATCGAATAGTTAGTGCCGTAGAAGTCAACGCCAGAAGCATAAAATACAATATAAATACAACAGTTTTTCCATCGTATAAAACGAATAATTGCAACCAGTATGAAAGTTTTGGTCGTTTCTACTTTCCGGGCAACCTAGGCTTCACCCTTCGCCGTTGCTCCAACAGATTGAATAGTTAGGACCTTAGAAGTCAACGCCTGAAGCATAAAATGCAATAAAAATACAACAGTTTTTCCATCATATAACAGGAATAATTGCAACCAGTTTGAAAGTGATGGTCATTTCTACGTACCGGGCAACCTAGGCTTCACTCTAGGGCGTTGCTCCACCAGATCAGATAGTTAGCGCCTCAGAAGTCATCGCCCGAAGCATAAAATACAATATAAATACAACAGTTTTTCCATTGTATAAAGCGAATAATTGCTACCAGTATGGAAGTGATGGCCATTTCTACGTTCCGGGCAACCTAGACCTCACTCTAGGACGTTGTACCACCAGATTGAATAGTTAGGGCCTAAGAAATCAACGCCAGAAGCATAAAATACAATATAAATATAACAGTTTTTCCATCGTATAACAAGATTAATTGCAACCAGTTTGAAAGTGATGGTCATTTCTCCTTTACGGGCAACCTAGGCTTCACTCTAGGGCGTTGCTCCACTAGATTGAATAGCTAGGGCCTTAGAAGTCAACGCCGGAACCATAAAATGCAAAAAAAATACAACAGTGTTTCCATCATATAACAGGAATAATTGCATCCAGTTTGAAAGTGATGGTCATTTCTCCTTTCCGGGCAACCTAGGCTCCACTCTAGGGCGTTGCTTCACTAGATCGAATAGCTAGGGCCTTAGAAGTCAACTCCAGAAGCATAAAATACGATATAAATACAACAGTTTTTCCATCGTATAAAACGAATAATTGCAACCAGTTTGAAAGTGATGGTCATTTCTACGTTCCGGGCAACCTAGGCCTCACTCTAGGACGTTGTTCCACCAGATTGAATAGTTAGGGCCTAAGAGGTCAACGCCAGAAGCATAAAATACGATATAAATACAACAGTTTTTCCATCGTATAAAACGAATAATTGCAACCAGTTTGAAAGTGATGGTCATTTCTACGTACCGGGCAACCTAGGCTTCACTCTAGGGCGTTGCTCCACCAGATCGAATAGTTAGGGCCCTAGAAGTCAACGCCCGAAGCATAAAATACAAACAAAAATAGAACAGTTTTTCCATCGTATAAAACGAATAATTGCTACCAGTGTGAAAGTGATGGTCATTTCTACTTTCTGGGCAACCTTGGCTTCACACTAGGGCGTTGCTCCAACAGATTGAATGGTCAGGGCCTTAGAAGTCAACGCCCGAAGCTTAAAATGCAATAAAAATACAGCAGTGTTGCCACCATATAACAGGTATAATTGCAACCAGTTTGAAAGTGATGGCCAATTCTACGTTCCGGCTAACCTAGGCTTCACTGTATTGCGTTGCTCCACCAGATCGAATAGTTAGTGCCGTAGAAGTCAACGCCAGAAGCATAAAATACAATATAAATACAACAGTTTTTCCATCGTATAAAACGAATAATTGCAACCAGTATGAAAGTTTTGGACATTTCTACTTTCCGAGCAACCTCGGCTTCACCCTAGGGCGTTGCTCCAACCGATTGAATACTTAGGGCCTTAGAAGTCAACGCCCGAACCATAAAATGCAAAAAAAATACAACAGTGTTTCCATCATATAACAGGAATAATTGCATCCAGTTTGAAAGTGATGGTCATTTCTCCTTTCCGGGCAACCTAGGCTCCACTCTAGGGCGTTGCCCCACTAGATCGAATAGCTAGGGCCTTAGAAGTCAACTCCAGAAGCATAAAATACAATATAAATATAACAGTTTTTCCATCGTATAACAGGATTAATTGCAACCAGTTTGAAAGTGATGGTCATTTCTCCTTTACGGGCAACCTAGGCTTCACTCTAGGGCGTTGCTCCACTAGATCGAATAGCTAGGGCCTTAGAAGTCAACGGCAGAAGCATAAAATACAATATAAATACAACAGTTTTTCCATTGTATAAAACGAATAATTGCAACCAGTGTGAATGTTATGGTCATTTCTACATTCCGAGCAACCTAGGCTTCACTCTAGGGCGTTGATCCACCAGATAGAATAGTTAGGGCCTTAGAAGTCAACGACAGAAGCATAAAATTCAATAAAGATGCAACAGTTTTTCCATCGTATAGCAGGAATAACTGCAAACAGTGTGAAAGTACTGGTCATTTCTACATTCCGAGCAGCCTAGGCTTCACTCTAGGGCGTTGCTCCACCAGATCGAATAGTTAGGTCCTTAGAAGTAAACGCCAGAAGCATAAAATACGATATAAATACAACAGCTTTTCCATTGTATAAAAGGAATAATAGCAAACAGTGTGAAAGTAATGGTCATTTCTACGTTCCGGGCAACCTAGGCTTCACTCTACGGTGTTGTTCCACCAGATCGAATAGTTAGGGCCTAAGAAGTGAACGCCAGAAGCATAAAATACAATATAAATATAACAGCTTTTCCATCGTATAAGACGAATAATTGCAACCAGTGTGAAAGTTATGGTCATTTCTACTTTCCGGGCAACCTAGGCTTCACCCTAGGGCGTTGTTCCACCAGATGGAATAGTTAGGGCCTAAGAGGTCAACGCCAGAAGCATAAAATACGATAGAAATATAACAGTTTTTCCATCGTATAAAACGAATAATTGCAACCAGTTTGAAAGTGATGGTCATTTCTACGTACCGGGCAACCTAGGCTTCACTCTAGGGCGTTGCTCCACCAGATCGAATAGTTAGGGCCCTAGAAGTCAACGCCCGAAGCATAAAATACAAACAAAAATAGAACAGTTTTTCCATCGTATAAAACGAATAATTGCTACCAGTGTGAAAGTGATGGTCATTTCTACTTTCTGGGCAACCTAGGCTTCACACTAGGGCGTTGCTCCAACAGATTGAATGGTCAGGGCCTTAGAAGTCAACGCCCGAAGCTTAAAATGCAATAAAAATACAGCAGTGTTGCCACCATATAACAGGTATAATTGCAACCAGTTTGAAAGTGATGGCCAATTCTACGTTCCGGCTAACCTAGGCTTCACTGTATTGCGTTGCTCCACCAGATCGAATAGTTAGTGCCGTAGAAGTCAACGCCAGAAGCATAAAATACAATATAAATACAACAGTTTTTCCATCGTATAAAACGAATAATTGCAACCAGTATGAAAGTTTTGGTCGTTTCTACTTTCCGGGCAACCTAGGCTTCACCCTAGGCCGTTGCTCCAACAGATTGAATAGTTAGGACCTTAGAAGTCAACGCCTGAAGCATAAAATGCAATAAAAATACAACAGTTTTTCCATCATATAACAGGAATAATTGCAACCAGTTTGAAAGTGATGGTCATTTCTACGTACCGGGCAACCTAGGCTTCACTCTAGGGCGTTGCTCCACCAGATCAGATAGTTAGCGCCTCAGAAGTCATCGCCCGAAGCATAAAATACAATATAAATACAACAGTTTTTCCATTGTATAAAGCGAATAATTGCTACCAGTATGGAAGTGATGGCCATTTCTACGTTCCGGGCAACCTAGACCTCACTCTAGGACGTTGTTCCACCAGATTGAATAGTTAGGGCCTAAGAAATCAACGCCAGAAGCATAAAATACAATATAAATATAACAGTTTTTCCATCGTATAACAAGATTAATTGCAACCAGTTTGAAAGTGATGGTCATTTCTCCTTTACGGGCAACCTAGGCTTCACTCTAGGGCGTTGCTCCACTAGATTGAATAGCTAGGGCCTTAGAAGTCAACGCCGGAACCATAAAATGCAAAAAAAATACAACAGTGTTTCCATCATATAACAGGAATAATTGCATCCAGTTTGAAAGTGATGGTCATTTCTCCTTTCCGGGCAACCTAGGCTCCACTCTAGGGCGTTGCTTCACTAGATCGAATAGCTAGGGCCTTAGAAGTCAACTCCAGAAGCATAAAATACGATATAAATACAACAGTTTTTCCATCGTATAAAACGAATAATTGCTACCAGTTTGAAAGTGATGGTCATTTCTACGTTCCGGGCAACCTAGGCCTCACTCTAGGACGTTGTTCCACCAGATTGAATAGTTAGGGCCTAAGAGGTCAACGCCAGAAGCATAAAATACGATATAAATACAACAGTTTTTCCATCGTATAAAACGAATAATTGCAACCAGTTTGAAAGTGATGGTCATTTCTACGTACCGGGCAACCTAGGCTTCACTCTAGGGCGTTGCTCCACCAGATCGAATAGTTAGGGCCCTAGAAGTCAACGCCCGAAGCATAAAATACAAACAAAAATAGAACAGTTTTTCCATCGTATAAAACGAATAATTGCTACCAGTGTGAAAGTGATGGTCATTTCTACTTTCTGGGCAACCTAGGCTTCACACTAGGGCGTTGCTCCAACAGATTGAATGGTCAGGGCCTTAGAAGTCAACGCCCGAAGCTTAAAATGCAATAAAAATACAGCAGTGTTGCCACCATATAACAGGTATAATTGCAACCAGTTTGAAAGTGATGGCCAATTCTACGTTCCGGCTAACCTAGGCTTCACTGTATTGCGTTGCTCCACCAGATCGAATAGTTAGTGCCGTAGAAGTCAACGCCAGAAGCATAAAATACAATATAAATACAACAGTTTTTCCATCGTATAAAACGAATAATTGCAACCAGTATGAAAGTTTTGGACATTTCTACTTTCCGAGCAACCTCGGCTTCACCCTAGGGCGTTGCTCCAACCGATTGAATACTTAGGGCCTTAGAAGTCAACGCCCGAACCATAAAATGCAAAAAAAATACAACAGTGTTTCCATCATATAACAGGAATAATTGCATCCAGTTTGAAAGTGATGGTCATTTCTCCTTTCCGGGCAACCTAGGCTCCACTCTAGGGCGTTGCTCCACTAGATCGAATAGCTAGGGCCTTAGAAGTCAACTCCAGAAGCATAAAATACGATATAAATACAACAGTTTTTCCATCGTATAAAACGAATAATTGCTACCAGTATGGAAGTGAAGGCCATTTCTACGTTCCGGGCAACCTAGGCCTCACTCTAGGACGTTGTTCCACAAGATTGAATAGTTAGGGCCTAAGAAATCAACGCCAGAAGCATAAAATACAATATAAATATAACAGTTTTTCCATCGTATAACAGGATTAATTGCAACCAGTTTGAAAGTGATGGTCATTTCTCCTTTACGGGCAACCTAGGCTTCACTCTAGGGCGTTGCTCCACTAGATCGAATAGCTAGGGCCTTAGAAGTCAACGGCAGAAGCATAAAATACAATATAAATACAACAGTTTTTCCATTGTATAAAACGAATAATTGCAACCAGTGTGAATGTTATGGTCATTTCCACATTCCGAGCAACCTAGGCTTCACTCTAGGGCGTTGATCCACCAGATAGAATAGTTAGGGCCTAAGAGGTCAACGCCAGAAGCATAAAATACGATATAAATACAACAGTTTTTCCATCGTATAAAACGAATAATTGCAACCAGTTTGAAAGTGATGGTCATTTCTACGTACCGGGCAACCTAGGCTTCACTCTAGGGCGTTGCTCCACCAGATCGAATAGTTAGGGCCCTAGAAGTCAACGCCCGAAGCATAAAATACAAACAAAAATAGAACAGTTTTTCCATCGTATAAAACGAATAATTGCTACCAGTGTGAAAGTGATGGTCATTTCTACTTTCTGGGCAACCTAGGCTTCACACTAGGGCGTTGCTCCAACAGATTGAATGGTCAGGGCCTTAGAAGTCAACGCCCGAAGCTTAAAATGCAATAAAAATACAGCAGTGTTGCCACCATATAACAGGTATAATTGCAACCAGTTTGAAAGTGATGGCCAATTCTACGTTCCGGCTAACCTAGGCTTCACTGTATTGCGTTGCTCCACCAGATCGAATAGTTAGTGCCGTAGAAGTCAACGCCAGAAGCATAAAATACAATATAAATACAACAGTTTTTCCATCGTATAAAACGAATAATGCTACCAGTATGGAAGTGAAGGCCATTTCTACGTTCCGGGCAACCTAGGCTTCACTCTAGGGCGTTGATCCACCAGATAGAATAGTTAGGGCCTTAGAAGTCAACGACAGAAGCATAAAATTCAATAAAGATGCAACAGTTTTTCCATCGTATAGCAGGAATAACTGCAAACAGTGTGAAAGTACTGGTCATTTCTACATTCCGAGCAGCCTAGGCTTCACTCTAGGGCGTTGCTCCACCAGATCGAATAGTTAGGTCCTTAGAAGTAAACGCCCGAAGCATAAAATGCAATAAAAATACAACAGTTTTTCAATCGTATAGCAGGAGTAATTTGCAACCAGTGTGAAAGTTATGGTCATTTCTACGTTCCGGGCAACCTAGGCTTCACCCTAGGCCGTTGTTCCACCAGATCGACTAGTTAGGGCCTAAGAAGTGAACGCCAGAAGCATAAAATGCAATAAAAATTCAGCTGTTTTTCCATCGTATAACAGGATTAATTGCAACCAGTTTGAAAGTGATGGTCATTTCTCCTTTCCGGGCAACCTAGGCTTCACTCTAGGGCGTTGCTCCAATAGATCGAATAGTTAGTGCCTTACAAGTCAACGGTAGATGCATAAAATACAATATAACTACAACAGTTTTTCTATCGTATAAAACGAATAATTGCGACCAGTATGAAGCTTATGGTCATTTCTACTTTCCGAGCAACCTAGGCACCACCCTGAGGCGTTGCTCCACCAGATGGAATAGTTAGGGCCTAAGAGGTCAACGCCAGAAGCATAAAATACGATATAAATACAACAGTTTTTCCATCGTATAAAACGAATAATTGCAACCAGTTTGAAAGTGATGGCCAATTCTACTATCCGGGCAACCTAGGTTTCACTCCAGGGCGTTGCTCCAACAGATTGAATGGTCAGGGCCTTAGACGTCAACGCCCGAAGCTTAAAATGCAATAAAAATACAGCAGTGTTGCCACCATATAACAGGTATAATTGCAACCAGTTTGAAAGTGATGGCCAATTCTACGTTCCGGCTAACCTAGGCTTCACTGTATTGCGTTGCTCCACCAGATCGAATAGTTAGTGCCGTAGAAGTCAACGCCAGAAGCATAAAATACAATATAAATACAACAGTTTTTCCATCGTATAAAACGAATAATTGCAACCAGTATGAAAGTTTTGGTCGTTTCTACTTTCCGGGCAACCTAGGCTTCACCCTAGGCCGTTGCTCCAACAGATTGAATAGTTAGGACCTTAGAAGTCAACGCCTGAAGCATAAAATGCAATAAAAATACAACAGTTTTTCCATCATATAACAGGAATAATTGCAACCAGTTTGAAAGTGATGGTCATTTCTACGTACCGGGCAACCTAGGCTTCACTCTAGGGCGTTGCTCCACCAGATCGGATAGTTAGCGCCTCAGAAGTCATCGCCCGAAGTATAAAATACAATATAAATACAACAGTTTTTCCATCGTATAAAACGAATAATTGCTACCAGTATGGAAGTGATGGCCATTTCTACGTTCCGGGCAACCTAGACCTCACTCTAGGACGTTGTTCCACCAGATTGAATAGTTAGGGCCTAAGAAATCAACGCCAGAAGCATAAAATACAATATAAATATAACAGTTTTTCCATCGTATAACAGGATTAATTGCAACCAGTTTGAAAGTGATGGTCATTTCTCCTTTACGGGCAACCTAGGCTTCACTCTAGGGCGTTGCTCCACTAGATTGAATAGCTAGGGCCTTAGAAGTCAACGGCAGAAGCATAAAATTCAATAAAGATGCAACAGTTTTTCCATCGTATAGCAGGAATAACTGCAAACAGTGTGAAAGTACTGGTCATTTCTACATTCCGAGCAGCCTAGGCTTCACTCTAGGGCGTTGCTCCACCAGATCGAATAGTTAGGTCCTTAGAAGTAAACGCCAGAAGCATAAAATACGATATAAATACAACAGCTTTTCCATTGTATAAAAGGAATAATAGCAAACAGTGTGAAAGTTATGGTCATTTCTACTTTCCGGGCAACCTGGGCTTCACCCTAGGGCGTTGTTCCACCAGATGGAATAGTTAGGGCCTAAGAGGTCAACGCCAGAAGCATAAAATACGATATAAATACAACAGTTTTTCCATCGTATAAAACGAATAATTGCAACCAGTTTGAAAGTGATGGTCATTGCTACGTACCGGGCAACCTAGGCTTCACTCTAGGGCGTTGCTCCACCAGATCGAATAGTTAGGGCCCTAGAAGTCAACGCCCGAAGCATAAAATACAAAAAAAAATAGAACAGTTTTTCCATCGTATAAAACGAATAATTGCTACCAGTGTGAAAGTGATGGTCATTTCTACTTTCTGGGCAACCTAGGCTTCACACTAGGGCATTGTTCCACCAGATGGAATAGTTAGAGCCTAAGAAGTCAATGCCAGAAGCATAAAATACGATATAAATACAACAGCTTTTCCATCGTATATAACGAATAATTGCAACCAGTGTGAAAGTTATGGTCATTTCTACGTTCCGGGCAACCTAGGCTTCACCCTAGGGCGTTGCTCCAACAGACTGAATAGTTAGGGCCTTAGCAGTCAGTGCCCGAAGCATAAAATGCAATAAAAATACAACAGTTTTTCAATCGTATAGCAGGAGTAATTTGCAACCAGTGTGAAAGTTATGGTCATTTCTACGTTCCGGGCAACCTAGGCTTCACCCTAGGCCGTTGTTCCACCAGATCGACTAGTTAGGGCCTAAGAAGTGAACGCCAGAAGCATAAAATGCAATAAAAATTCAACTGTTTTTCCATCGTATAACAGGATTAATTGCAACCAGTTTGAAAGTGATGGTCATTTCTCCTTTCCGGGCAACCTAGGCTTCACTCTAGGGCGTTGCTCCAATAGATCGAATAGTTAGTGCCTTACAAGTCAACGGTAGATGCATAATATACAATATAACTACAACAGTTTTTCTATCGTATAAAACGAATAATTGCGACCAGTATGAAGCTTATGGTCATTTCTACTTACCGAGCAACCTAGGCACCACCCTGAGGCGTTGCTCCACCAGATGGAATAGTTAGGGCCTAAGAGGTCAACGCCAGAAGCATAAAATACGATATAAATACAACAGTTTTTCCATCGTATAAAACGAATAATTGCAACCAGTTTGAAAGTGATGGCCAATTCTACTATCCGGGCAACCTAGGTTTCACTCCAGGGCGTTGCTCCAACAGATTGAATGGTCAGGGCCTTAGAAGTCAACGCCCGAACCTTAAAATGCAATAAAAATACAGCAGTGTTGCCACCATATAACAGGTATAATTGCAACCAGTTTGAAAGTGATGGCCAATTCTACGTTCCGGGTAACCTAGGCTTCACTGTATTGCGTTGCTCCACCAGATCGAATAGTTAGTGCCGTAGAAGTCAACGCCAGAAGCATAAAATACAATATAAATACAACAGTTTTTCCATCGTATAAAACGAATAATTGCAACCAGTATGAAAGTTATGGTCGTTTCTACTTTCCGGGCAACCTAGGCTTCACCCTAGGCCGTTGCTCCAACAGATTGAATAGTTAGGACCTTAGAAGTCAACGCCCGAAGCATAAAATGCAATAAAAATACAACAGTTTTTCCATCATATAACAGGAATAATTGCAACCAGTTTGAAAGTGATGCTCATTTCTCCTTTACGGGCAACCCAGGCTTCACTCTAGGGCGTTGCTCCACTAGATTGAATAGCTAGGGCCTTAGAAGTCAACGGCAGAAGCATAAAATACAATATAAATACAACAGTTTTTCCATTGTATAAAACGAATAATTATAACCAGTGTGAATGTTATGGTCATTTCTACATTCCGAGCAACCTAGGCTTCACTCTAGGGCGTTGATCCACCAGATAGAATAGTTAGGGCCTTAGGAGTCAACGACAGAAGCATAAAATTCAATAAAGATGCAACAGTTTTTCCATCGTATAGCAGGAATAACTGCAAACAGTGTGAAAGTACTGGTCATTTCTACATTCCGAGCAGCCTAGGCTTCACTCTAGGGCGTTGCTCCACCAGATCGAATAGTTAGGTCCTTAGAAGTAAACGCCAGAAGCATAAAATACGATATAAATATAACAGCTTTTCCATCGTATAAAACGAATAATTGCAACCAGTGTGAAAGTTATGGTCATTTCTACTTTCCGGGCAACCTAGGCTTCACCCTAGGGCGTTGTTCCACCAGATCTAATAGTTAGGGCCTAAGAGGTCAACGCCAGAAGCATAATATACGATATAAATACAACAGTTTTTCCATCGTATAAAACGAATAATTGCAACCAGTTTGAAAGTGATGGTCATTTCTACGTACCGGGCAACCTAGGCTTCACTCTAGGGCGTTGCTCCACCAGATCGAATAGTTAGGGCCATAGCAGTCAATGCCCGAAGCATAAAATGCAATAAAAATACAACAGTTTTTCCATCGTATAGCAGGAATAATTTACAACCAGTGTGAAAGTTATGGTCATTTCTACGTTCCGGGCAACCTAGGCTTCACCCTAGGCCGTTGTTCCACCAGATCGAATTGTTAGGACCTTAGAAGTCAACGACCGAAGCATAAAATGCAATAAAAATACAACAGTTTTTCCATCATATAACAGGAATAATTGCAACCAGTTTGAAAGTGATGGTCATTTCTACGTACCGGGCAACCTAGGCTTCACTCTAGGGCGTTGCTCCACCAGATCGAATAGTTAGCGCCTCAGAAGTCATCGCCCGAAGCATAAAATACAATATAAATACAACAGTTTTTCCATCGTATAAAACGAATAATTGCTACCAGTATGGAAGTGATGGCCATTTCTACGTTCCGGGCAACCTAGACCTCACTCTAGGACGTTGTTCCACCAGATTGAATAGTTAGGGCCTAAGAAATCAACGCCAGAAGCATAAAATACAATATAAATATAACAGTTTTTCCATCGTATAACAGGATTAATTGCAACCAGTTTGAAAGTGATGGTCATTTCTCCTTTACGGGCAACCTAGGCTTCACTCTAGGGCGTTGCTCCACTAGATTGAATAGCTAGGGCCTTAGAAGTCAACGGCAGAAGTATAAAATACAATATAAATACAACAGTTTTTCCATTGTATAAAACGAATAATTGCAACCAGTGTGAATGTTATGGTCATTTCTACATTCCGAGCAACCTAGGCTTCACTCTAGGGCGTTGATCCACCAGATAGAATAGTTAGGGCCTTAGAAGTCAACGACAGAAGCATAAAATTCAATAAAGATGCAACAGTTTTTCCATCGTATAGCAGGAATAACTGCAAACAGTGTGAAAGTACTGGTCATTTCTACATTCCGAGCAGCCTAGGCTTCACTCTAGGGCGTTGCTCCACCAGATCGAATAGTTAGGTCCTTAGAAGTAAACGCCAGAAGCATAAAATACGATATAAATACAACAGCTTTTCCATTGTATAAAAGGAATAATAGCAAACAGTGTGAAAGTAATGGTCATTTCTACGTTCCGGGCAACCTAGGCTTCACTCTACGGTGTTGTTCCACCAGATCGAATAGTTAGGGCCTAAGAAGTGAACGCCAGAAGCATAAAATGCAATAAAAATTCAACTGTTTTTCCATCGTATAACAGGATTAATTGCAACCAGTTTGAAAGTGATGGTCATTTCTCCTTTCCGGGCAACCTAGGCTTCACTCTAGGGCGTTGCTCCAATAGATCGAATAGTTAGTGCCTTACAAGTCAACGGTAGATGCATAATATACAATATAACTACAACAGTTTTTCTATCGTATAAAACGAATAATTGCGACCAGTATGAAGCTTATGGTCATTTCTACTTTCCGAGCAACCTAGGCACCACCCTGAGGCGTTGCTCCACCAGATGGAATAGTTAGGGCCTAAGAGGTCAACGCCAGAAGCATAAAATACGATATAAATACAACAGTTTTTCCATCGTATAAAACGAATAATTGCAACCAGTTTGAAAGTGATGGCCAATTCTACTATCCGTGCAACCTAGGTTTCACTCTAGGGCGTTGTACCACCAGATCAAACAGTTAGGGCCTTAGAAGCCAACGCCCGAAGCATTAAATACAAAATAAGTAGAACAGTTTTTCCATCGTATAACAGGATTAATTGCAACCAGTTTGAAAGTAACGGTCATTCCACGTTCCGGGCAACCTAGGCGTCACTCTAGTGCGTTGCTCCACCACATCTAATAGCTACGGCCTTAGAAGTCAACCCCAGATGAATAAAATACAATAAAGATGCAACAGCTTTTCCATCGTATAAAACGAATAATTGCAACCAGTGTGAAAGTTATGGTCATTTCTCCGTTCCGGGCAACCTAGGCTTCACCCTAGGGCGAGGTTCCACCAGATCGAATAGTTAGGGCCTAAGAAGTGAACGCCAGAAGCATAAAATACAATATAAATACAACAGTTTTTCCATCATATAACAGGAATATTTGCAAACAGTTTGAAAGTGATGGTCATTTCCACGTTCCGGGCAACCTAGGCTTCACTCTAGGGAGTTGATCCACCAGATCGAACAGTTGGGGCCTAAGAAGTCAACGCCAGAAGCATAAAATACAATATAATTGTAACAGTTTTTCCATCGTATAAAACGCATAATTGCAACCAGTGTGAAAGTTAAGGTCATTTCTACGTTCCGGGCAACCTAGGCTTCGCTCTGGGGCGTTGCTCCAACAGACTGAATAGTTAGGGCCTTAGAAGTCAATGCCCGAACCATAAAATGCAATAAAAATACAACAGTTTTTCCATCGTATAAAACGAATAATTGCAACCAGTGTGAAAGTTATGGTCATTTCTACGTTCCGGGCAACCTATTCTTCACCCTAGGCCGTTATTCCATCAGATCGAATAGTTAGGGCCTAAGAAGTGAACGCCAGAAGCATAAAATGCAATAAAAATACAACTGTCTTTCCATCGTATAAAACGAATAATTGCGACCAGTATGAAACTTAAGGTCATTTCTACTTTCCGAGCAACCTAGGCACCACCCTAGGGCGTTGCTCCAACAGATTGAATAGTTAGGGCCTTAGAAGTCAACGCCCGAACCATAAAATGCAAAAGAAATACAACAGTGTTTCCATCATATAACAGGAATAATTGCAACCAGGTTGAAAGTGATAGCCAATTCTACGTTCCGGGCAACCTAGGTTTCACTCCAGGGCGTTGCTCCACCAGATCGAATAGTTACGGCCTAAGAAGTCAACGCCAGAAGCATAAAAAACGATATAAATACAACAGCTTTTCCAGCGTATAAAACGAGTAATTGCAACCAGTGTGAAAGTAATGGCCATTTCTACGTTCCAAGCACCCTAGGCTTCACTCTGGGGCGTTGCTCCACCACATCCAATAGCTACGGCCTTAGAAGTCAACCCCAGATGAATAAAATACAATAAAGATGCAACAGCTGTTCCATCGTATAAAACGAATAATTGCAACCAGTTTGAAAGTGATGGTCATTTCTGCGTTCCGGGCCACCTAGGCTTCACTCTAGGGCGTTGCTCCACTAGATCGAATAGCTAGGGCCTTAGAAGTCAACGCCAGAAGCATAAAATACAATATAAATACAACAGTTTCTCCATCGTATAAAACGAATAATTGCGAACAGTATGAAACTCAAGGTCATTTCTACTTTCCGAGCAACCTAGGCACCACCCTAGGGCGCTACTCCAACAGATTGAATAGTTAGGGCCTTAGAAGTCATCGCCTGAACCATAAAATGCAAAAAAAATACAACAGTGTTTCCATCATATAACAGGAATAATTGCAACCAGTTTGAAAGTGATGGCCAATTCTACGTACCGGGCAACCTAGGCTTCACTCTAGGGCGTTGCTCCACCAGATCGAATAGTTAGTGCCTTAGAAGTCAACGCCAGAAACATAAAATACAATATAAATACAACAGTTTTTCCATCATATAAAACGAATAATTGCAACCAGTATGAAACTTATGGTCATTTCCACTTTCCGAGCAACCTAGGCTTCACCCTAGGGCGTTGCTCCAACAGATTGAATAGTCAGGGCCTTGGAAGTCAACGCCCAAAACATAAAATGCAATATAAGAATAAAAGTTTTTCCATCGTATAAAACGGATAATAGCAACCAGTGTGAAAGTTATGGTCATTTCTACTTTCCGGGCAACCTAGGCTTCACCCTAGGGCGTTGTTCCACCAGATGGAATAGTTAAGGCCTAAGAGGTCAACGCCACAAGCATCAAATACGATATAAATACAACAGCTTTTCCATCGTATAAAACGAATAATTGCAATCAGTTTGAAAGTGATGGCCAATTCTACGTTCCGGGCAACCTAGGCTTCACTCTATTGCGTTGCTCCACCAGATCGAATAGTTAGTGCCGTAGAAGTCAACGCCCGAAGCATAAAATACGATATAAATAGAACAGTTTTTCCATCGTATAAAACGAATGATAGCAACCAGTGTGAAAGTTATGGTCATTTCTACGTTCCGGGCAACCTAGGCTTCACTCTAGCGCGTTGTTCCACCAGATCGAATAGTGAGGGCCTTAGAAGTCAACGCCCGAAGCATAAAATACAAAATAAATAAAACAGTTTTTCCATCGTATAAAAGGAATAATTGCAAACAGTGTGAAAGTAATGGTCATTTCTACGTTTCGGGCAACCTACGCTTCACTCTACGGCGTTGTTCCACCAGATCGAATAGTTAGGGCCTAAGAAGTCAACACCAAAAGAATAAAATACAAAATAAATACAACAGCCTTTCCATCCTATAACAGGAATAATTGCAACCCGTGTGCAAGTGACGGTCATTTCTACGTTCCAGGCAACCTAGGCTTCACTCTAGGGCGTTGTTCCACCAGATCAAACAGTTAGGGCCTTAGAAGCCAACATCCGAAGCATTAAATACAAAATAAATAGAACAGTTTTCCATCGTATAACAGGATTAATTGCAACCAGTTTGAAAGTTATGGTCATTTCTACGTTCCGGGCAACCTAGGCTTCACTCTAGGGCGCTGCTCCGCCAGACCGAATAGTTAGGGCCTTAGAAGTCAACGCCAGAAGCATAAAATACAATATAAGTACAACAGTTTTTCCATCGTATAAAATGAATAATTGCAAACATTGCGAAAGTAATGGTCATTCCACGTTCCGGGCAACCTAGGCGTCACTCTAGTGCGTTGCTCCACCACATCTAATAGCTACGGCCTTAGAAGTCAACCCCAGATGAATAAAATACAATAAAGATGCAACAGCTCTTCCATCGTATAAAACGAATAATTGCAACCAGTGTGAAAGTTATGGTCATTTCTACGTTCCGGGCAACCTAGGCTTCACCCTAGGGCGTTGTTCCACCAGATCGAATAGTTAGGACCTAAGAAGTGGACGCCAGAAGCATAAAATACAATATAAATACAACAGTTTTTCCATCATATAACAGGAATATTTGCAGACAGTTTGAAAGTGATGGTCATTTCCACGTTCCGGGCAACCTAGGCTTCACTCTAGGGAGTTGATCCACCAGATCGAACAGTTGGGGCCTAAGAAGTCAACGCCAGAAGCATAAAATACAATATAATTATAACAGTTTTTCCATCGTATAAAACGAGTAATTGCAACCAGTGTGAAAGTTATGGTCATTTCTACTTTCCTGGCAGCCTAGGCTTCACCCTAGGCCGTTATTCCACCAGATCGAATAGTTACGGCCTAAGAAGTCAACGCCAGAAGCATAAAAAACGATATAAATACAACAGCTTTTCCAGCGTATAAAACGAGTAATTGCAACCAGTGTGAAAGTAATGGTCATTTCTACGTTCCAGGCACCCTAGGCTTCACTCTGGGGCGATGCTCCACCACATCCAATAGCTACGGCCTTAGAAGTCAACCCCAGATGAATAAAATACAATAAAGATGCAACAGCTTTTCCATCGTATAAAACGAATAATTGCAACCAGTGCGAAAGTTATGGTCATTTCGACGTTCCCGGCAACCTAGGTTTCACTCCAGGGCGTTGGTCCAACAGATTGAATAGTCAGGGCCTTAGAAGTCAACGCCCGGAGCTTAAAATGCAATAAAAATACACCAGTGTTTCCACCATATAACAGGTATAATTGCAACCAGTTTGAAAGTGATGGTGATTTCTACGTACCGGGCAACCTAGGCTTCACTCTAGGGTGTTCCTCCACCAGATCGAATAGTTAGGGCCTTAGAAGTCAACGCCCGAAGCATAAAATGCAATATAAATATAACAGTTTTTCCATCGTGTAAAACGAATGATAGCAACCAGTGTGAAAGTTATTGTCATTTTTACGTTCCGGGCAACCTAGGCTTCACTCTAGGGCGTTGTTCCACCAGATCGAATAGTTAAGGCCTTAGAAGTCAACGCCCGAACCATAAAATGCAAAAAAAATACAACAGTGTTTCCATCATATAACAGGAATAATTGCAACCAGTTTGAAAGTGATGGCCAATTCTACGTTCCGGGCAACCTAGGCTTCACTCTAGGGCGTTGCTCCACCAGATCGAATAGTTAGTGCCTTAGAAGTCAACGCCAGAAACATAAAATACAATATAAATACAACAGTTTTTCCATCATATAAAACGAATAATTGCAACCAGTATGAAACTTATGGTCATTTCCACTTTCCGAGCAACCTAGGCTTCACGCTAGGGCGTTGCTCCAACAGATTGAATAGTCAGGGCCTTAGAAGTCAACGCCCAAAACTTAAAATGCAATATAAGTATAAAAGTTTTTCCATCGTATAAAACGGATAATAGCAACCAGTGTGAAAGTTATGGTCATTTCTACTTTCCGGGCAACCTAGGCTTCACCCTAGGGCGTTGTTCCACTAGATGGAATAGTTAAGGCCTAAGAGGTCAACGCCACAAGCATGAAATACGATATAAATACAACAGCTTTTCCATCGTATAAAACGAATAATTGCAACCAGTTTGAAAGTGATGGCCAATTCTACGTTCCGGGCAACCTAGGCTTCACTCTATTGCGTTGCTCCACCAGATCGAATAGTTAGGGCCTTAGAAGTCAACGCCAGAAGCATTAAATACAATATAGGTACAACAGTTTTTCCATCGTATAAAATGAATAATTGCAAACATTGCGAAAGTAATGGTCATTCCACGTTCCGGGCAACCTAGGCGTCACTTTAGTTCGTTGCTCCACCACATCTAATAGCTACGGCCTTGGAAGTCAACCCCAGATGAAGAAAATACAATAAAGATGCAACAGCTTTTCCATCGTATAAAACGAATAATTGCAACCAGTGTGAAAGTTATGGCCATTTCTACGTTCCGGGCAACCTAGGCTTCACCCTAGGGCGTTGTTCCACCAGATCGAATAGTTAGGGCCTAAGAAGTGAACGCCAGAAGCATAAAATACAATATAAATACAACAGTTTTTCCATCATATAACAGGAATATTTGCAAACAGTTTGAAAGTGATGGTCATTTCCACGTTCCGGGCAACCTAGGCTTCACTCTAGGGAGTTGATCCACCAGATCGAACAGTTGGGGCCTTAGAAGTCAATGCCCGAAGCATAAAATGCAATAAAAATACAACAGTTTTTCCATCGTATAAAATGAATAATTGCAACCAGTGTGAAAGATATGGTCATTTCTACTTTCCGAGCAACCTAGGCACCACCCTAGGGCGTTGCTACAACAGATTGAATAGTTAGGGCCTTAGAAGTCAACGCCCGAACCATAAAATGCAAAAAAAATACAACAGTGTTTCCATCATATAACAGGAATAATTGCAACCAGTTTGAAAGTGATGGCCAATTCTACGTTCCGAGCAACCTAGGTTTCACTCCAGGGCGTTGCTCCACCAGATCGAATAGTTACGGCCTAAGAAGTCAACGCCAGAAGCATAAAAAACGATATAAATACAACAGCTTTTCCAGCGTATAAAACGAGTAATTGCAACCAGTGTGAAAGTAATGGCCATTTCTACGTTCCAAGCACCCTAGGCTTCACTCTGGGGCGTTGCTCCACCACATCC
This sequence comes from Calliopsis andreniformis, assembly GCF_051401765.1. Lineage (NCBI taxonomy): Eukaryota > Metazoa > Arthropoda > Insecta > Hymenoptera > Andrenidae > Calliopsis > Calliopsis andreniformis. The sequence continues at coordinate 10,876,742 of NW_027480433.1, forward strand.
AATAGCTACGGCCTTAGAAGTCAACCCCAGATGAATAAAATACAATAAAGATGCAACAGCTTTTCCATCGTATAAAACGAATAATTGCAACCAGTGTGAAAGTTATGGTCATTTCTACGTTCCCGGCAACCTAGGTTTCACTCCAGGGCGTTGGTCCAACAGATTGAATAGTCAGGGCCTTAGAAGTCAACGCCCGGAGCTTAAAATGCAATAAAAATACAGCAGTGTTTCCACCATATAACAGGTATAATTGCAACCAGTTTGAAAGTGATGGTGATTTCTACGTACCGGGCAACCTAGGCTTCACTCTAGGGCGTTCCTCCACCAGATCGAATAGTTAGGGCCTTAGAAGTCAACGCCCGAAGCATAAAATGCAATATAAATATAACAGTTTTTCCATCGTGTAAATCGAATGATAGCAACCAGTGTGAAAGTTATTGTCATTTTTACGTTCCGGGCAACCTAGGCTTCACTCTAGGGCGTTGTTCCACCAGATCGAATAATTATGGCCTTAGAAGTCTACGCCCGAAGCATAAAATAGAAAATAAATACAACAGTTTTTCGATCGTTTAAAAGGAATAATTGCAAACAGTGTGAAAGTAATGGTCATTTCTACGTTTCGGGCAACCTAGGCCTCACTCTACGGCGTTGCTCCACCAGATCGAATAGTTAGGGCCTAAGAAGTCAACACCAAAAGAATAAAATACAAAATAAATACAACAGCCTTTCCATCCTATAACAGGAATAATTGCAACCCGTGTGCGTGTGATGGTCATTTCTACGGTCCAGGCAACCTAGGCTTCACTATAGGGCGTTGATCCACCAGATTGAATAGTTAGGGCCTTAGAAGTCAACGCCCGAAGCATAAAATACGATATAAATACAACAGTTTTCCATCGTATAAAACGACTAATTGCACCAGTCTGAAAGTGATGGTCACTTCTACGTTCCGGGCAACCTAGGCTTCACGCTAGGCCGTTGTTCCACCAGATCGAATAGTTAGGGCCTAAGAAGTGAACGCCAGAAGCATAAAATGCAATAAAAATACAACTGTTTTTCCATCGTATAACAGGATTAATTGCAACCAGTTTGAAAGTGATGTTCATTTCTCCGTTCCGGGCACCCTAGGCTTCACTCTAGGGCGTTGTTCCACCAGATCGATTAGTTAGGGCCTTAGAAGTCAACGCCCGAACCATAAAATGCAAAAAAAATACAACAGTGTTTCCATCACATAACAGGAATAATTGCAACCAGTTTGAAAGTGATGGCCAACTCTACGTTCCGGGCAACCTAGGTTTCACTCCAGGGCGTTGCTCCACCAGATCGAATAGTTACGGCCTAAGAAGTCAACGCCAGAAGCATAAAAAACGCTATAAATACAACAGCTTTTCCAGCGTATAAAACAAGTAATTGCAACCAGTTTGAAAGTGATGGCCAATTCTACGTTCCGGGCAACCTAGGTTTCACTCCAGGGCGTTGCCCCACCAGATCGAATAGTTACGGCCTAAGAAGTCAACGCCAGAAGCATAAAAAACGATATAAATAAAACAGCTTTTCCAGCGTATAAAACGAGTAATTGCAACCAGTGTGAAAGTAATGGTCATTTCTACGTTCCAAGCACCCTAGGCTTCACTCTGGGGCGTTGCTCCACCACATCCAATAGCTACGGCCTTAGAAGTCAACCCCAGATGAATAAAATACAATAAAGATGCAACAGCTTTTCCATCGTATAAAACGAATGATAGCAACCAGTGTGAAAGTTATGGTCATTTCTACGTTCCGGGCAACCTAGGCTTCACTCTAGGGCGTAGTTCCACCAGATCGAATAGTTAGGGCCTAAGAAGTCAACGCCCGAAGCATAAAATACAAAATAAATAGAACAGTTTTTCCATCGTATAAAAGGAATAATTGCAAACAGTGTGAAAGTAATGGTCATGTCTACGTTTCGGGCAACCTAGGCTTCACTCTACGGCGTTGTTCCACCAGATCGAATAGTTAGGGCCTAAGAAGTCAACACCAAAAGAATAAAATACAAAATAAATACAACAGCCTTTCCATCCTATAACAGGAATAATTGCAACCCGTGTGCAAGTGATGGTCATTTCTACGTTCCAGGCAACCTAGGCTTCACTCTAGGGCGTTGTACCACCAGGTCAAACAGTTAGGGCCTTAGAAGCCAACGCCCGAAGCATTAAATACAAAATAAGTAGAACAGCTTTTCCATCGTATAACAGGATTAATTGCAACCAGTTTGAAAGTTATGGTCATTTCTACGTTCCGGGCAACCTAGGCTTCACTCTATGGCGTTGCTCCACCAGATCGAATAGTTAGGGCCTTAGAAGTCAACGCCAGAAGCATAAAATACAATATAGGTACAACAGTTTTTCCATCGTATAAAATGAATAATTGCAAACATTGCGAAAGTGATGGTCATTCCACGTTCCGGGCAACCTAGGCGTCACTCTAGTGCGTTGCTCCACCACATCTAATAGCTACGGCCTTAGAAGTCAACCCCAGATGAATAAAATACAATAAAGATGCAACAGCTTTTCCATCGTATAAAACGAATAATTGCAACCAGTGTGAAAGTTATGGTCATTTCTACGTTCCGGGCAACCTAGGCTTCACCCTAGGGCGTTGTTCCACCAGATCGAATAGTTAGGGCCTAAGAAGTGAACGCCAGAAGCATAAAATACAATATAAATACAACAGTTTTCCCATCATATAACAGGAATATTTGCAAACAGTTTGAAAGTGATGGTCATTTCCACGTTCCGGGCAACCTAGGCTTCACTCTAGGGCGTTGCTCCACCAGATCGAATAGTTAGGGCCTTAGAAGTCAACGCCAGAAGCATAAAATACAATATAGGTACAACAGTTTTTCCATCGTATAAAATGAATAATTGCAAACATTGCGAAAGTAATGGTCATTCCACGTTCCGGGCAACCTAGGCGTCACTCTAGTGCGTTGCTCCAACACATCTAATAGCTACGGCCTTAGAAGTCAACCCCAGATGAATAAAATACAATAAAGATGCAACAGCTTTTCCATCGTATAAAACGAATAATTGCAACCAGTGTGAAAGTTATGGTCATTTTTACGTTCCGGGCAACCTAGGCTTCACCCTAGGGCGTTGTTCCACCAGATCGAATAGTTAGGGCCTAAGAAGTGAACGCCAGAAGCATAAAATACAATATAAATACAACAGTTTTTCCATCATATAACAGGAATATTTGCAGACAGTTTGAAAGTGATGGTCATTTCCACGTTCCGGGCAACCTAGGCTTCACTCTAGGGAGTTGATCCACCAGATCGAACAGTTGGGGCCTAAGAAGTCAACGCCAGAAGCATAAAATACAATATAATTATAACAGTTTTTCCATCGTATAAAACGAATAATTGCAACCAGTGTGAAAGCTATGGTCATTTCTACGTTCCGGGCAACCTAGGCTTCGCTCTGGGGCGTTGCTCCAACAGACTGAATAGTTAGGGCCTTAGAAGTCAATGCCCGAAGCATAAAATGCAATAAAAATACAACAGTTTTTCCATCATATAACAGGAATATTTGCAAACAGTTTGAAAGCGATGGTCATTTCCACGTTCCGGGCAACCTAGGCTTCACTCTAGGGAGTTGATCCACCAGATCGAACAGTTGGGGCCTAAGAAGTCAACGCCAGAAGCATAAAATACAATATAGTTATAACAGTTTTTCCACCGTATAAAACGTGTAATTGCAACCAGTATGAAAGTTAACGTCATTTCTACATTCCGGGCAACCTAGGCTTCACGCTAGGGCGTTGCTCAAACAGATTGAATAGTTAGGGCCTTAGAAGTCAACGCCCGAACCATAAAATGCAAAAAAAATACAACAGTGTTTCCATCATATAACAGGAATAATTGCAACCAGTTTGAAAGTGATGGCCAATTCTACGTTCCGGGCGACCTAGGTTTCACTCCAGGGCGTTGCTCCACCAGATCGAATAGTTACGGCCTAAGAAGTCAACGCCAGAAGCATAAAAAACGATATAAATACAACAGCTTTTCCAGCGTATAAAACGAGTAATTGCAACCAGTGTGAAAGTAATGGGAATTTCTACGTTCCAAGCACCCTAGGCTTCACTCTGGGGCGTTGCTCCACCACATCCAATAGCTACGGCCTTAGAAGTCAACCCCAGATGAATAAAATACAATAAAGATGCAACAGCTTTTCCATCGTATAAAACGAATAATTGCAACCAGTGTGAAAGTTATGGTCATTTCTACGTTCCCGGCAACCTAGGCTTCACCCTAGGGCGTTTCACCAACAGATTGAATAGTCAGGGCCTTAGAAGTCAACGCCCGAAGCATAAAATACGATATAAATACAACAGTTTTCCATCGTATAAAACGAATAATTGCAACCAGTGTGAAAGTTAAGGTCATTTCTCCTTTCCGGGCAACCTAGGCTTCACTCTAGGGCGTTGTTCCACCAGATCGAATAGTGAGGGCCTTAGAAGTCAACGCCCGAAGCATAAAATACAAAATAAATAGAACAGTTTTTCCATCGTATAAAAGGAATAATTGCAAACAGTGTGAAAGTAATGGTCATCTCTACGTTTCGGGCAACCTACGCTTCACTCTACGGCGTTGTTCCACCAGATCGAATAGTTAGGGCCTAAGAAGTCAACACCAAAAGAATAAAATACAAAAAAATACAACAGTTTTTCCATCATATAACAGGAATATTTGCAAACAGCTTGAAAGTGATGGTCATTTCCACGTTCCGGGCAACCTAGGCTTCACTCTAGGGAGTTGATCCACCAGATCGAACTGATGGGGCCTAAGAAGTCAACGCCAGAAGCATAAAATACAATATAATTTTAACAGTTTTTCCATCGTATAAAACGAATGATAGCAACCAGTGTGAAAGTTATGGTCATTTCTACGTTCCGGGCAACCTAGGCTTCACTCTAGGGCGTAGTTCCACCAGATCGAATAGTTAGGGCCTTAGAAGTCAACGCCCGAAGCATAAAATACAAAATAAATAGAACAGTTTTTCCATCGTATAAACGGAATAATTGCAAACAGTGTGAAAGTAATGGTCATGTCTACGTTTCGGGCAACCTAGGCTTCACTCTACGGCGTTGTTCCACCAGATCGAATAGTTAGGGCCTAAGAAGTCAACACCAAAAGAATAAGATACAAAATAAATACAACAGCCTTTCCATCCTATAACAGGAATAATTGCAACCCGTGTGCAAGTGATGGTCATTTCTACGTTCCAGGCAACCTAGGCTTCACTCTATGGCGTTGTACCACAAGATCAAACAGTTAGGGCCTTAGAAGCCAACGCCCGAAGCATTAAATACAAAATAAGTAGAACAGTTTTTCCATCGTATAACAGGATTAATTGCTACCAGTTTGAAAGTTATGGTCATTTCTACGTTCCGGGCAACCTAGGCTTCACTCTAGGGCGTTGCTCCACCAGATCGAATAGTTAGGGCCTTAGAAGTCAACGCCAGAAGCATAAAATACAATATAGGTACAACAGTTTTTCCATCGTATAAAATGAATAATTGCAAACATTGCGAAAGTAATGGTCATTCCACGTTCCGGGCAACCTAGGCGTCACTCTAGTGCGTTGCTCCACCACATCTAATAGCTACGGCCTTAGAAGTCAACCCCAGATGAATAAAATACAATAAAGATGCAACAGCTTTTCCATCGTATAAAACGAATAATTGCAACCAGTGTGAAAGTTATGGTCATTTCTACGTTCCGGGCAACCTAGGCTTCACCCTAGGGCGTTGTTCCACCAGATCGAATAGTTAGGGCCTAAGAAGTGAACGCCAGAAGCATAAAATACAATATAAATACAACAGTTTTTCCATCATATAACAGGAATATTTGCAAACAGTTTGAAAGTGATGGTCATTTCCACGTTCCGGGCAACCTAGGCTTCACTCTAGGGAGTTGATCCACCAGATCGAACAGTTGGGGCCTAAGAAGTCAACGCCAGAAGCATAAAATACAATATAATTATAACAGTTTTTCCATCGTATAAAACGAATAATTGCAACCAGTGTGAAAGCTATGGTCATTTCTACGTTCCGGGCAACCTAGGCTTCGCTCTGGGGCGTTGCTCCAACAGACTGAATAGTTAGGGCCTTAGAAGTCAATGCCCGAAGCATAAAATGCAATAAAAATACAACAGTTTTTCCATCATATAACAAGAATATTTGCAAACAGTTTGAAAGTGATGGTCATTTCCACGTTCCGGGCAACCTAGGCTTCACTCTAGGGAGTTGATCCACCAGATCGAACAGTTGGGGCCTAAGAAGTCAACGCCAGAAGCATAAAATACAATATAAATACAACAGTTTTTCCATCATATAACAGGAATATTTGCAAACAGTTTGAAAGTGATGGTCATTTCCACGTTGCGGGCAACCTAGGCTTCACTCTAGGGAGTTGATCCACCAGATCGAACAGTTGGGGCCTAAGAAGTCAACGCCAGAAGCATAAAATACAATATAATTATAACAGTTTTTCCATCGTATAAAACGAATAATTGCAACCAGTGTGAAAGCTATGGTCATTTCTACGTTCCGGGCAACCTAGGCTTCGCTCTGGGGCGTTGCTCCAACAGACTGAATAGTTAGGGCCTTAGAAGTCAATGCCCGAAGCATAAAATGCAATAAAAATACAACAGTTTTTCCATCATATAACAAGAATATTTGCAAACAGTTTGAAAGTGATGGTCATTTCCACGTTCCGGGCAACCTAGGCTTCACTCTAGGGAGTTGATCCACCAGATCGAACAGTTGGGGCCTAAGAAGTCAACGCCAGAAGCATAAAATACAATATAGTTATAACAGTTTTTCCATCGTATAAAACGTGTAATTGCAACCAGTATGAAAGTTAACGTCATTTCTACATTCCGGGCAACCTAGGCTTCACGCTAGGGCGTTGCTCAAACAGATTGAATAGTTAGGGCCTTAGAAGTCAACGCCCGAACCATAAAATGCAAAAAAAATACAACAGTGTTTCCATCATATAACAGGAATAATTGCAACCAGTTTGAAAGTGATGGCCAATTCTACGTTCCGGGCGACCTAGGTTTCACTCCAGGGCGTTGCTCCACCAGATCGAATAGTTACGGCCTAAGAAGTCAACGCCAGAAGCATAAAAAACGATATAAATACAACAGCTTTTCCAGCGTGTAAAACGAGTAATTGCAACCAGTGTGAAAGTAATGGGAATTTCTACGTTCCAAGCACCCTAGGCTTCACTCTGGGGCGTTGCTCCACCACATCCAATAGCTACGGCCTTAGAAGTCAACCCCAGATGAATAAAATACAATAAAGATGCAACAGCTTTTCCATCGTATAAAACGAATAATTGCAACCAGTGTGAAAGTTATGGTCATTTCTACGTTCCCGCAACCTAGGCTTCACCCTAGGGCGTTTCACCAACAGATTGAATAGTCAGGGCCTTAGAAGTCAACGCCCGAAGCATAAAATACGATATAAATACAACAGTTTTCCATCGTATAAAACGAATAATTGCAACCAGTGTGAAAGTTAAGGTCATTTCTCCTTTCCGGGCAACCTAGGCTTCACTCTAGGGCGTTGTTCCACCAGATCGAATAGTGAGGGCCTTAGAAGTCAACGCCCGAAGCATAAAATACAAAATAAATAGAACAGTTTTTCCATCGTATAAAAGGAATAATTGCAAACAGTGTGAAAGTAATGGTCATCTCTACGTTTCGGGCAACCTACGCTTCACTCTACGGCGTTGTTCCACCAGATCGAATAGTTAGGGCCTAAGAAGTCAACACCAAAAGAATAAAATACAAAAAAATACAACAGTTTTTCCATCATATAACAGGAATATTTGCAAACAGCTTGAAAGTGATGGTCATTTCCACGTTCCGGGCAACCTAGGCTTCACTCTAGGGAGTTGATCCACCAGATCGAACTGATGGGGCCTAAGAAGTCAACGCCAGAAGCATAAAATACAATATAATTTTAACAGTTTTTCCATCGTATAAAACGAATGATAGCAACCAGTGTGAAAGTTATGGTCATTTCTACGTTCCGGGCAACCTAGGCTTCACTCTAGGGCGTAGTTCCACCAGATCGAATAGTTAGGGCCTTAGAAGTCAACGCCCGAAGCATAAAATACAAAATAAATAGAACAGTTTTTCCATCGTATAAAAGGAATAATTGCAAACAGTGTGAAAGTAATGGTCATGTCTACGTTTCGGGCAACCTAGGCTTCACTCTACGGCGTTGTTCCACCAGATCGAATAGTTAGGGCCTAAGAAGTCAACACCAAAAGAATAAGATACAAAATAAATACAACAGCCTTTCCATCCTATAACAGGAATAATTGCAACCCGTGTGCAAGTGATGGTCATTTCTACGTTCCAGGCAACCTAGGCTTCACTCTATGGCGTTGTACCACAAGATCAAACAGTTAGGGCCTTAGAAGCCAACGCCCGAAGCATTAAATACAAAATAAGTAGAACAGTTTTTCCATCGTATAACAGGATTAATTGCTACCAGTTTGAAAGTTATGGTCATTTCTACGTTCCGGGCAACCTAGGCTTCACTCTAGGGCGTTGCTCCACCAGATCGAATAGTTAGGGCCTTAGAAGTCAACGCCAGAAGCATAAAATACAATATAGGTACAACAGTTTTTCCATCGTATAAAATGAATAATTGCAAACATTGCGAAAGTAATGGTCATTCCACGTTCCGGGCAACCTAGGCGTCACTCTAGTGCGTTGCTCCACCACATCTAATAGCTACGGCCTTAGAAGTCAACCCCAGATGAATAAAATACAATAAAGATGCAACAGCTTTTCCATCGTATAAAACGAATAATTGCAACCAGTGTGAAAGTTATGGTCATTTCTACGTTCCGGGCAACCTAGGCTTCACCCTAGGGCGTTGTTCCACCAGATCGAATAGTTAGGGCCTAAGAAGTGAACGCCAGAAGCATAAAATACAATATAAATACAACAGTTTTTCCATCATATAACAGGAATATTTGCAAACAGTTTGAAAGTGATGGTCATTTCCACGTTCCGGGCAACCTAGGCTTCACTCTAGGGAGTTGATCCACCAGATCGAACAGTTGGGGCCTAAGAAGTCAACGCCAGAAGCATAAAATACAATATAATTATAACAGTTTTTCCATCGTATAAAACGAATAATTGCAACCAGTGTGAAAGCTATGGTCATTTCTACGTTCCGGGCAACCTAGGCTTCGCTCTGGGGCGTTGCTCCAACAGACTGAATAGTTAGGGCCTTAGAAGTCAATGCCCGAAGCATAAAATGCAATAAAAATACAACAGTTTTTCCATCATATAACAAGAATATTTGCAAACAGTTTGAAAGTGATGGTCATTTCCACGTTCCGGGCAACCTAGGCTTCACTCTAGGGAGTTGATCCACCAGATCGAACAGTTGGGGCCTAAGAAGTCAACGCCAGAAGCATAAAATACAATATAGTTATAACAGTTTTTCCATCGTATAAAACGTGTAATTGCAACCAGTATGAAAGTTAACGTCATTTCTACATTCCGGGCAACCTAGGCTTCACGCTAGGGCGTTGCTCAAACAGATTGAATAGTTAGGGCCTTAGAAGTCAACGCCCGAACCATAAAATGCAAAAAAAATACAACAGTGTTTCCATCATATAACAGGAATAATTGCAACCAGTTTGAAAGTGATGGCCAATTCTACGTTCCGGGCGACCTAGGTTTCACTCCAGGGCGTTGCTCCACCAGATCGAATAGTTACGGCCTAAGAAGTCAACGCCAGAAGCATAAAAAACGATATAAATACAACAGCTTTTCCAGCGTGTAAAACGAGTAATTGCAACCAGTGTGAAAGTAATGGGAATTTCTACGTTCCAAGCACCCTAGGCTTCACTCTGGGGCGTTGCTCCACCACATCCAATAGCTACGGCCTTAGAAGTCAACCCCAGATGAATAAAATACAATAAAGATGCAACAGCTTTTCCATCGTATAAAACGAATAATTGCAACCAGTGTGAAAGTTATGGTCATTTCTACGTTCCCGGCAACCTAGGCTTCACCCTAGGGCGTTTCACCAACAGATTGAATATTCAGGGCCTTAGAAGTCAACGCCCGAAGCATAAAATGCAAAAAAAATACAACAGTGTTTCCATCATATAACAGGAATAATTGCAACCAGTTTGAAAGTGATGGCCAATTCTACGTTCCGGGCAACCTAGGTTTCGCTCCAGGGCGTTGCTCCACCAGATCGAATAGTTACGGCCTAAGAAGTCAACGCCAGAAGCATAAAAAACGATATAAATACAACAGCTTTTCCAGAGTATAAAACGAGTAATTGCAACCAGTGTGAAAGTAATGGTCATTTCTACGTTCCAAGCACCCTAGGCTTCACTCTGGGGCGTTGCTCCACCACATCCAATAGCTACGGCCTTAGAAGTCAACCCCAGATGAATAAACTACAATAAAGATGCAACAGCTTTTCCATCGTATAAAACGAATGATAGCAACCAGTGTGAAAGTTATGGTCATTTCTACGTTCCGGGCAACCTAGGCTTCACTCTAGGGCGTAGTTCCACCAGATCGAATAGTTAGGGCCTAAGAAGTCAACACCAAAAGAATAAAATACAAAATAAATACAACAGCCTTTCCATCCTATAACAGGAATAATTGCAACCCGTGTGCAAGTGATGGTCATTTCTACGTTCCAGGCAACCTAGGCTTCACTCTAGGGCGTTGTACCACCAGATCAAACAGTTAGGGCCTTAGAAGCCAACGCCCGAAGCATTAAATACAAAATAAGTAGAACAGTTTTTCCATCGTATAACAGGATTAATTGCAACCAGTTTGAAGGTTATGGTCATTTCTACGTTCCAGGCAACCTAGGCTTCACTCTAGGGCGTTGTACCACCAGATCAAACAGTTAGGGCCTTAGAAGTCAACGCCCGAAGCATAAAATACGATATAAATACAACAGTTTTCCATCGTATAAAACGAATAATTGCAACCAGTGTGAAAGTTAAGGTCATTTCTCCTTTCCGGGCAACCTAGGCTTCACTCTAGGGCGTTGTTCCACCAGATCGAATAGTGAGGGCCTTAGAAGTCAACGCCCGAAGCATAAAATACAAAATAAATAGAACAGTTTTTCCATCGTATAAAAGGAATAATTGCAAACAGTGTGAAAGTAATGGTCATCTCTACGTTTCGGGCAACCTACGCTTCACTCTACGGCGTTGTTCCACCAGATCGAATAGTTAGGGCCTAAGAAGTCAACACCAAAAGAATAAAATACAAAAAAATACAACAGCCTTTCCATCCTATAACAGGAATAATTGCAACCCGTGTGCAAGTGATGGTCATTTCTACGTTCCAGGCAACCTAGGCCTCACTCTAGGGCGTTGTTCCATCAGATCAAACAGTTAGGGCCTTAGAAGCCAACGCCCGAAGCATTAAATACAAAATAAATAGAACAGTTTTCCATCGTATAACAGGATTAATTGCAACCAGTTTGAAAGTTATGGTCATTTCTACGTTCCGGGCAACCTAGGCTTCACTCTAGGGCGTAGTTCCACCAGATCGAATAGTTAGGGCCTTAGAAGTCAACGCCCGAAGCATAAAATACAAAATAAATAGAACAGTTTTTCCATCGTATAAAAGGAATAATTGCAAACAGTGTGAAAGTAATGGTCATGTCTACGTTTCGGGCAACCTAGGCTTCACTCTACGGCGTTGTTCCACCAGATCGAATAGTTAGGGCCTAAGAAGTCAACACCAAAAGAATAAGATACAAAATAAATACAACAGCCTTTCCATCCTATAACAGGAATAATTGCAACCCGTGTGCAAGTGATGGTCATTTCTACGTTCCAGGCAACCTAGGCTTCACTCTGTGGCGTTGTACCACAAGATCAAACAGTTAGGGCCTTAGAAGCCAACGCCCGAAGCATTAAATACAAAATAAGTAGAACAGTTTTTCCATCGTATAACAGGATTAATTGCAACCAGTTTGAAAGTTATGGTCATTTCTACGTTCCGGGCAACCTAGGCTTCACTCTAGGGCGTTGCTCCACCAGATCGAATAGTTAGGGCCTTAGAAGTCAACGCCAGAAGCATAAAATACAATATAGGTACAACAGTTTTTCCATCGTATAAAATGAATAATTGCAAACATTGCGAAAGTAATGGTCATTCCACGTTCCGGGCAACCTAGGCGTCCTTCTAGTGCGTTGCTCCACCACATCTAATAGCTACGGCCTTAGAAGTCAACCCCAGATGAATAAAATACAATAAAGATGCAACAGCTTTTCCATCGTATAAAACGAATAATTGCAACCAGTGTGAAAGTTATGGTCATTTCTACGTTCCGGGCAACCTAGGCTTCACCCTAGGGCGTTGTTCCACCAGATCGAATAGTTAGGGCCTAAGAAGTGAACGCCAGAAGCATAAAATGCAATAAAAATACAACAGTTTTTCCATCATATAACAGGAATATTTGCAAACAGTTTGAAAGTGATGGTCATTTCCACGTTCCGGGCAACCTAGGCTTCACTCTAGGGAGTTGATCCACCAGATCGAACAGTTGGGGCCTAAGAAGTCAACGCCAGAAGCATAAAATACAATATAGTTATAACAGTTTTTCCATCGTATAAAACGTGTAATTGCAACCAGTATGAAAGTTAACGTCATTTCTACATTCCGGGCAGCCTAGGCTTCACGCTAGGGCGTTGCTCAAACAGATTGAATAGTTAGGGCCTTAGAAGTCAACGCCCGAACCATAAAATGCAAAAAAAATACAACAGTGTTTCCATCATATAACAGGAATAATTGCAACCAGTTTGAAAGTGATGGCCAATTCTACGTTCCGGGCGACCTAGGTTTCACTCCAGGGCGTTGCTCCACCAGATCGAATAGTTACGGCCTAAGAAGTCAACGCCAGAAGCATAAAAAACGATATAAATACAACAGCTTTTCCAGCGTATAAAACGAGTAATTGCAACCAGTGTGAAAGTAATGGGAATTTCTACGTTCCAAGCACCCTAGGCTTCACTCTGGGGCGTTGCTCCACCACATCCAATAGCTACGGCCTTAGAAGTCAACCCCAGATGAATAAAATACAATAAAGATGCAACAGCTTTTCCATCGTATAAAACGAATAATTGCAACCAGTGTGAAAGTTATGGTCACTTCTACGTTCCCGGCAACCTAGGCTTCACCCTAGGGCGTTTCACCAACAGATTGAATAGTCAGGGCCTTAGAAGTCAACGCCCGAAGCATAAAATACGATATAAATACAACAGTTTTCCATCGTATAAAACGAATAATTGCAACCAGTGTGAAAGTTAAGGTCATTTCTCCTTTCCGGGCAACCTAGGCTTCACTCTAGGGCGTTGTTCCACCAGATCGAATAGTGAGGGCCTTAGAAGTCAACGCCCGAAGCATAAAATACAAAATAAATAGAACAGTTTTTCCATCGTATAAAAGGAATAATTGCAAACAGTGTGAAAGTAATGGTCATCTCTACGTTTCGGGCAACCTACGCTTCACTCTACGGCGTTGTTCCACCAGATCGAATAGTTAGGGCCTAAGAAGTCAACACCAAAACAATAAAATACAAAAAAATACAACAGTTTTTCCATCATATAACAGGAATATTTGCAAACAGCTTGAAAGTGATGGTCATTTCCACGTTCCGGGCAACCTAGGCTTCACTCTAGGGAGTTGATCCACCAGATCGAACTGATGGGGCCTAAGAAGTCAACGCCAGAAGCATAAAATACAATATAATTTTAACAGTTTTTCCATCGTATAAAACGAATGATAGCAACCAGTGTGAAAGTTATGGTCATTTCTACGTTCCGGGCAACCTAGGCTTCACTCTAGGGCGTAGTTCCACCAGATCGAATAGTTAGGGCCTTAGAAGTCAACGCCCGAAGCATAAAATACAAAATAAATAGAACAGTTTTTCCATCGTATAAAAGGAATAATTGCAAACAGTGTGAAAGTAATGGTCATGTCTACGTTTCGGGCAACCTAGGCTTCACTCTACGGCGTTGTTCCACCAGATCGAATAGTTAGGGCCTAAGAAGTCAACACCAAAAGAATAAGATACAAAATAAATACAACAGCCTTTCCATCCTATAACAGGAATAATTGCAACCCGTGTGCAAGTGATGGTCATTTCTACGTTCCAGGCAACCTAGGCTTCACTCTATGGCGTTGTACCACAAGATCAAACAGTTAGGGCCTTAGAAGCCAACGCCCGAAGCATTAAATACAAAATAAGTAGAACAGTTTTTCCATCGTATAACAGGATTAATTGCTACCAGTTTGAAAGTTATGGTCATTTCTACGTTCCGGGCAACCTAGGCTTCACTCTAGGGCGTTGCTCCACCAGATCGAATAGTTAGGGCCTTAGAAGTCAACGCCAGAAGCATAAAATACAATATAGGTACAACAGTTTTTCCATCGTATAAAATGAATAATTGCAAACATTGCGAAAGTAATGGTCATTCCACGTTCCGGGCAACCTAGGCGTCACTCTAGTGCGTTGCTCCACCACATCTAATAGCTACGGCCTTAGAAGTCAACCCCAGATGAATAAAATACAATAAAGATGCAACAGCTTTTCCATCGTATAAAACGAATAATTGCAACCAGTGTGAAAGTTATGGTCATTTCTACGTTCCGGGCAACCTAGGCTTCACCCTAGGGCGTTGTTCCACCAGATCGAATAGTTAGGGCCTAAGAAGTGAACGCCAGAAGCATAAAATACAATATAAATACAACAGTTTTTCCATCATATAACAGGAATATTTGCAAACAGTTTGAAAGTGATGGTCATTTCCACGTTCCGGGCAACCTAGGCTTCACTCTAGGGAGTTGATCCACCAGATCGAACAGTTGGGGCCTAAGAAGTCAACGCCAGAAGCATAAAATACAATATAATTATAACAGTTTTTCCATCGTATAAAACGAATAATTGCAACCAGTGTGAAAGCTATGGTCATTTCTACGTTCCGGGCAACCTAGGCTTCGCTCTGGGGCGTTGCTCCAACAGACTGAATAGTTAGGGCCTTAGAAGTCAATGCCCGAAGCATAAAATGCAATAAAAATACAACAGTTTTTCCATCATATAACAGGAATATTTGCAAACAGTTTGAAAGTGATGGTCATTTCCACGTTCCGGGCAACCTAGGCTTCACTCTAGGGAGTTGATCCACCAGATCGAACAGTTGGGGCCTAAGAAGTCAACGCCAGAAGCATAAAATACAATATAGTTATAACAGTTTTTCCATCGTATAAAACGTGTAATTGCAACCAGTATGAAAGTTAACGTCATTTCTACATTCCGGGCAACCTAGGCTTCACGCTAGGGCGTTGCTCAAACAGATTGAATAGTTAGGGCCTTAGAAGTCAACGCCCGAACCATAAAATGCAAAAAAAATACAACAGTGTTTCCATCATATAACAGGAATAATTGCAACCAGTTTGAAAGTGATGGCCAATTCTACGTTCCGGGCGACCTAGGTTTCACTCCAGGGCGTTGCTCCACCAGATCGAATAGTTACGGCCTAAGAAGTCAACGCCAGAAGCACAAAAAACGATATAAATACAACAGCTTTTCCAGCGTATAAAACGAGTAATTGCAACCAGTGTGAAAGTAATGGGAATTTCTACGTTCCAAGCACCCTAGGCTTCACTCTGGGGCGTTGCTCCACCACATCCAATAGCTACGGCCTTAGAAGTCAACCCCAGATGAATAAAATACAATAAAGATGCAACAGCTTTTCCATCGTATAAAACGAATAATTGCAACCAGTGTGAAAGTTATGGTCATTTCTACGTTCCCGGCAACCTAGGCTTCACCCTAGGGCGTTTCACCAACAGATTGAATAGTCAGGGCCTTAGAAGTCAACGCCCGAAGCATAAAATGCAAAAAAAATACAACAGTGTTTCCATCATATAACAGGAATAATTGCAACCAGTTTGAAAGTGATGGCCAATTCTACGTTCCGGGCGACCTAGGTTTCACTCCAGGGCGTTGCTCCACCAGATCGAATAGTTACGGCCTAAGAAGTCAACGCCAGAAGCATAAAAAACGATATAAATACAACAGCTTTTCCAGCGTATAAAACGAGTAATTGCAACCAGTGTGAAAGTAATGGGAATTTCTACGTTCCAAGCACCCTAGGCTTCACTCTGGGGCGTTGCTCCACCACATCCAATAGCTACGGCCTTAGAAGTCAACCCCAGATGAATAAAATACAATAAAGATGCAACAGCTTTTCCATCGTATAAAACGAATAATTGCAACCAGTGTGAAAGTTATGGTCATTTCTACGTTCCCGGCAACCTAGGCTTCACCCTAGGGCGTTTCACCAACAGATTGAATAGTCAGGGCCTTAGAAGTCAACGCCCGAAGCATAAAATGCAAAAAAAATACAACAGTGTTTCCATCATATAACAGGAATAATTGCAACCAGTTTGAAAGTGATGGCCAATTCTACGTTCCGGGCAACCTAGGTTTCACTCCAGGGCGTTGCTCCACCAGATCGAATAGTTACGGCCTAAGAAGTCAACGCCAGAAGCATAAAAAACGATATAAATACAACAGCTTTTCCAGAGTATAAAACGAGTAATTGCAACCAGTGTGAAAGTAATGGTCATTTCTACGTTCCAAGCACCCTAGGCTTCATTCTGGGGCGTTGCTCCACCACATCCAATAGCTACGGCCTTAGAAGTCAACCCCAGATGAATAAACTACAATAAAGATGCAACAGCTTTTCCATCGTATAAAACGAATGATAGCAACCAGTGTGAAAGTTATGGTCATTTCTACGTTCCGGGCAACCTAGGCTTCACTCTAGGGCGTAGTTCCACCAGATCGAATAGTTAGGGCCTAAGAAGTCAACACCAAAAGAATAAAATACAAAATAAATACAACAGCCTTTCCATCCTATAACAGGAATAATTGCAACCCGTGTGCAAGTCATGGTCATTTCTACGTTCCAGGCAACCTAGGCTTCACTCTAGGGCGTTGTACCACCAGATCAAACAGTTAGGGCCTTAGAAGCCAACGCCCGAAGCATTAAATACAAAATAAGTAGAACAGTTTTTCCATCGTATAACAGGATTAATTGCAACCAGTTTGAAGGTTATGGTCATTTCTACGTTCCGGGCAACCTAGGCCTCACTCTAGGGCGTTGCTCCACCAGATCGAATAGTTAGGGCCTTAGAAGTCAACGCCAGAAGCATAAAATACAATATAGGTACAACAGTTTTTCCATCGTATAAATTGAATAATTGCAAACATTGCGAAAGTAATGGTCATTCCACGTTCCAGGCAACCTAGGCGTCACTCTAGTGCGTTGTTCCACCACATCTAATAGTTACGGCCTTAGAAGTCAACCCCAGATGAATAAAATACAATAAAGATGCAACAGCTTTTCCATCGTATAAAACGAATAATTGCAACCAGTGTGAAAGTTATGGTCATTTCTACGTTCCGGGCAACCTAGGCTTCACCCTAGGGCGTTGTTCCACCAGATCGAATAGTTAGGGCCTAAGAAGTGAACGCCAGAAGCATAAAATACAATATAAATACAACAGTTTTTCCATCATATAACAGGAATATTTGCAAACAATTTGAAAGTGATGGTCATTTCCACGTTCCGGGCAACCTAGGCTTCACTCTAGGGAGTTGATCCACCAGATCGAACAGTTGGGGCCTAAGAAGTCAACGCCAGAAGCATAAAATACAATATAATTATAACAGTTTTTCCAACGTATAAAACGAATAATTGCAACCAGTGTGAAAGCTATGGTCATTTCTACGTTCCGGGCAACCTAGGCTTCGCTCTGGGGCGTTGCTCCAACAGACTGAATAGTTAGGGCCTTAGAAGTCAATGCCCGAAGCATAAAATGCAATAAAAATACAACAGTTTTTCCATCGTATAAAACGAATAATTGCAACCAGTGTGAAAGATATGGTCATTTCTACGTTCCGGGCAACCTAGGCTTCACCCTAGGCCGTTATTCCACCAGATCGAATAGTTAGGGCCTAAGAAGTGAACGCCAGAAGCATAAAATGCAATAAAAATACAACTGTTTTTCCATCGTATAAAACGAATAATTGCGACCAGTATGAAACTTAAGGTCATTTCTACTTTCCGAGCAACCTAGGCACCACCCTAGGGCGTTGCTACAACAGATTGAATAGTTAGGGCCTTAGAAGTCAACGCCCGAACCATAAAATGCAAAAAAAATACAACAGTGTTTCCATCATATAACAGGAATAATTGCAACCAGTTTGAAAGTGATGGCCAATTCTACGTTCCGGGCAACCTAGGTTTCACTCCAGGGCGTTGCTCCACCAGATCGAATAGTTACGGCCTAAGAAGTCAACGCCAGAAGCATAAAAAACGATATAAATACAACAGCTTTTCCAGCGTATAAAACGAGTAATTGCAACCAGTGTGAAAGTAATGGCCATTTCTACGTTCCAAGCACCCTAGGCTTCACTCTGGGGCGTTGCTCCACCACATCCAATAGCTACGGCCTTAGAAGTCAACCCCAGATGAATAAAATACAATAAAGGTGCAACAGCTTTTCCATCGTATAAAACGAATAATTGCAACCAGTGTGAAAGTTATGGTCATTTCTACGTTCCCGGCAACCTAGGCTTCACCCTAGGGCGTTTCACCAACAGATTGAATAGTCAGGGCCTTAGAAGTCAACGCCCGAAGCATAAAATGCAAAAAAAATACAACAGTGTTTCCATCATATAACAGGAATAATTGCAACCAGTTTGAAAGTGATGGCCAATTCTACGTTCCGGGCAACCTAGGTTTCACTCCAGGGCGTTGCTCCACCAGATCGAATAGTTACGGCCTAAGAAGTCAACGCCAGAAGCATAAAAAACGATATAAATACAACAGCTTTTCCAGCGTATAAAACGAGTAATTGCAACCAGTGTGAAAGTAATGGTCATTTCTACGTTCCAAGCACCCTAGGCTTCACTCTGGGGCGTTGCTCCACCACATCCAGTAGCTACGGCCTTAGAAGTCAACCCCAGATGAATAAAATACAATAAAGATGCAACAGCTTTTCCATCGTATAAAACGAATGATAGCAACCAGTGTGAAAGTTATGGTCATTTCTACGTTCCGGGCAACCTAGGCTTCACTCTAGGGCGTAGTTCCACCAGATCGAATAGTTAGGGCCTAAGAAGTCAACACCAAAAGAATAAAATACAAAATAAATACAACAGTGTTTCCATCATATAACAGGAATAATTGCAACCAGGTTGAAAGTGATGGCCAATTCTACGTTCCGGGCAACCTAGGTTTCACTCCAGGGCGTTGCTCCACCAGATCGAATAGTTACGGCCTAAGAAGTCAACGCCAGAAGCATAAAAAACGATATAAATATAACAGCTTTTCCAGCGTATAAAACGAGTAATTGCAACCAGTGTGAAAGTAATGGCCATTTCTACGTTCCAAGCACCCTAGGCTTCACTCTGGGGCGTTGCTCCACCACATCCAATAGCTACGGCCTTAGAAGTCAACCCCAGATGAATAAAATACAATAAAGGTGCAACAGCTTTTCCATCGTATAAAACGAATAATTGCAACCAGTGTGAAAGTTATGGTCATTTCTACGTTCCCGGCAACCTAGGCTTCACCCTAGGGCGTTTCACCAACAGATTGAATAGTCAGGGCCTTAGAAGTCAACGCCCGAAGCATAAAATGCAAAAAAAATACAACAGTGTTTCCATCATATAACAGGAATAATTGCAACCAGTTTGAAAGTAATGGCCAATTCTACGTTCCGGGCAACCTAGGTTTCACTCCAGGGCGTTGCTCCACCAGATCGAACAGTTAGGGCCTAAGAACTGAACGCCAGAAGCATAAAATACAATATAAATACAACAGTTTTTCCATCATATAACAGGAATATTTGCAGACAGTTTGAAAGTGATGGTCATTTCCACGTTCCGGGCAACCTAGGCTTCACTCTAGGGAGTTGATCCACCCGATCGAACAGTTGGGGCCTAAGAAGTCAACGCCAGAAGCATAAAATACAATATAATTATAACAGATTTTCCATCGTATAAAACGAGTAATTGCAACCAGTGTGAAAGTTATGGTCATTTCTACGTTCCTGGCAGCATAGGCTTCGCTCTGGGGCGTTGCTCCAACAGACTGAATAGTTAGGGCCTTAGAAGTCAACGCCCGAAGCATAAAATGCAAAAAAAATACAACAGTGTTTCCATCATATAACAGGAATAATTGCAACCAGTTTGAAAGTGATGGCCAATTCTACGTTCCGGGCAACCTAGGCGTCACTCTAGTGCGTTGCTCCACCACATCTAATAGCTACGGCCTTAGAAGTCAAGCCCAGATGAATAAAATACAATAAAGATGCAACAGCTTTTCCATCGTATAAAACGAATAATTGCAACCAGTGTGAAAGTTATGGTTATTTCTACGTTCCGGCAACCTATGCTTCACCCTAGGCCGTTATTCCACCAGATCGAATAGTTTGGGCCTAAGAAGTGAACGCCAGAAGCATAAAATGCAATAAAAATACAACTGTTTTTACATCGTATAACAGGATTAATTGCAACCAGTTTGAAAGTGATGGTCATTTCTCCTTTCCGGGCAACCTAGGCTTCACTCTAGGGCGTTGCTCCAATAGATCGAATAGTTAGAGCCTTACAAGTCAACGCCAGATGCATAAAATACAATATAACTACAACAGTTTTTCTATCGTATAAAACGTGTAATTGCAACCAGTATGAAGGTTAACGTCATTTCTACATTCCGAGCAACCTAGGCTTCACCCTAGGGCGTTGCTCCAACAGATTGAATAGTTAGGGCCTTAGAAGTCAACGCCCGAAGCATAAAATGCAATAAGAATACAACAGTTTTACCATCGTATAACAGGATTAATTGCAACCAGTTTGAAAGTGATGGTCATTTCTACGTTCCGGGCCACCTAGGCTTCACTCTAGGGCGTTGCTCCACCAGATCGAATTGTTAGTGCCTTAGAAGTCAACGCCAGAAACATAAAATACAATATAAGTACAACAGTTTTTCCATCATATAAAACGAATAATTGCAACCAGTATGAAACTTATGGTCATTTCCACTTTCCGAGCAACCTAGGCTTCACCCTAGGGCGTTGCTCCAACAGATTGAATAGTCAGGGCCTTAGAAGTCAACGCCCAAAACATAAAATGCAATATAAGTATAAAGGTTTTTCCATCGTATAAAACGGATAATAGCAACCAGTGTGAAAGTTATGGTCATTTCTACTTTCGGGGCAACCTAGGCTTCACCCTAGGGCGTTGTTCCACCAGATGGAATAGTTAAGGCCTAAGAGGTCAACGCCACAAGCATGAAATACGATATAAATACAACAGCTTTTCCATCGTATAAAACGAATAATTGCAACCAGTTTGAAAGTGATGGCCAATTCTACGTTCCGGGCAACCTAGGCTTCACTCTATTGCGTTGCTCCACCAGATCGAATAGTTAGTGCCGTAGAAGTCAACGCCCGAAGCATAAAATACGATATAAATATAACAGTTTTTCCATCGTATAAAACGAATGATAGCAACCAGTGTGAAAGTTATGGTCATTTCTACGTTCCGGGCAACCTAGGCTTCACTCTATGGCGTTGTTCCACCAAATCGAATAGTGAGGGCCTTAGAAGTCAACGCCCGAAGCATAAAATACAAAATAAATAGAACAGTTTTTCCATCGTATAAAAGGAATAATGGCAAACAGTATGAAAGTAATGGTCATTTCTACGTTTCGGGCAACCTAGGCTTCACTCTAGGGCGTTGTTCCACCAGATCGTATAGTTAGGGCCTTAGAAGTCAACGCCCGAAGCATAAAATACAAAATAAATAGAACAGTTTTTCCATCGTATAAAAGGAATAATTGCAAACAGTGTGAAAGTAATGGTCATTTCTACGTTTCGGGCAACCTACGCTTCACTCTACGGCGTTTTTCCACCAGATCGAATAGTTAGGGCCTAAGAAGTCAACACCAAAAGAATAAAATACAAAATAAATACAACAGCCTTTCCATCCTATAACAGGAATAATTGCAACCCGTGTGCAAGTGATGGTCATTTCTACGTTCCAGGCAACCTAGGCTTCACTCTAGGGCGTTGTTCCATCAGATCAAACAGTTAGGGCCTTAGAAGCCAACGCCCGAAGCATTAAATACAAAATAAATAGAACAGTTTTCCATCGTATAACAGGATTAATTGCAATCAGTTTGAAAGTTATGGTCATTTCTACGTTCCGGGCAACCTAGGCTTCACTCTAGGGCGTTGCTCCACCAGATCGAATTGTTAGTGCCTTAGAAGTCAACGCCAGAAACATAAAATACAATATAAATACAACAGTTTTTCCATCATATAAAACGAATAATTGCAACCAGTATGAAACTTATGGTCATTTCCACTTTCCGAGCAACCTAGGCTTCACCCTAGGGCGTTGCTCCAACAGATTGAATAGTCAGGGCCTTAGAAGTCAACGCCCAAAACATAAAATGCAATATAAGTATAAAGGTTTTTCCATCGTATAAAACGGACAATAGCAACCAGTGTGAAAGTTATGGTCATTTCTACTTTCCGGGCAACCTAGGCTTCACCCTAGGGCGTTGTTCCACCAGATGGAATAGTTAAGGCCTAAGAGGTCAACGCCACAAGCATGAAATACGATATAAATACAACAGCTTTTCCATCGTATAAAACGAATAATTGCAACCAGTTTGAAAGTGATGGCCAATTCTACGTTCCGGGCAACCTAGGCTTCACTCTATTGCGTTGCTCCACCAGATCGAATAGTTAGTACCGTAGAAGTCAACGCCGGAAGCATAAAATACGATATAAATATAACAGTTTTTCCATCGTATAAAACGAATGATAGCAACCAGTGTGAAAGTTATGGTCATTTCTACGTTCCGGGCAACCTAGGCTTCACTCTAGGGCGTTGTTCCACGAAATCGAATAGTGAGGGCCTTAGAAGTCAACGCCCGAAGCATAAAATACAAAATAAATAGAACAGTTTTCCATCGTATAAAAGGAATAATGGCAAACAGTATGAAAGTAATGGTCATTTCTACGTTTCGGGCAACCTAGGCTTCACTCTAGGGCGTTGTTCCACCAGATCGTATAGTTAGGGCCTTAGAAGTCAACGCCCGAAGCATAAAATACAAAATAAATAGAACAGTTTTTCCATCGTATAAAAGGAATAATTGCAAACAGTGTGAAAGTAATGGTCATTTCTACGTTTCGGGCAACCTACGCTTCACTCTACGGCGTTGTTCCACCAGATCGAATAGTTAGGGCCTAAGAAGTCAACACCAAAAGAATAAAATACAAAATAAATACAACAGCCTTTCCATCCTATAACAGGAATAATTGCAACCCGTGTGCAAGTGATGGTCATTTCTACGTTCCAGGCAACCTAGGCTTCACTCTAGGGCGTTGTTCCATCAGATCAAACAGTTAGGGCCTTAGAAGCCAACGCCCGAAGCATTAAATACAAAATAAATAGAACAGTTTTCCATCGTATAACAGGATTAATTGCAATCAGTTTGAAAGTTATGGTCATTTCTACGTTCCGGGCAACCTAGGCTTCACTCTAGGGCGTTGCTCCACCAGATCGAATTGTTAGTGCCTTAGAAGTCAACGCCAGAAACATAAAATACAATATAAATACAACAGTTTTTCCATCATATAAAACGAATAATTGCAACCAGTATGAAACTTATGGTCATTTCCACTTTCCGAGCAACCTAGGCTTCACCCTAGGGCGTTGCTCCAACAGATTGAATAGTCAGGGCCTTAGAAGTCAACGCCCAAAACATAAAATGCAATATAAGTATAAAGGTTTTTCCATCGTATAAAACGGACAATAGCAACCAGTGTGAAAGTTATGGTCATTTCTACTTTCCGGGCAACCTAGGC
The DNA here is from genome assembly GCF_051401765.1 of Calliopsis andreniformis. Taxonomy (NCBI): domain Eukaryota; kingdom Metazoa; phylum Arthropoda; class Insecta; order Hymenoptera; family Andrenidae; genus Calliopsis; species Calliopsis andreniformis. Next base: position 10,900,759 of record NW_027480433.1, read on the forward strand.
TTCACCCTAGGGCGTTGTTCCACCAGATGGAATAGTTAAGGCCTAAGAGGTCAACGCCACAAGCATGAAATACGATATAAATACAACAGCTTTTCCATCGTATAAAACGAATAATTGCAACCAGTTTGAAAGTGATGGCCAATTCTACGTTCCGGGCAACCTAGGCTTCACTCTATTGCGTTGCTCCACCAGATCGAATAGTTAGTACCGTAGAAGTCAACGCCGGAAGCATAAAATACGATATAAATATAACAGTTTTTCCATCGTATAAAACGAATGATAGCAACCAGTGTGAAAGTTATGGTCATTTCTACGTTCCGGGCAACCTAGGCTTCACTCTAGGGCGTTGTTCCACGAAATCGAATAGTGAGGGCCTTAGAAGTCAACGCCCGAAGCATAAAATACAAAATAAATAGAACAGTTTTCCATCGTATAAAAGGAATAATGGCAAACAGTATGAAAGTAATGGTCATTTCTACGTTTCGGGCAACCTAGGCTTCACTCTAGGGCGTTGTTCCACCAGATCGTATAGTTAGGGCCTTAGAAGTCAACGCCCGAAGCATAAAATACAAAATAAATAGAACAGTTTTTCCATCGTATAAAAGGAATAATTGCAAACAGTGTGAAAGTAATGGTCATTTCTACGTTTCGGGCAACCTACGCTTCACTCTACGGCGTTGTTCCACCAGATCGAATAGTTAGGGCCTAAGAAGTCAACACCAAAAGAATAAAATACAAAATAAATACAACAGCCTTTCCATCCTATAACAGGAATAATTGCAACCCGTGTGCAAGTGATGGTCATTTCTACGTTCCAGGCAACCTAGGCTTCACTCTAGGGCGTTGTTCCATCAGATCAAACAGTTAGGGCCTTAGAAGCCAACGCCCGAAGCATTAAATACAAAATAAATAGAACAGTTTTCCATCGTAAACAGGATTAATTGCAATCAGTTTGAAAGTTATGGTCATTTCTACGTTCCGGGCAACCTAGGCTTCACTCTAGGGCGTTGCTCCGCCAGATCGAATAGTTAGGGCCTTAGAAGTCAACGCCAGAAGCATAAAATACAATATAAATACAACAGTTTTTCCATCATATAACAGGAATATTTGCAGACAGTTTGAAAGTGATGGTCATTTCCACGTTCCGGGCAACCTAGGCTTCACTCTAGGGAGTTGATCCACCAGATCGAACAGTTGGGGCCTAAGAAGTCAACGCCAGAAGCATAAAATACAATATAAGTACAACAGTTTTTCCATCGTATAAAATGAATAATTGCAAACATTGCGAAAGTAATGGTCATTCCACGTTCCGGGCAACCTAGGCGTCACTCTAGTGCGTTGCTCCACCACATCTAATAGCTACGGCCTTAGATGTCAACCCCAGATGAATAAAATACAATAAAGATGCAACAGCTCTTCCATTGTATAAAACGAATAATTGCAACCAGTGTGAAAGTTATGGTCATTTCTACGTTCCGGGCAACCTAGGCTTCACCCTAGGGCGTTGTTCCACCAGATCGAACAGTTAGGGCCTAAGAACTGAACGCCAGAAGCATAAAATACAATATAAATACAACAGTTTTTCCATCATATAACAGGAATATTTGCAGACAGTTTGAAAGTGATGGTCATTTCCACGTTCCGGGCAACCTAGGCTTCACTCTAGGGAGTTGATCCACCAGATCGAACAGTTGGGGCCTAAGAAGTCAACGCCAGAAGCATAAAATACAATATAATTATAACAGTTTTTCCGTCGTATAAAACGAGTAATTGCAACCAGTGTGAAAGTTATGGTCATTTCTACGTTCCTGGCAGCCTAGGCTTCGCTCTGGGGCGTTGCTCCAACAGACTGAATAGTTAGGGCCTTAGAAGTCAACGCCCGAAGCATAAAATGCAAAAAAAATACAACAGTGTTTCCATCATATAACAGGAATAATTGCAACCAGTTTGAAAGTGATGGCCAATTCTACGTTCCGGGCAACCTAGGCGTCACTCTAGTGCGTTGCTCCACCACATCTAATAGCTACGGCCTTAGAAGTCAACCCCAGATGAATAAAATACAATAAAGATGCAACAGCTTTTCCATCGTATAAAACGAATAATTGCAACCAGTGTGAAAGTTATGGTTATTTCTACGTTCCGGCAACCTATGCTTCACCCTAGGCCGTTATTCCACCAGATCGAATAGTTTGGGCCTAAGAAGTGAACGCCAGAAGCATAAAATGCAATAAAAATACAACTGTTTTTACATCGTATAACAGGATTAATTGCAACCAGTTTGAAAGTGATGGTCATTTCCCCTTTCCGGGCAACCTAGGCTTCACTCTAGGGCGTTGCTCCAATAGATCGAATAGCTAGAGCCTTACAAGTCAACGCCAGATGCATAAAATACAATATAACTACAACAGTTTTTCTATCGTATAAAACGTGTAATTGCAACCAGTATGAAGGTTAACGTCATTTCTACATTCCGAGCAATCTAGGCTTCACCCTAGGGCGTTGCTCCAACAGATTGAATAATTAGGGCCTTTGAAGTCAACGCCCGAAGCATAAAATGCAATAAAAATACAACAGTTTTTCCATCGTATAACAGGATTAATTGCAACCAGTTTGAAAGTGATGGTCATTTCTACTTTCCGGGCCACCTAGGCTTCACTCTAGGGCGTTGCTCCACCAGATCGAATTGTTAGTGCCTTAGAAGTCAACGCCAGAAACATAAAATACAATATAAATACAACAGTTTTTCCATCATATAAAACGAATAATTGCAACCAGTATGAAACTTATGGTCATTTCCACTTTCCGAGCAACCTAGGCTTCACCCTAGGGCGTTGCTCCAACAGATTGAATAGTCAGGGCCTTAGAAGTCAACGCCCAAAACATAAAATGCAATATAAGTATAAAGGTTTTTCCATCGTATAAAACGGATAATAGCAACCAGTGTGAAAGTTATGGTCATTTCTACTTTCCGGGCAACCTAGGCTTCACCCTAGGGCGTTGTTCCACCAGATGGAATAGTTAAGGCCTAAGAGGTCAACGCCACAAGCATGAAATACGATATAAATACAACAGCTTTTCCATCGTATAAAACGAATAATTGCAACCAGTTTGAAAGTGATGGCCAATTCTACGTTCCGGGCAACCTAGGCTTCACTCTATTGCGTTGCTCCACCAGATCGAATAGTTAGTGCCGTAGAAGTCAACGCCCGAAGCATAAAATACGATATAAATATAACAGTTTTTCCATCGTATAAAACGAATGATAGCAACCAGTGTGAAAGTTATGGTCATTTCTACGTTTCGGGCAACCTACGCTTCACTCTACGGCGTTGTTCCACCAGATCGAATAGTTAGGGCCTAAGAAGTCAACACCAAAAGAATAAAATACAAAATAAATACAACAGCCTTTCCATCCTATAACAGGAATAATTGCAACCCGTGTGCAAGTGATGGTCATTTCTACGTTCCAGGCAACCTAGGCTTCACTCTAGGGCGTTGTTCCATCAGATCAAACAGTTAGGGCCTTAGAAGCCAACGCCCGAAGCATTAAATACAAAATAAATAGAACAGTTTTCCATCGTATAACAGGATTAATTGCAATCAGTTTGAAAGTTATGGTCATTTCTACGTTCCGGGCAACCTAGGCTTCACTCTAGGGCGTTGCTCCGCCAGATCGAATAGTTAGGGCCTTAGAAGTCAACGCCAGAAGCATAAAATACAATATAAATACAACAGTTTTTCCATCATATAACAGGAATATTTGCAGACAGTTTGAAAGTGATGGTCATTTCCACGTTCCGGGCAACCTAGGCTTCACTCTAGGGAGTTGATCCACCAGATCGAACAGTTGAGGCCTAAGAAGTCAACGCCAGAAGCATAAAATACAATATAAGTACAACAGTTTTTCCATCGTATAAAATGAATAATTGCAAACATTGCGAAAGTAATGGTCATTCCACGTTCCGGGCAACCTAGGCGTCACTCTAGTGCGTTGCTCCACCACATCTAATAGCTACGGCCTTAGATGTCAACCCCAGATGAATAAAATACAATAAAGATGCAACAGCTCTTCCATTGTATAAAACGAATAATTGCAACCAGTGTGAAAGTTATGGTCATTTCTACGTTCCGGGCAACCTAGGCTTCACCCTAGGGCGTTGTTCCACCAGATCGAACAGTTAGGGCCTAAGAACTGAACGCCAGAAGCATAAAATACAATATAAATACAACAGTTTTTCCATCATATAACAGGAATATTTGCAGACAGTTTGAAAGTGATGGTCATTTCCACGTTCCGGGCAACCTAGGCTTCACTCTAGGGAGTTGATCCACCAGATCGAACAGTTGGGGCCTAAGAAGTCAACGCCAGAAGCATAAAATACAATATAATTATAACAGTTTTTCCATCGTATAAAACGAGTAATTGCAACCAGTGTGAAAGTTATGGTCACTTCTACGTTCCTGGCAGCCTAGGCTTCGCTCTGGGGCGTTGCTCCAACAGACTGAATAGTTAGGGCCTTAGAAGTCAACGCCCGAAGCATAAAATGCAATAAAAATACATCAGTTTTTCCATCGTATAACAGGATTAATTGCAACCAGTTTGAAAGTGATGGTCATTTCTACGTTCCGGGCCACCTAGGCTTCACTCTAGGGCGCTGCTCCACTAGATCGAATAGCTAGGGCCTTAGAAGTCAACGCCAGAAGCATAAAATACAATATGAATACAACAGTTTTTCCATCGTATAAAACGAATAATTGCGAACAGTATGAAACTTATGGTCATTTCTACTTTCCGAGCAACCTAGGCACCACCCTAGGGCGTTGCTCCAACAGATTGAATAGTTAGGGCCTAAGAAGTCAACACCAAAAGAATAAAATACAAAATAAATACAACAGCCTTTCCATCCTATAACAGGAATAATTGCAACCCGTGTGCAAGTGATGGTCATTTCTACGTTCCAGGCAACCTAGGCTTCACTCTAGGGCGTTGCTCCACCAGATCGAATAGTTAGAGCCTTGCAAGTCAACGCCAGATGCATAAAATACAATACAACTACAACAGTTTTTCTATCGTATAAAACGTGTAATTGCAACCAGTATGAAAGTTAACGTCATTTCTACATTCCGGGCAACCTAGGCTTCACCCTAGGGCGTTGCTCAAACAGATTGAATAGTTAGGGCCTTTGAAGTCAACGCCCGAAGCATAAAATGCAATAAATATACAACAGTTTTTCCATCGTATAACAGGATTAATTGCAACCTGTGTGAAAGTTATGGTCATTTCTACGTTCCGGGCAACCTAGGCTTCACCCTAGGCCGTTATTCCACCAGGTCGAATAGTTAGGGCCTAAGCAGTGAACGCCAGAAGCATAAAATGCAATAAAAATACAACTGTTTTTCCATCGTATAAAACGAATAATTGCGACCAGTATGAAGCTTAAGGTCATTTCTACTTTCCGAGCAACCTAGGCTCCACCCTAGGGCGTTGCTCCAACAGATTGAATAGTTAGGGACTTAGAAGTCAACGCCCGAACCATAAAATGCAAAAAAAATACAATAGTGTTTCCATCGTATAACAGGAATAATTGCAACCAGTTTGAAAGTGATGGCCAATTCTACGTTCCGGGCGACCTAGGGTTCACTCCAGGGCGTTGCTCCACAACATCTAATAGCTACGGCCTTAGAAGTCAACGACAGACTGATAAAATACAATATAAATACTACAGCTTTTCCATCGGACAAAATGAATAATTGCCAACAGTGTGAAAGTAATGGTCATATCTACGTTCCGGGCAACCTAGGCTTCACTCTAGGTCGTTGCTCCACCAGATCGAACAGCTAGCGATTTAGAATTAAACGCCAGAAGCATAAAATACAATAAAAATACAACAGTTTTTCCATCGTATAAAACGAATAATTGCAACCAGTGTGAAAGTTAAGGTCATTTCTACGTTCCGGGCAACCTAGGCTTCACCCTAGGGCGTTGCTCCAACAGACTGAATAGTTAGGGCCTTAGAAGTCAATGCCCGAAGCATAAAATGCAATAAAAATACAACAGTTTTTCCATCGTATAGCAGGAATAATTTGCAACCAGTGTGACAGTAGTGGTCATTTCTACGTTCCGGGAAACATAGGTTTCACTCCAGGGCGTTACTCCACCAGATCGAATAGTTACGGCCTAAGAAGTCAACGCCAGAAGCATAAAATTCGATGAAGATGCAACAGTTTTTCCATCGTATAAAACGAGTAATTGCAACCAGTGTGAAAGTTATGGTCATTTCTACGTTCCGGGCAACCTAGGCTTCACCCTAGGCCGTTGTTCCACCAGATCGAATCGTTAGGGCCTAAGAAGTGAACGCCAGAAGCATAAAATGCAATAAAAATACAACTGTTTTTCCATCGTATAACAGGATTAATTGCAACCAGTTTGAAAGTGATGGTCATTTCTCCTTTCCGGGCAACCTAGGCTTCACTCTAGGGCGTTGTTCCACCAGATCTAATAGTTAGGGCCTTAGAAGTCAACGCCCGAAGCATAAAATACAAAATAAATCGAACAGTTTTTCCATCGTATAAAACGAATAATTGCTACCAGTGTGAAAGTTATGGTCATTTCTACTTTCCGGGCAACCTAGGCTTCACGCTAGGTCGTTGTTCCACCAGATGGAATAGTTAAGGCCTAAGAGGTCAACGCCACAAGCATAAAATACGATATAAATACAACAGCTTTTCCATCGTATAAAACTAATAATTGCAACCAGTTTGAATGTGATGGTCATTTCTACGTACCGGGCAACCTAGGCTTCACTCTAGGGCGTTGCTCCACCAGATCGAACAGTTGGGGCATAAGAAGTCGACGCCCGAAGCATAAAATACAATATAATTATAACAGTGTTTCCATCATATAACAGGAATAATTGCAACCAGTTTGAAAGTGATGGCAAATTCTACGTTCCGGGCAGCCTAGGTTTCACTCCAGGGCGTTGCTCCACCAGATCGAATAGTTACGGCCTAAGAAGTCAACGCCAGAAGCATAAAAAACGATATAAATACAACAGCTTTTCCATCGTATAAAACGGATAATAGCAACCAGTGTGAAAGTTATGGTCATTTCTACTTTCCGGGCAACCTAGGCTTCACCCTAGGGCGTTGTTCCACCAGAGGGAATAGTTAAGGCCTAAGAGGTCAACGCCACAAGCATGAAATACGATATAAATACAACAGCTTTTCCATCGTATAAAACGAATAATTGCAACCAGTTTGAAAGTGATGGCCAATTCTACGTTCCGGGCAACCTAGGCTTCACTCTATTGCGTTGCTCCACCAGATCGAATAGTTAGTGCCGTAGAAGTCAACCCCCGAAGCATAAAGTACGATATAAATATAACAGTTTTTCCATCGTATAAAACGAATGATAGCAACCAGTGTGAAAGTTATGGTCATTTCTACGTTCCGGGCAACCTAGGCTTCACTCTAGGGCGTTGTTCCACCAGATCGAATAGTTAGGGCCTTAGAAGTCAACGCCCGAAGCATAAAATACAAAATAAATAGAACAGTTTTTCCATCGTATAAAAGGAATAATTGCAAACAGTGTGAAAGTAATGGTCATTTCTACGTTTCGGGCAACCTACGCTTCACTCTACGGCGTTGTTCCACCAGATCGAATAGTTAGGGCCTAAGAAGTCAACACCAAAAGAATATAATACAAAATAAATACAACAGCCTTTCCATCCTATAACAGGAATAATTGCAACCCGTGTGCAAGTGATGGTCATTTCTACGTTCCAGGCAACCTAGGCTTCACTCTAGGGCGTTGTTCCATCAGATCAAAAAGTTAGGGCCTTAGAAGCCAACGCCCGAAGCATTAAATACAAAATAAGTAGAACAGTTTTCCATCGTATAACGGGATTAATTGCAACCAGTTTGAAAGTTATGGTCATTTCTACGTTCCGGGCAACCTAGGCTTCACTCTAGGGCGTTGCTCCGCCAGATCGAATAGTTAGGGCCTTAGAAGTCAACGCGAGAAGCATAAAATACAATTTAAGTACAACAGTTTTTCCATCGTATAAAATGTATAATTGCAAACATTGCGAAAGTAATGGTCATTCCACGTTCCGGGCAACCTAGGCGTCACTCTAGTGCGTTGCTCCACCACATCTAATAGCTACGGCCTTAGAAGTCAACCCCAGATGAATAAAATAAAATAAAGGTGCAACAGCTCTTCCATCGTATAAAACGAATAATTGCAACCAGTGTGAAAGTTATGGTCATTTCTACGTTCCGGGCAACCTAGGCTTCACTCCAGGGCGTTGCTCCACCAGATCGAATAGTTACGGCCTAAGAAGTCAACGCCAGAAGCATAAAAAACGATATAAATACAACAGCTTTTCCAGCGTATAAAACGAGTAATTGCAACCAGTGTGAAAGTAATGGCCATTTCTACGTTCCAAGCACCCTAGGCTTCACCCTGGGGCGTTGCTCCACCACATCTAATAGCTACGGCCTTAGAAGTCAACCCCAGATGAATAAAATACAATAAAGATGCAACAGCTTTTCCATCGTATAAAACGAATAATTGCAACCAGTGTGAAAGTTATGGTCATTTCTACTTTCCGGCCAACCTAGGCTTCACCCTAGGCCGTTATTCCACCAGATCGAATAGTTACGGCCTAAGAAGTCAACGCCAGAAGCATAAAAAACGATATAAATACAACAGCTTTTCAAGCGTATAAAACGAGTAATTGCAACCAGTGTGAAAGTAATGGTCATTTCTACGTTCCAAGCACCCTAGGCTTCACTCTGGGGCGATGCTCCACCACATCCAATAGCTACGGCCTTAGAAGTCAACCCCAGATGAATAAAATACAATAAAGATGCAACAGCTTTTCCATCGCATAAAACGAATAATTGCAACCAGTGTGAAAGTTATGGTCATTTCTACGTTCCGGGCAACCTAGGCTTCACCCTAGGTCGTTGCACCAACAGATTGAATAGTCAGAGCCTTAGAAGTCAACGCCCGAAGCATAAAATGCAAAAAAAATACAACAGTGTTTCCATCATATAACAGGAATAATTGCAACCAGTTTGAAAGTGATGGCCAATTCGACGTTCCGGGCAACCTAGGTTTCACGCCAGGGCGTTGCTCCACCAGATCGAATAGTTACGGCCTAAGAAGTCAACGCCAGAAGCATAAAATACGATATAAATATAACAGCGTTTCCATCGTATAAAACGAATAATTGCAACCAGTTTGAAAGTGATGGCCAATTCTACGTTCCGGGCAACCTAGGCTTCACTCTATTGCGTTGCTCCACCAGATCGAATAGTTAGTGCCGTAGAAGTCAGCGCCCGAGGCATAAAATACGATATAAATATAACAGTTTTTCCATCGTATAAAACGAATGATAGCAACCAGTGTGAAAGTTATGGTCATTTCTACGTTCCGGGCAACCTAGGCTTCACTCTAGGGCGTTGTTCCACCAGATCGAATAGTTAGGGCCTTAGAAGTCAACGCCCGAAGCATAAAATACAAAATAAATAGAACAGTTTTTCCATCGTATAAAAGGAATAATTGCAAACAGTGTGAAAGTAATGGTCATTTCTACGTTTCGGGCAACCTACGCTTCACTCTACGGCGTTGTTCCACCAGATCGAATAGTTAGGTCCTAAGAAGTCAACACCAAAAGAATAAAATACAAAATAAATAGAACAGTTTTTCCATCGTATAACAGGATTAATTGCAACCAGTTTGAAAGTTATGGCCATTTCTACTTTCCGGGCAACCTAGGCTTCACCCTAGGCCGTTATTCCACCAGATCGAATAGTTACGGCCTAAGAGGTCAACGCTAGAAGCATAAAAAACGATATAAATACAACAGCTTTTCCAGCGTATAAAACGAGTAATTGCAACCAGTGTGAAAGTAATGGTCATTTCTACGTTCCAAGCACCCTAGGCTTCACTCTGGGGCGATGCTCCACCACATCCAATAGCTACGGCCTTAGAAGTCAACCCCAGATGAATAAAATACAATAAAGATGCAACAGCTTTTCCATCGCATAAAACGAATAATTGCAACCAGTGTGAAAGTTATGGTCATTTCTACGTTCCGGGCAACCTAGGCTTCACCCTAGGTCGTTGCACCAACAGATTGAATAGTCAGGGCCTTAGAAGTCAACGCCCGAAGCATAAAATGCAAAAAAAATACAACAGTGTTTCCATCATATAACAGGAATAATTGCAACCAGTTTGAAAGTGATGGCCAATTCGACGTTCCGGGCAACCTAGGTTTCACGCCAGCGCGTTGCTCCACCAGATCGAATAGTTACGGCCTAAGAAGTCAACGCCACAAGCATAAAATACGATATAAATATAACAGCGTTTCCATCGTATAAAACGAATAACTGCAACCAGTGTGAAAGTAATGGTCCTTTCTACGCTCCGAGCACCCTAGGCGTCACTCTAGGGCGTTGCTGCACCACATCTAATAGCTACGGCCTTAGAAGTCAAAGCCAGAGGCATAAAATACAATATAAATACAACAGCTTTTCCATTGTATAAAACGAATAATTGCAACCAGTGTGAAGGTTATGGTCATTTCTACATTCCGAGCAACCTAGGCTTCACTCTAGGGCGTTGCTCCAACAGATCGAATAGTTAGGTCCTTAGAAGTCAACGTCAGAAGCATAAAATACGATATAAATACAACAGCTTTTCCATCGTATAAAAGGAATAATTGCAAACAGTGTGAAAGTAATGGTCATTTCTACGTTTCGGGCAACCTAGGCTTCACTCTACGGCGTTGTTCCACCAGATCGAATAGTTAGGGCCTAAGAAGTCAACACCAAAAGAATAAAAAAGAAAATAAATACAACAGCCTTTCCATCCTATAACAGGAATAATTGCAACCCGTGTGCAAGTGATGGTCATTTCTACGTTCCAGGCAACCTAGGCTTCACTCTAGGGCGTTGTTCCGCCAGATCAAACAGTTAGGGCCTTAGAAGCCAACGCCCGAAGCATTAAATACAAAATAAATAGAACAGTTTCTCCATCCCATAACAGGATTAATTGCAACCAGTTTGAAAGTTATGGCCATTTCTACGTTCCGGGCAACCTAGGCTTCACTCTAGGGCGTTGTACCACCAGATCAAACAGTTAGGGCCTTAGAAGCCAACGCCCGAAGCATTAAATACAAAATAAGTAGAACAGTTTTTCCATCGTATAACAGGATTAATTGCAACCAGTTTGAAAGTTATGGTCATTTCTACGTTCCGCGCAACCTAGGCTTCACTCTAGGGCGTTGCTCCACCAGATCGAATAGTTAGGGCCTTAGAAGTCAACGCCAGTAGCATAAAATACAATATAGGTACAACAGTTTTTCCATCGTATAAAATGAATAATTGCAAACATTGCGAAAGTAATGGTCATTCCACGTTCCGGGCAACCTAGGCGTCACTCTAGTGCGTTGCTCGACCACATGTAATAGCTACGGCCTTAGAAGTCAACCCCAGATGAATAAAATACAATAAAGATGCAACAGCTCTTCCATCGTATAAAACGAATAATTGCAACCAGTGTGAAAGTTATGGTCATTTCTACGTTCCGGGCAACCTAGGCTTCACCCTAGGGCGTTGCTCCAACAGATCGAATAGTTAGGGCCTTAGAAGTCAACGCCAGAAGCATAAAATACAATATAAGTACAATAGTTTTTCCATCGTATAAAATTAATAATTGCAAACATTGCGAAAGTAATGGTCATTCCACGTTCCGGCAACCTATGCTTCACCCTAGGCCGTTATTCCACCAGATCGAATAGTTTGGGCCTAAGAAGTGAACGCCAGAAGCATAAAGTGCATTAAAAATACAACTGTTTTTACATCGTATAACAGGATTAATTGCAACCAGTTTGAAAGTGATGGTCATTTCTCCTTTCGGGGCAACCTAGGCTTCACTCTAGGGCGTTGCTCCAATAGATCGAATAGTTAGAGCCTTACAAGTCAACGCCAGATGCATAAAATACAATATAACTACAACAGTTTTTCTATCGTATAAAACGTGTAATTGCAACCAGTATGAAGGTTAACGTCATTTCTACATTCCGAGCAACCTAGGCTTCACCCTAGGGCGTTGCTCCAACAGATTGAATAGTTAGGGCCTTAGAAGTCAACGCCCGAAGCATAAAATGCAATAAAAATACAACAGTTTTTCCATCGTATAACAGGATTAATTGCAACCAGTTTGAAAGTGATGGTCATTTTTACGTTCCGGGCCACCTAGGCTTCACTCTAGGGCGTTGCTCCACTAGATCGAATAGCTAGGGCCTTAGAAGTCAACGCCAGAAGCATAAAATACAATATGAATACAACAGTTTTTCCATCGTATAAAACGAATAATTGCGAACAGTATGAAACTTATGGTCATTTCTACTATCCGAGCAACCTGGGCACCACCCTAGGGCGTTGCTCCAACAGATTGAATAGTTAGGGCCTTAGAAGTCAACGGCCGAAGCATAAAATGCAATAAAAATACAGCAGTGTTTCCACCATATAACAGGTATAATTGCAACCAGTTTGAAAGTGATGGTCATTTCTACGTACCGGGCAACCTAGGCTTCACTCTAGGGCGTTGCTCCACCAGATCGAATAGTTAGGGCCTTAGAAGTCAACGCCCGAAGCATAAAATACAATATAAATATAACAGTTTTTCCATCGTTTAAAAGGAATAATTGCAAACAGTGTGAAAGTAATGGTCATTTCTACGTTTCGGGCAACCTAGGCTTCACTCTACGGCGTTGTTCCACCAGATCGAATAGTTAGGGCCTAAGAAGTCAACACCAAAAGAATAAAATACAAAATAAATACAACAGCCTTTCCATCCTATAACAGGAATAATTCCAACCCGTGTGCAAGTGATGGTCATTTCTACGTTCCAGGCAACCTAGGCTTCACTCTAGGGCGTTGCTTCACCAGATCGAATAGTTAGAGCCTTACAAGTCAACGCCAGATGCATAAAATACAATATAAATACAACAGTTTTTCGATCGTATAAAACGAATAATTGCGAACAGTATGAAACTCATGGTCATTTATACTTTCCGAGCAACCTAGGCACCACCCTAGGGCGTTACTCCAACAGATTGAATAGTTAGGGCCTTAGAAGTCAACGCCCGAACCATAAAATGAAAAAAAAATACAATAGTGTTTCCATCGTATAACAGGAATAATTGCAACCAGTTTGAAAGTGATGGCCAATTCTACGTTCCGGGAAACCTAGGTTTCACTCCAGGGCGTTGCTCCACAACATCTAATAGCTACGGCCTTAGAAGTAAACGGCAGAGGCATAAAATACAATATAAATACAACAGCTTTTCCATCGGACAAAATGAATAATTGCCAACAGTGTGAAAGTAATGGTCATATCTACGTTCGGGGCAACCTAGGCTTCACTCTAGGTCGTTGCTCCACCAAATCGAATAGCTAGCGACTTAGAATTAAACGCCATAAGCATAAAATACAATAAAAATACAACAGTTTTTCCATCGTATAACAGGAATAATTGCAACCAGTGTGAAAGTAATGGTCATTCCGACGTACCGGGCAACCTAGGCTTCACTATAGGGCGTTGCTCCACCAGATTGAATAGTTAGGGCCTTAGAAGTCAACGCCCGAAGCATAAAATACGATATAAATACAACAGCTTTTCCATCGTATAAAACGAATAATTGCAACCAGTGTGAAAGTTAAGGTCATTTCTGCGTTCCGGGCAACCTAGGCTTCACCCTAGGGCGTTGCTCCAACAGATTGAATAGTTGGGGCATTAGAAGTCAACGCCCGAACCATAAAATGCAAAAAAAATACAACTGGGTTTGTATCATATAACAGGAATAATTGCAACCAGTTTGAAAGTGATTGCCAATTCTACGTTCCCGGCAACCTAGGTTTCACTCCAGGGCGTTGCTCCACCAGATCGAATAGTTACGGCCTAAGAAGTCAACGCCAGAAGCATAAAAAACGATATAAACACAACAGCTTTTCCATCGTATAAAACGAATAATTACAACCAGTGTGAAAGTTATGGTCATTTCTACGTTCCGGGCAACCTAGGCTTCACCCTAGGGCGTTGTACCAACAGATTGAATAGTTAGGGCCTTAGAAGTCAACGCCCGAAGAATAAAATACAAAATAAATAGAACAGTTTTTCCATCGTATAAAACGAATAATTGCTACCGGTGTGAAAGTTATGGTCATTTCTCCGTTCCGGGCAACCTAGGCTTCTCTCCAGGGCGTTGCTCCACCAGATCGAATAGTTAGGGCCTAAGAAGTGAACGCCAGAAGCATAAAATACAATATAAATACAACAGTTTTTCCATCATATAACAGGAATATTTGCAGACAGTTTGAAAGTGATGGTCATTTCTACATTTTGGGCAACCTAGGCTTCACTCTACGGCGTTGTTCCACCAGATCCAATAGTTAGGGCCGAAGAAGTCAACACCAAAAGAATAAAATACAAAATAAATAGAACAGTTTTTCCATCGTATAACAGGATTAATTGCAACCAGTTTGAAAGTTATGGTCATTTCTACGTTCCGGGCAACCTAGGCTTCACTCTAGGGCGTTGCTCCACCAGATCGAATAGTTAGGGCCTTAGAAGTCAACGCCAGAAGCATAAAATACAATATAAGTACAACAGTTTTTCCATCGTATAAAATGAATAATTGCAAACATTGCGAAAGTAATGGTCATTCCACGTTCCGGGCAACCTAGGCGTCACTCTAGTGCGTTGCTCCACCACATCTAATAGCTACGGCCTTAGAAGTCAACCCCAGATGAATAAAATACAATAAAGATGCAACAGCTTTTCCATCGTATAAAACGGATAATTGCAACCAGTGTGAAAGTTATGGTCATTTCTACGTTCCGGGCAACCTAGGCTTCGCTCTGGGGCGTTTCTCCAACAGACTGAATACTTAGGGCCTTAGAAGTCAATGCCCGAAGCATAAAATGCAATAAAAATGCAACAGTTTTTCCATCGTATAAAACGAATAATTGCAACCAGTGTGAAAGTTATGGTCATTTCTACTTTCCGGGCAACCTAGGCTTCACCCTAGGCCGTTATTCCACCAGATCGAATAGTTACGGCCTAAGAAGTCAACGCCAGAAGCATAAAAAACGATATAAATACAACAGCTTTTCCAGCGTATAAAACGAGTAATTGCAACCAGTGTGAAAGTAGTGGTCATTTCTACGTTCCAAGCACCCTAGGCTTCACTCTGGGGCGATGCTCCACCACATCCAATAGCTACGGCCTTAGAAGTCAACCCCAGATGAATAAAATACAATAAAGATGCAACAGCTTTTCCATCGCATAAAACGAATAATTGCAACCAGTGTGAAAGTTATGGTCATTTCTACGTTCCGGGCAACCTAGGCTTCACCCTAGGTCGTTGCACCAACAGATTGAATAGTCAGGGCCTTAGAAGTCAACGCCCGAAGCATAAAATGCAAAAAAAATACAACAGTGTTTCCATCATATAACAGGAATAATTGCAACCAGTTTGAAAGTGATGGCCAATTCGACGTTCCGGGCAACCTAGGTTTCACGCCAGGGCGTTGCTCCACCAGATCGAATAGTTACGGCCTAAGAAGTCAACGCCAGAAGCATAAAATACGATATAAATATAACAGCGTTTCCATCGTATAAAACGAATAACTGCAACCAGTGTGAAAGTAATGGTCCTTTCTACGCTCAGAGCAACCTAGGCGTCACTCTAGGGCGTTGCTGCACCACATCTAATAGCTACGGCCTTAGAAGTCAAAGCCAGAGGCATAAAATACAATATAAATACAACAGCTTTTCCATTGTATAAAACGAATAATAGCAACCAGTGTGAAGGTTATGGTCATTTCTACATTCCGAGGAACCTAGGCTTCACTCTAGGGCGTTGCTCCAACAGATCGAATAGTTAGGGCCTTAGAAGTCAACGCCAGAAGCATAAAATACAATATAAGTACAATAGTTTTTCCATCGTATAAAATTAATAATTGCAAGCATTGCGAAAGTAATGGTCATTCCACGTTCCGGGCAACCTAGGCGTCACTCTAGTGCGTTGCTCCACCACATCTAATAGCTACGGCCTTAGAAGTCAACCCCAGATGAATAAAATACAATAAAGATGCAACAGCTTTTCCATCGTATAAAACGGATAATTGCAACCAGTGTGAAAGTTATGGTCATTTCTACGTTCCGGGCAACCTAGGCTTCGCTCTGGGGCGTTTCTCCAACAGACTGAATACTTAGGGCCTTAGAAGTCAATGCCCGAAGCATAAAATGCAATAAAAATGCAACAGTTTTTCCATCGTATAAAACGAATAATTGCAACCAGTGTGAAAGTTATGGTCATTTCTACTTTCCGGGCAACCTAGGCTTCACCCTAGGCCGTTATTCCACCAGATCGAATAGTTACGGCCTAAGAAGTCAACGCCAGAAGCATAAAAAACGATATGAATACAACAGCTTTTCCAGCGTATAAAACGAGTAATTGCAACCAGTGTGAAAGTAGTGGTCATTTCTACGTTCCAAGCACCCTAGGCTTCACTCTGGGGCGATGCTCCACCACATCCAATAGCTACGGCCTTAGAAGTCAACCCCGGATGAATAAAATACAATAAAGATGCAACAGCTTTTCCATCGCATAAAACGAATAATTGCAACCAGTGTGAAAGTTATGGTCATTTCTACGTTCCGGGCAACCTAGGCTTCACCCTAGGTCGTTGCACCAACAGATTGAATAGTCAGGGCCTTAGAAGTCAACGCCCGAAGCATAAAATGCAAAAAAAATACAACAGTGTTTCCATCATATAACAGGAATAATTGCAACCAGTTTGAAAGTGATGGCCAATTCGACGTTCCGGGCAACCTAGGTTTCACGCCAGGGCGTTGCTCCACCAGATCGAATAGTTACGGCCTAAGAAGTCAACGCCAGAAGCATAAAATACGATATAAATATAACAGCGTTTCCATCGTATAAAACGAATAACTGCAACCAGTGTGAAAGTAATGGTCCTTTCTACGCTCAGAGCAACCTAGGCGTCACTCTAGGGCGTTGCTGCACCACATCTAATAGCTACGGCCTTAGAAGTCAAAGCCAGAGGCATAAAATACAATATAAATACAACAGCTTTTCCATTGTATAAAACGAATAATAGCAACCAGTGTGAAGGTTATGGTCATTTCTACATTCCGAGGAACCTAGGCTTCACTCTAGGGCGTTGCTCCAACAGATCGAATAGTTAGGGCCTTAGAAGTCAACGCCAGAAGCATAAAATACAATATAAGTACAATAGTTTTTCCATCGTATAAAATTAATAATTGCAAGCATTGCGAAAGTAATGGTCATTCCACGTTCCGGGCAACCTAGGCGTCACTCTAGTGCGTTGCTCCACCACATCTAATAGCTACGGCCTTAGAAGTCAACCCCAGATGAATAAAATACAATAAAGATGCAACAGCTTTTCCATCGTATAAAACGAATAATTGCAACCAGTGTGAAAGTTATGGTTATTTCTACGTTCCGGCAACCTATGCTTCACCCTAGGCCGTTATTCCACCAGATCGAATAGTTTGGGCCTAAGAAGTGAACGCCAGAAGCATAAAATGCAATAAAAATACAACTGCTTTTACATCGTATAACAGGATTAATTGCAACCAGTTTGAAAGTGATGGTCATTTCTCCTTACCGGGCAACCTAGGCTTCACTCTAGGGCGTTGCTCCAATAGATCGAATAGTTAGAGCCTTACAAGTCAACGCCAGATGCATAAAATACAATATAACTACAACAGTTTTTCTATCGCATAAAACGTGTAATTGCAACCAGTATGAAGGTTAACGTCATTTCTACATTCCGAGCAACCTAGGCTTCACTCTAGGGCGTTGTACCACCAGATCAAACAGTTAGGGACTTAGAAGCCAACGCCCGAAGCATTAAATACAACATAAGTAGAACAGTTTTTCCATCGTATAACAGGATTAATTGCAACCAGTTTGAAAGTGATGGTCATTTCTACGTTCCGGGCCACCTAGGCTTCACTCTAGGGCGTTGCTCCACTAGATCGAATAGCTAGGGCCTTACAAGTCAACGCCAGATGCATAAAATTCAATATAACTACAACAGTTTTTCCATCGTATAAAACGAATAATTGCGACCAGTATGAAGCTTAAGGTCATTTCTACTTTCCGAGCAACCTAGGCTCCACCCTAGGGCGTTGCTCCAACAGATTGAATAGTTAGGGACTTAGAAGTCAACGCCCGAACCATAAAATGCAAAAAAAATACAATAGTGTTTCCATCGTATAACAGGAATAATTGCAACCAGTATGAAAGTGATGGCCAATTCTACGTTCCGGCAACCTAGGTTTCACTGCAGGGCGTTGCTCCACAACATCTAATAGCTACGGCCTTAGAAGTCAACGGCAGAGGCATAAAATACAATATAAATACAACAGCTTTTCCATCGGACAAAATGAATAATTGCCAACAGTGTGAAAGTAATGGTCATATCTACGTTCCGGGCAACCTAGGCTTCACTCTAGGTCGTTGCTCCACCAGATCGTATAGCTAGCGACTTAGAATTAAACGCCAGAAGCATAAAATACATTAAAAATACAACAGTTTTTCCGTCGTATAACAGGAATAATTGCAACCAGTGTGAAAGTAATGGTCATTCGGACGTACCGGGCAACCTAGGCTTCACTATAGGGCGTTGCTCCACCAGATTGAATAGTTAGGGCCTTAGAGGTCAACGCCCGAAGCATAAAATACGATATAAATACAACAGCTTCTCCATCGTATAAAACGAATAATTGCAACCAGTGTGAAAGTTAAGGTCATTTCTGCGTTCCGGAGAACCTAGGCTTCACCCTAGGGCGTTGCTCCAACAGACTGAATAGTTAGGGCCTTAGAAGTCAATGCCCGAAGCATAAAATGCAATAAAAATACAACAGCTTTTCCATCGTATAGCAGGAATAATTTGCAACCAGTGTGACAGTAGTGGTCATTTCTACGTTCCGGGAAACATAGATTTCACTCCAGGGCGTTACTCCACCAGATCGAATAGTTACGGCCTAAGAAGTCAACGCCAGAAGCATAAAATACGATGAAGATGCAAAACTTTTTCCATCGTATAAAACGAGTAATTGCAACCAGTGTGAAAGTTATGGTTATTTCTACGTTCCGGGCAACCTAGGCTTCACCCTAGGCCGTTGTTCCACCAGATCGAATAGTTAGGGCCTAAGAAGTGAACGCCAGAAACATAAAATACAATATAAATACAACAGTTTTTCCATCATATAAAACGAATAATTGCAACCAGTATGAAACTTATGGTCATTTCCACTTTCCGAGCAACCTAGGCTTCACCCTAGGGCGTTGCTCCAACAGATTGAATAGTCAGGGCCTTAGAAGTCAACGCCCAAAACATAAAATGCAATATAAGTATAAAAGTTTTTCCATCGTATAAAACGGATAATAGCAACCAGTGTGAAAGTTATGGTCATTTCTACTTTCCGGGCAACCTAGGCTTCACCCTAGGGCGTTGTTCCACCAGATGGAATAGTTAAGGCCTAAGAGGTCAACGCCACAAGCATGAAATACGATATAAATACAACAGCTTTTCCATCGTATAAAACGAATAATTGCAACCAGTTTGAAAGTGATGGCCAATTCTACGTTCCGGGCAACCTAGGCTTCACTCTATTGCGTTGCTCCACCAGATCGAATAGTTAGTGCCGTAGAAGTCAACGCCCGAAGCATAAAATACGATATAAATATAACAGTTTTTCCATCGTATAAAACGAATGATAGCAACCAGTGTGAAAGTTATGGTCATTTCTACGTTCCGGGCAACCTAGGCTTCACCCTAGGGCGTTGTTCCACCAGATGGAATAGTTAAGGCCTAAGAGGTCAACGCCACAAGCATGAAATACGATATAAATACAACAGCTTTTCCATCGTATAAAACGAATAATTGCAACCAGTTTGAAAGTGATGGCCAATTCTACGTTCCGGGCAACCTAGGCTTCACTCTATTGAGTTGCTCCACCAGATCGAATAGTTAGAGCCCTACAAGTCAACGCCAGATGCATAAAATACAATATAACTACAACAGTTTTTCTATCGTATAAAACGTGTAATTGCAACCAGTATGAAAGTTAACGTCATTTCTACATTCCGGGCAACCTAGGCTTCACCCTAGGGCGTTGCTCAAACAGATTGAATAGTTAGGGCCTTAGAAGTCAACGCCCGAAGCATAAAATGCAATAAAAATGCAACAGTTTTTCCATCGTATAACAGGATTAATTGCAACCTGTGTGAAAGTTATGGTCATTTCTACGTTCCGGGCAACCTAGGCTTCACCCTAGGCCATTATTCGACCAGGTGGAATAGTTAGGGCCTAAGCAGTGAACGCCAGAAGCATAAAATGCAATAAAAATACAACTGTTTTTCCATCGTATAAAACGAATAACTGCGACCAGTATGAAGCTTAAGGGAATTTCTACTTTCCGAGCAACCTAGGCTCCACCCTAGGGCGTTGCTCCAACAGATTGAATAGTTAGGGACTTAGAAGTCAACGCCCGAACCATAAAATGCAAAAAAAATACAATAGTGTTTCCATCGTATAACAGGAATAATTGCAACCAGTTTGAAAGTGATGGCCAATTCTACGTTCCGGGCAACCTAGGGTTCACTCCAGGGCGTTGCCCCACAACATCTAATAGCTACGGCCTTAGAAGTCAACGACAGAGGCATAAAATACAATATAAATACTACAGCTTTTCCATCGGACAAAATGAATAATTGCCAACAGTGTGAAAGCAATGGTCGTATCTACGTTCCGGGCAACCTAGGCTTCACTCTAGGTCGTTGCTCCACCATATCGAACAGCTAGCGACTTAGACTTAAACGCCAGAAGCATAAAATACAATAAAAATACAACAGTTTTTCCATCGTATAACAGGAATAATTGCAACCAGTGTGAAAGTAATGGTCATTCCGACGTACCGGGCAACCTAGGCTTCACTATAGGGCGTTGCTCCACCAGATTGAATAGTTAGGGCCTTAGAAGTCAACGCCCGAAGCATAAAATACGATATAAATACAACAGCTTTTCCATCGTATAAAACGAATAATTGCAACCAGTTTGAAAGTTATGGTCATTTCTACGTTCCGGGCAACCTAGGCTTCACTCTATGGCGTTGCTCCACCAGATCGAATAGTTAGGGCCTTAGAAGTCAGCGCCAGAAGCATAAAATACAATATAAGTACAACAGTTTTTCCATCGTATAAAATGAATAATTGCAAACATTGCGAAAGTAATGGTCATTCCACGTTCCGGGCAACCTAGGCGTCACTCTAGTGCGTTGCTCCACCACATCTAATAGCTACGGCCTTAGAAGTCAACCCCAGATGAATAAAATACAATAAAGATGCAACAGCTTTTCCATCGTATAAAACGAATAATTGCATCCAGTGTGAAAGTTATGGTCATTTCTACGTTCCGGGCAGCCTATGCTTCACCCTAGGCCGTTATTCCACCAGATCGAATAGTTAGGGCCTAAGAAGTCAACGCCCGAAGCATAAAATGCAATAAAAATACAACAGCTTTTCCATCGTATAACAGGATTAATTGCAACCAGTTTGAAAGTGATGGTCATTTCTACGTTCCGGGCCACCTAGGCTTCACTCTAGGGCGTTGCTCCACTAGATCGAATAGCTAGGGCCTTAGAAGTCAGCGCCAGAAGCATAAAATACAATATAAATACAACAGTTTTTCCATCGTATAAAACGAATAATTGCGAACAGTATGAAACTCATGGTGATTTATACTTTCCGAGCAACCTAGGCACCACCCTAGGGCGTTACTCCAACAGATTGAATAGTTAGGGCCTTAGAAGTCAACGCCCGAACCATAAAATGCAAAAAAAATACAACAGTGTTTCCATCATATAACAGGAATAATTGCAACCAGTTTGAAAGTGATGGTCATTTCTACGTACCGGGCAACCTAGGCTTCACTCTAGGGCGTTGCTACACCAGATCGAACAGTTGGGGCCTAAGAAGTCAACGCCCGAAGCATAAAATACAATATAATTATAACAGTTTTTCCATCGTATAAAACGAATAATTGCAACCAGTGTGAAAGTTATGGTCATTTCTACGTTCCGGGCAACCTAGGCTTCACCCTAGGCCGTTATTCCACCAGATCGAATAGTTAGGGCCTAAGCAGTGAACGCCAGAAGCATAAAATGCAATAAAAATACAACTGTTTTTCCATCGTATAAAACGAATAATTGGGACCAGTATGAAGCTTAAGGTCATTTCTACTTTCCGAGCAACCTAGGCTCCACCCTAGGGCGTTGCTCCAACAGATTGAATAGTTAGGGACTTAGAAGTCAACGCCCGAACCATAAAATGCAAAAAAAATACAATAGTGTTTCCATCGTATAACAGGAATAATTGCAACCAGTTTGAAAGTGATGGCCAATTCTACGTTCCGGGCAACCTAGGTTTCACGCCAGGGCGTTGCTCCACAACATCTAATAGCTACGGCCTTAGAAGTCAATGGCAGAGGCATGAAATACAATATAAATACAACAGCTTTTCCATCGGACAAAATGAATAATTGCCAACAGTGTGAAAGTAATGGTCATATCTACGTTCGGGGCAACCTAGGCTTCACTCTAGGTCGTTGCTCCACCAAATCGAATAGCTAGCGACTTAGACTTAAACGCCAGAAGCATAAAATACAATAAAAATACAGCAGTTTTTCCATCGTATAACAGGAATAATTGCAACCAGTGTGAAAGTAATGGTCATTCCGACGTACCGGGCAACCTAGGCTTCACTATAGGGCGTTGCTCCACCAGATTGAATAGTTAGGGCCTTAGAAGTCAACGCCCGAAGCATAAAATACGATATAAATACAACAGCTTTTCCATCGTATAAAACGAATAATTGCAACCAGTTTGAAAGTTATGGCCATTTCTACGTTCCGGGCAACCTAGGCTTCACTCTAGGGCGTTGCTCCACCAGATCGAATAGTTAGGGCCTTAGAAGTCAACGCCAGAAGCATAAAATACAATATAAGTACAACAGTTTTTCCATCGTATAAAATGAATAATTGCAAACATTGCGAAAGTAATGGTCATTCCACGTTCCGGGCAACCTAGGCGTCACTCTAGTGCGTTGCTCCACCACATCTAATAGCTACGGCCTTAGAAGTCAACCCCAGATGAATAAAATACAATAAAGATGCAACAGCTTTTCCATCGTATAAAACGAATAATTGCAACCAGTGTGAAAGTTATGGTCATTTCTACGTTCCGGGCAACCTATGCTTCACCCTAGGCCGTTATTCCACCAGATCGAATAGTTAGGGCCTAAGAAGTCAACGCCCGAAGCATAAAATGCAATAAAAATACAACAGCTTTTCCATCGTATGACAGGATTAATTGCAACCAGTTTGAAAGTGATGGTCATTTCTACGTTCCGGGCCACCTAGGCTTCACTCTAGGGCGTTGCTCCACTAGATCGAATAGCTAGGGCCTTAGAAGTCAACGCCAGAAGCATAAAATACAGTATAAATACAACAGTTTTTCCATCGTATAAAACGAATAATTGCGAACAGTATGAAACTCATGGTCATTTATACTTTCCGAGCAACCTAGGCACCACCCTAGGGCGTTACTCCAACAGATTGAATAGTTAGGGCCTTAGAAGTCAACGCCCGAACCATAAAATGCAAAAAAAATACAACAGTGTTTCCATCATATAACAGGAATAATTGCAACCAGTTTGAAAGTGATGGTCATTTCTACGTACCGGGCAACCTAGGCTTCACCCTAGGCCGTTATTCCACCAGATCGAATAGTTAGGGCCTAAGCAGTGAACGCCAGAAGCATAAAATGCAATAAAAATACAACTGTTTTTCCATCGTATAAAACGAATAATTGCGACCAGTATGAAACTTAAGGTCATTTCTACTTTCCGAGCAACCTAGGCTCCACCCTAGGGCGTTGCTCCAACAGATTGAATAGTTAGGGACTTAGAAGTCAACGCCCGAACCATAAAATGCAAAAAAAATACAATAGTGTTTCCATCGTATAACAGGAATAATTGCAACCAGTTTGAAAGTGATGGCCAATTCTACGTTCCGGGCAACCTAGGTTTCACGCCAGGGCGTTGCTCCACAACATCTAATAGCTACGGCCTTAGAAGTCAATGTCAGAGGCATAAAATACAATATAAATACAACAGCTTTTCCATCGGACAAAATGAATAATTGCCAACAGTGTGAAAGTAATGGTCATATCTACGTTCGGGGCAACCTAGGCTTCACTCTAGGTCGTTGCTCCACCAAATCGAATAGCTAGCGACTTAGAATTAAACGCCAGAAACATAAAATACAATAAAAATACAGCAGTTTTTCCATCGTATAACAGGAATAATTGCAACCAGTGTGAAAGTAATGGTCATTCCGACGTACCGGGCAACCTAGGCTTCACTACAGGGCGTTGCTCCACCAGATTGAATAGTTAGGGCCTTAGAAGTCAACGCCCGAAGCATAAAATACGATATAAATACAACAGCTTTTCCATCGTATAAAACGAATAATTGCTACCGGTGTGAAAGTTATGGTCATTTCTCCGTTCCGGGCAACCTAGGCTTCTCTCCAGGGCGTTGCTCCACCAGATCGAATAGTTAGGGCCTTAGAAGCCAACGCCCGAAGCATAAAATGCAATAAAAATACAACAGTTTTTCCATCGTATAGCAGGAACAATTTGCTACCAGTGTGACAGTAGTGGTCATTTCTACGTTCCGGGAAACATAGGTTTCACTCCAGGGCGTTACTCCACCAGATCGAATAGTTACAGCCTAAGAAGTCAACGCCAGAAGCATAAAATTCGGTGATGATGCAACAGTTTTTCCATCGTATAAAACGAGTAATTGCAACCAGTGTGAAAGTTATGGTCATTTCTACGTTCCGGGCAACCTAGGCTTCACCCTAGGCCGTTGTTCCACCAGATCGAATAGTTAGGGCCTAAGAAGTGAACGCCAGAAGCATAAAATGCAATAAAAATACAACTGTTTTTCCATCGTATAACAGGATTAATTGCAACCAGTTTGAAAGTGATGGTCATTTCTCCTTTCCGGGCAACCTAGGCTTCACTCTAGGGCGTTGTTCCACCAGATCTAATAGTTAGGGCCTTAGAAGTCAACGCCCGAAGCATAAAATACAAAATAAATAGAACAGTTTTTTCATCGTATAAAACGAATAATTGCTACCCGTGTGAAAGTTATGGTCATTTCTTCTTTCCGGGCAACCTAGGCTTCACGTTAGGGCGTTGTTCCACCAGATGGAATAGTTAAGGCCTAAGAGGTCAACGCCACAAGCATAAAATACGATATAAATACAACAGCTTTTCCATCGTATAAAACGAATAATTGCAACCAGTTTGAAGGTGATGGTCATTTCTACGTGCCGGGCAACCTAGGCTTCACTATAGGGCGTTGCTCCACCAGATCGAACAGTTGGGGCCTAAGAAGTCAACGCCCGAAGCATAATATACAATATAATTATAACAGTTTTTCCATCGTATAAAACGAATAATTGCAACCAGTGTGAAGGTTATGGTCATTTCTACGTTCTGGGCAACCTAGGCTTCGCTCTGGGGCGTTGCTCCAACAGACTGAATAGTCAGGGCCTTAGAAGTCAATGCCCGAAGCATAAAATGCAATAAAAATACAACAGCGTTTCCATCGTATAAAACGAATAACTGCAACCAGTGTGAAAGTAATGGTCCTTTCTACGTTCCGAGCACCCTAGGCGTCACTCTAGGGCGTTGCTCTACCACATCTAATAGCTACGGCCTTAGAAGTCAAAGCCAGAGGCATAAAATACAATATAAATACAACAGCTTTTCCATTGTATAAAACGAATAATTGCAACCAGTGTGAAAGTAATGGTCATTTCTACTTTTCGGGCAACCTAGGATTCACTCTACGGCGTTGATCCACCAGATCGAATAGTTAGGGCCTAAGAAGTCAACACCAAAATAATAAAAAAGAAAATAAATACAACAGCCTTTCCATTCTATAACAGGAACAATTGCAACCCGTGTGCAAGTGATGGTCATTTCTACGTTCCAGGCAACCTAGGCTTCACTCTAGGGCGTTGTTCCACCAGATCAAACAGTTAGGGCCTTAGAAGCCAACGCCCGAAGCATTAAATACAAAACAAATAGAACAGTTTCTCCATCCTGTAACAGGATTAATTGCAACCAGTTTGAAAGTTATGGTCATTTCTACGTTCCGTGCAACCTAGGCTTCACTCTAGGGCGTTGCTCCACCAGATCGAATAGTTAGGGCCTTAGAAGTCAACGCCAGAAGCATAAAATACAATATAAGTACAACAGTTTTTCCATCGTATAAAATGAATAATTGCAAACATTGCGAAAGTAATGGTCATTCCACGTTCCGGGCAACCTAGGCGTCACTCTAGTGCGTTGCTCCACCACATCTAATAGCTACGGCCTTAGAAGTCAACCCCAGATGAATAAAATACCATAAAGATGCAAAAGCTTTTCCATCGTATAAAACGAATAATTGCAACCAGTGTGAAAGTTATGGTCATTTCTACGTCCCGGGCAACCTATGCTTCACCCTAGGCCGTTATTCCACCAGATCGAATAGTTAGGGCCCAGGAAGTGAACGCCAGAAGCATAAAATGGAATAAAAATCAACTGTTTTTACATCGTATAACAGGATTAATTGCAACCAGTTTGAAAGTTAACGTCATTTCTACATTCCGGGCAACCTAGGCTTCACCCTAGGGCGTTGCTCAAACAGATTGAATAGTTAGGGCCTTAGAAGTCAACGCCCGAAGCATAAAATGCAATAAAAATACAACAGTTTTTCCATCGTATAACAGGATTAATTGCAACCTGTGTGAAAGTTATGGTCATTTCTACGTTCCGGGCAACCTAGGCTTCACCCTAGGCCGTTATTCCACCAGGTCGAATAGTTAGGGCCTAAGCAGTGAACGCCAGAAGCATAAAATGCAATAAAAATACAACTGTTTTTCCATCGTATAAAACGAATAATTGCGACCAGTATGAAGCTTAAGGTCATTTCTACTTTCCGAGCAACCTAGGCTCCACCCTAGGGCGTTGCTCCAACAGATTGAATAGTTAGGGACTTAGAAGTCAACGCCCGAACCATAAAATGCAAAAAAAATACAATAGTGTTTCCATCGTATAACAGGAATAATTGCAACCAGTTTGAAAGTGATGGCCAATTCTACGTTCCGGGCAACCTAGGGTTCACTCCAGGGCGTTGCTCCACAACATCTAATAGCTACGGCCTTAGAAGTCAACGCCAGAGGCATAGAATACAATATAAATACTACAGCTTTTCCATCGGACAAAATGAATAATTGCCAACAGTGTGAAAGTAATGGTCATATCTACGTTTCGGGCAACCTAGGCTTCACTATAGGGCGTTGCTCCACCAGATTGAATAGTTAGGGCCTTAGAAGTCAACGCCCGAAGCATAAAATACGATATAAATACAACAGCTTTTCCATCGTATAAAACGAATAATTGCAACCAGTTTGAAAGTTATGGTCATTTCTACGTTCCGGGCAACCTAGGATTCACTCTAGGGCGTTGCTCCACCAGATCGAATAGTTAGGGCCTTAGAAGTCAACGCCAGAAGCATAAAATACAATATAAGTACAACAGTTTTTCCATCGTATAAAATGAATAATTGCAAACATTGCGAAAGTAATGGTCATTCCACGTTCCGGGCAACCTAGGCGTCACTCTAGTGCGTTGCTCCACCACATCTAATAGCTACGGCCTTAGAAGTCAACCCCAGATGAATAAAATACAATAAAGATGCAACAGCTTTTCCATCGTATAAAACGAATAATTGCAACCAGTGTGAAAGTTATGGTCATTTCTACGTTCCGGGCAACCTATGCTTCACCCTAGGCCGTTATTCCACCAGATCGAATAGTTAGGGCCTAAGAACTCAACGCCCGAAGCATAAAATGCAATAAAAATACAACAGCTTTTCCATCGTATAACAGGATTAATTGCAACCAGTTTGAAAGTGATGGTCATTTCTACGTTCCGGGCCACCTAGGCTTCACTCTAGGGCGTTGCTCCACTAGATCGAATAGCTAGGGCCTTAGAAGTCAACGCCAGAAGCATAAAATACAATATAAATACAACAGTTTTTCCATCGTATAAAACGAATAATTGCGAACAGTATGAAACTCATGGTCATTTATACTTTCCGAGCAACCTAGGCACCACCCTAGGGCGTTACTCCAACAGATTGAATAGTTAGGGCCTTAGAAGTCAACGCCCGAACCATAAAATGCAAAAAAAATACAACTGTGTTTCCATCATATAACAGGAATAATTGCAACCAGTTTGAAAGTGATTGCCAATTCTACGTTCCCGGCAACCTAGGTTTCACTCCAGGGCGTTGCTCCCCCAGATCGAATAGTTACGGCCTAAGAAGTCAACGCCAGAAGCATAAAAAACGATATAAACACAACAGCTTTTCCATCGTATAAAACGAATAATTACAACCAGTGTGAAAGTTATTGTCATTTCTACGTTCCGGGCAACCTAGGCTTCACCCTAGGGCGTTGCACCAATAGATTGAATAGTTAGGGCCTTAGAAGTCAACGCCCGAAGCATAAAATACAAAATAAATAGAACAGTTTTTCCATCGTATAAAACGAATAATTGCTACCGGTGTGAAAGTTATGGTCATTTCTCCGCTCCGGGCAACCTAGGCTTCTCTCCAGGGCGTTGCTCCACCAGATCGAATAGTTAGGGCCTTAGAAGCCAACGCCCGAAGCATAAAATGCAATAAAAATACAACAGTTTTTCCATCGTATAGCAGGAACAATTTGCTACCAGTGTGACAGTAGTGGTCATTTCTACGTTCCGGGAAACATAGGTTTCACTCCAGGGCGTTACTCCACCAGATCGAATAGTTACAGCCTAAGAAGTCAACGCCAGAAGCATAAAATTCGGTGAAGATGCAACAGTTTTTCCATCGTATAAAACGAGTAATTGCAACCAGTGTGAAAGTTATGGTCATTTCTACGTTCCGGGCAACCTAGGCTTCACCCTAGGCCGTTGTTCCACCAGATCGAATAGTTAGGGCCTAAGAAGTGAACGCCAGAAGCATAAAATGCTATAAAAATACAACTGTTTTTCCATCGTATAACAGGATTAATTGCAACCAGTTTGAAAGTGATGGTCATTTCTCCTTTCCGGGCAACCTAGGCTTCACTCTAGGGCGTTGTTCCACCAGATCTAATAGTTAGGGCCTTAGAAGTCAACGCCCGAAGCATAAAATACAAAATAAATAGAACAGTTTTTTCATCGTATAAAACGAATAATTGCTACCCGTGTGAAAGTTATGGTCATTTCTTCTTTCCGGGCAACCTAGGCTTCACGTTAGGGCGTTGTTCCACCAGATGGAATAGTTAAGGCCTAAGAGGTCAACGCCACAAGCATAAAATACGATATAAATACAACAGCTTTTCCATCGTATAAAACGAATAATTGCAACCAGTTTGAAGGTGATGGTCATTTCTACGTACCGGGCAACCTAGGCTTCACTATAGGGCGTTGCTCCACCAGATCGAACAGTTGGGGCCTAAGAAGTCAACGCCCGAAGCATAAAATACAATATAATTATAACAGTTTTTCCATCGTATAAAACGAATAATTGCAACCAGTGTGAAGGTTATGGTCATTTCTACGTTCTGGGCAACCTAGGCTTCGCTCTGGGGCGTTGCTCCAACAGACTGAATAGTCAGGGCCTTAGAAGTCAATGCCCGAAGCATAAAATGCAATAAAAATACAACAGCGTTTCCATCGTATAAAACGAATAACTGCAACCAGTGTGAAAGTAATGGTCCTTTCTACGTTCCGAGCACCCTAGGCGTCACTCTAGGGCGTTGCTCTACCACATCTAATAGCTACGGCCTTAGAAGTCAAAGCCAGAGGCATAAAATACAATATAAATACAACAGCTTTTCCATTGTATAAAACGAATAATTGCAACCAGTGTGAAAGTAATGGTCATTTCTACTTTTCGGGCAACCTAGGATTCACTCTACGGCGTTGATCCACCAGATCGAATAGTTAGGGCCTAAGAAGTCAACACCAAAATAATAAAAAAGAAAATAAATACAACAGCCTTTCCATTCTATAACAGGAACAATTGCAACCCGTGTGCAAGTGATGGTCATTTCTACGTTCCAGGCAACCTAGGCTTCACTCTAGGGCGTTGTTCCACCAGATCAAACAGTTAGGGCCTTAGAAGCCAACGCCCGAAGCATTAAATACAAAACAAATAGAACAGTTTCTCCATCCTGTAACAGGATTAATTGCAACCAGTTTGAAAGTTATGGTCATTTCTACGTTCCGTGCAACCTAGGCTTCACTCTAGGGCGTTGCTCCACCAGATCGAATAGTTAGGGCCTTAGAAGTCAACGCCAGAAGCATAAAATACAATATAAGTACAACAGTTTTTCCATCGTATAAAATGAATAATTGCAAACATTGCGAAAGTAATGGTCATTCCACGTTCCGGGCAACCTAGGCGTCACTCTAGTGCGTTGCTCCACCACATCTAATAGCTACGGCCTTAGAAGTCAACCCCAGATGAATAAAATACCATAAAGATGCAAAAGCTTTTCCATCGTATAAAACGAATAATTGCAACCAGTGTGAAAGTTATGGTCATTTCTACGTTCCGGGCAACCTATGCTTCACCCTAGGCCGTTATTCCACCAGATCGAATAGTTAGGGCCCAGGAAGTGAACGCCAGAAGCATAAAATGGAATAAAAATCAACTGTTTTTACATCGTATAACAGGATTAATTGCAACCAGTTTGAAAGTTAACGTCATTTCTACATTCCGGGCAACCTAGGCTTCACCCTAGGGCGTTGCTCAAACAGATTGAATAGTTAGGGCCTTAGAAGTCAACGCCCGAAGCATAAAATGCAATAAAAATACAACAGTTTTTCCATCGTATAACAGGATTAATTGCAACCTGTGTGAAAGTTATGGTCATTTCTACATTCCGGGCAACCTAGGCTTCACCCTAGGCCGTTATTCCACCAGGTCGAATAGTTAGGGCCTAAGCAGTGAACGCCAGAAGCATAAAATGCGATAAAAATACAACTGTTTTTCCATCGTATAAAACGAATAATTGCGACCAGTATGAAGCTTAAGGTCATTTCTACTTTCCGAGCAACCTAGGCTCCACCCTAGGGCGTTGCTCCAACAGATTGAATAGTTAGGGACTTAGAAGTCAACGCCCGAACCATAAAATGCAAAAAAAATACAATAGTGTTTCCATCGTATAACAGGAATAATTGCAACCAGTTTGAAAGTGATGGCCAATTCTACGTTCCGGGCAACCTAGGGTTCACTCCAGGGCGTTGCTCCACAACATCTAATAGCTACGGCCTTAGAAGTCAACGCCAGAGGCATAGAATACAATATAAATACTACAGCTTTTCCATCGGACAAAATGAATAATTGCCAACAGTGTGAAAGTAATGATCATATCTACGTTCCGGGCAACCTAGGCTTCACTATAGGGCGTTGCTCCACCAGATTGAATAGTTAGGGCCTTAGAAGTCAACGCCCGAAGCATAAAATACGATATAAATACAACAGCTTTTCCATCGTATAAAACGAATAATTGCAACCAGTTTGAAAGTTATGGTCATTTCTACGTTCCGGGCAACCTAGGATTCACTCTAGGGCGTTGCTCCACCAGATCGAATAGTTAGGGCCTTAGAAGTCAACGCCAGAAGCATAAAATACAATATAAGTACAACAGTTTTTCCATCGTATAAAATGAATAATTGCAAACATTGCGAAAGTAATGGTCATTCCACGTTCCGGGCAACCTAGGCGTCACTCTAGTGCGTTGCTCCACCACATCTAATAGCTACGGCCTTAGAAGTCAACCCCAGATGAATAAAATACAATAAAGATGCAACAGCTTTTCCATCGTATAAAACGAATAATTGCAACCAGTGTGAAAGTTATGGTCATTTCTACGTTCCGGGCAACCTATGCTTCACCCTAGGCCGTTATTCCACCAGATCGAATAGTTAGGGCCTAAGAAGTCAACGCCCGAAGCATAAAATGCAATAAAAATACAACAGCTTTTCCATCGTATAACAGGATTAATTGCAACCAGTTTGAAAGTGATGGTCATTTCTACGTTCCGGGCCACCTAGGCTTCACTCTAGGGCGTTGCTCCACTAGATCGAATAGCTAGGGCCTTAGAAGTCAACGCCAGAAGCATAAAATACAATATAAATACAACAGTTTTTCCATCGTATAAAACGAATAATTGCGAACAGTATGAAACTCATGGTCATTTATACTTTCCGAGCAACCTAGGCACCACCCTAGGGCGTTACTCCAACAGATTGAATAGTCAGGGCCTTAGAAGTCAACGCCCGAAACATAAAATGCAAAAAAAATACAACAGTGTTTCCATCATATAACAGGAATAATTGCAACCAGTTTGAAAGTGATGGTCATTTCTACGTACCGGGCAACCTAGGCTTCACTATAGGGCGTTGCTCCACCAGATTGAATAGTTAGGGCCTTAGAAGTCAACGCCCGAAGCATAAAATACGATATAAATACAACAGCTTTTCCATCGTATAAAACGAATAATTGCAACCAGTGTGAAAGTTAAGGTCATTTCTGCGTTCCGGGCAACCTAGGCTTCACCCTAGGGCGCTGCTCCAACAGATTGAATAGTTGGGGCCTTAGAAGTCAACGCCCGAACCATAAAATGCAAAAAAAATACAACTGTGTTTCCATCATATAACAGGAATAATTGCAACCAGTTTGAAAGTGATTGCCAATTCTACGTTCCCGGCAACCTGGGTTTCACTCCAGGGCGTTGCTCCACCAGATCGAATAGTTACGGCCTAAGAAGTCAACGCCAGAAGCATAAAAAACGATATAAACACAACAGCTTTTCCATCGTATAAAACGAATAATTGCTACCGGTGTGAAAGTTATGGTCATTTCTCCGTTCCGGGCAACCTATGCTTCTCTCCAGGGCGTTGCTCCACCAGATCGAATAGTTAGGGCCTTAGAAGTCAACGCCCGAAGCATAAAATGCAATAATAATACAACAGTTTTTCCATCGTATAGCAGGAATAATTTGCTACCAGTGTGACAGTAGTGGTCATTTCTACGTTCCGGGAAACATAGGTTTCACTCCAGGGCGTTACTCCACCAGATCGAATAGTTACGGCCTAAGAAGTCAACGCCAGAAGCATAAAATTCGATGAAGATGCAACAGTTTTTCCATCGTATAAAACGAGTAATTGCAACCAGCGTGAAAGTTATGGTCATTCCGACGTACCGGGCAACCTAGGCTTCACTATAGGGCGTTGCTCCACCAGATTGAATAGTTAGGGCCTTAGAAGTCAACGCCCGAAGCATAAAATACGATATAAATACAACAGCTTTTCCATCGTATAAAACGAATAATTGCAACCAGTGTGAAAGTTAAGGTCATTTCTGCGTTCCGGGCAACCTAGGCTTCAGCCTAGGGCGTTGCTCCAACAGATTGAATAGTTAGGGCCTTAGAAGTCAACGCCCGAACCATAAAATGCAAAAAAAATACAACTGTGTTTCCATCATATAACAGGAATAATTGCAACCAGTTTGAAAGTGATTGCCAATTCTACGTTCCCGGCAACCTAGGTTTCACTCCAGGGCGTTGCTCCACCAGTTCGAATAGTTAGGGCCTTAGAAGTCAACGCCCGAAGCATAAAATACAATATAAATACAACAGCTTTTCCATCGTATAAAAGGAATAATTGCAAACAGTGTGAAAGTAATGGTCATTTCTACGTTCCGGGCAACCTAGGCTTCACCCTAGGGTGTTGCACCAACAGATTGAATAGTTAGGGCCTTAGAAGTCAACGCCCGAAGCATAAAATACAAAATAAATAGAACAGTTTTTCCATTGTATAAAACGAATAATTGCTACCGGTGTGAAAGTTATGGTCATTTCTACTTTCCGAGCACCCTAGGCGTCACTCTAGGGCGTTGCTCCACCACATCTAATAGCTACGGCCTTAGAAGTCAACGCCAGAAGCATAAGATACAATAAAGATGCAACAGTTTTTCCATCGTATAACAGGAGTAATTGCAACCAGTGTGAAGTTAATGGTATGTTCTACGTTCCGGGCAACGTAGGCTTCACCCTAGGGCGGTGCTCCAAGAGATCAAACAGTTAGGGCCTAGGAAGTCAACCCCAGAAGCATAAAATACGATAAAGATGCAACAGTTTTTCCATCGTATAAAAGGAATAATTGCAAACAGTGTGAAAGTAATGGTCATTTCTGCGTTCGGGGCAACCTAGGCTTCACTCTGAGTCGTTGCTCCACCAGATCGAATAGCTAGCGACATAGAATTAAACGTCAGAAGCATAAAATACAATAAAAATACAACAGCTTTTCCATCGTATAACAGGAATTATTGCAACTAGTGTGAAAGTAATGGTCATTCCGACGTACCGGGCAACCTAGGCTTCACTCTAGGGCGTTGCTCCACCAGATCGAACAGTTAGGGCCTTAGAAGTCAACGCCAGAAGCATAAGATGCAATAAAGATGCAACAGTTTTTCCATCGTATAACACGAGTAATTGCAACCAGTGTGAAAGTTATGGTCATTTCTAAATTCCGAGCAACATAGGCTTCACTCTAGGGCGTTGCTCCACCTGATCGAATAGTTAGGGCCTAAGAAATCAAGGCCAGAAGCATAAAATACGATATAAATACAACAGCTTTTCCATCGTATAAAACGAATAATTGCAACCAGTGTGAAACTAATGGTCATTTCCACGTTCCGGGCAGCCTAGGCGTCACTCTAGGGCGTTGCTCCACCACATCTAATAGCTACGGCCTTAGAAGTCAACGCCAGAGCCATAAAATACAATATAAGTACAACAGCGTTTCCATCGTATAAAACGAATAATTGCAACCAGTGTGAAAGCAGTGGTCATTTCTACGTTCCGAGCAACCTAGGCTTCACTCTAGGGCGTTGCTCCACCAGATCGAAATGTTAGGGCCTAAGAAGTCAACGCCCGAAGCATAAAATTCGATATAAATACAACAGCTTTTCCATCGTATTAAATGAATAATTGCAAAAAGTGTGCAAGTAATGGTCATTTCTACTTTCGGAGCAACCTAGGCTTCACCCTAGGGCGTTGCTCCAACAGATTGAATAGTCAGGGCCTTAGAAGTCAACGCCCGAACCATAAAATGCAAAAAAAATACAACAGTGTTTCCATCATATAACAGGAATAATTGCAACCAGTTTGAAAGTGAAGGCCAATTCTACGTTCCGGGCAACCTAGGCTTCACTCTAGGGCGTTGCTCCACCAGATCGAATAGTTAGTGCCTTAGAAGTCAACGCCAGAAGCATAAAATACAATATAAATACAACAGTTTTTCCATTGTATAAAACGAATAATTGCTACCAGTATGAAACTTATGGTCATTTCCACTTTCTGAGCAACCTAGGCTTCACCCTAGGTCGTTGCTCCACCAGACCGAATAGTTACGGCCTAAGAAGTCAACGCCAGAAGCATAAAATACGATATAAATACAACAGCTTTTCCATCGTATAAAACGAATAATTGCAATCAGTGTGAAAGTTATGGTCATTTCTACATTTCGAGCAACCTAGGCTTCACTCTAGGGCGTTGCTCCACCAGATCGAATAGTTAGGTCCTTAGAAGTCAACGCCAGAAGCATAAAATACGATATAAATACAACAGCTTTCCCATCGTACAAAAGGAATAATTGCAAACAGTGTGGAAGTATTGGTCATTTCTACGTTCCGGGCAACCTAGGCTTCACCCTACGGCTTTGTGCCACCAGATCGAATAGTTAGGGACTAAGAAGCCTGCACCAGAAGAATAAAACACAAAATAAATACAACAGCCTTTACACCGTATAAAACGAATAAGTGCAACCTGTGTGAAGGTTATGGTCATATCTACGTTCCGGGCAAACTAGGCTTCACTGTCGGGCGTTTCTCCACCAGATCGAAATGTTAGGGCCTAAGAAGTCAACGCCCGAAGCATAAAATACGATATAAATACAACAGCATTTCCATCGTATTAAACGAATAATTGCAAACAGTGTGAAAGTAGTGGTCATTTCTACGTTCCGGGCAACCTAGGCTTCACTGTATGGCGTTCTTCCACCACATCGAATAGCTACGGCCTCAGAAGTCCACGCCTGAAGCATAAAATACAATAAAAATACAACAGTCTTTTCATCGTATAACAGGAATAATTGCAACAAGCGTGAAAGTAATGATCATTTCGGTGTTTCGGGCATCCTAGAGTTAACTCTGAGGCATTGCTCCACCTGAGCGAATAATTAGGGCCTTAGAAATCAACGCCAGAAGCATAAAATACAATATAAATACAAAAGTTTTTCCATCGTATAAAACGAATAATTGCTACGAGTGTAAAAGCTATGGTCATTTCTACGTCCCGGGCAACCTAGGCTTCAACCTAGGTCGTTGTTCCACCAGATCGAATAGTTAGGGCCTAAGAAGTGAACGCCAGAAGCATAAAATGCAATAAAAATACAACAGTTTTTCCATCGTGTAGCAGGAATAATTTGCAACCAGTGTGATGGTAGTGGTCATTTCTACGTTCCGGGCAACCCAGGTTTCACTCCAGGTCGTTGCTCCACCAGATCGAATAGTTACGGCCTAAGAAGTCAACGCCAGAAGCATAAAATACGATAAAGATGCAACAGTTTTTCCATCGTATAAAACGAATAATTGCAATCAGTGTGAAAGTTATGGTCACTTCTACACTCCGAGCAACCTAGGCTTCACTCTAGGGCGTTGCTCCACCAGATCGAATATTTAGGTCCTTAGAAGTCAACGCAAGAAGCATAAAATACAATATAAATACAACAGTTTTTCCATCGTATAAAACGAATAATTGCAACCAGTATGAGACCTATGGACATTTCTACTTTCCGAGCAACCTAGGCTTCATCCTAGGGCGTTGCTCCAACAGATGGAATAGTTAGGGCCTCAGAAGTCAACGCCCGAACCATAAAATGCAAAAAAAATTCAACAGTGTTTCCATCATAT
Source organism: Calliopsis andreniformis (assembly GCF_051401765.1). Taxonomy (NCBI): domain Eukaryota; kingdom Metazoa; phylum Arthropoda; class Insecta; order Hymenoptera; family Andrenidae; genus Calliopsis; species Calliopsis andreniformis. Next base: position 10,938,027 of record NW_027480433.1, read on the forward strand.
AACAGGACTAATTGCAACCAGTTTGAAAGTGATGGTCATTTCTACGTACCGGGCAACCTAGGCTTCACTATAGGGCGTTGCTCCACCAGATTGAATAGTTAGGGCCTTAGAAGTCAACGCCCGAAGCATAAAATACGATATAAATACAACAGCTTTTCCATCGTATAAAACGAATAATTGCAACCAGTGTGAAAGTTAAGGTCATTTCTGCGTTCCGGGCAACCTAGGCTTCACCCTAGGGCGCTGCTCCAACAGATTGAATAGTTGGGGCCTTAGAAGTCAACGCCCGAACCATAAAATGCAAAAAAAATACAACTGTGTTTCCATCATATAACAGGAATAATTGCAACCAGTTTGAAAGTGATTGCCAATTCTACGTTCCCGGCAACCTGGGTTTCACTCCAGGGCGTTGCTCCACCAGATCGAATAGTTACGGCCTAAGAAGTCAACGCCAGAAGCATAAAAAACGATATAAACACAACAGCTTTTCCATCGTATAAAACGAATAATTGCTACCGGTGTGAAAGTTATGGTCATTTCTCCGTTCCGGGCAACCTATGCTTCTCTCCAGGGCGTTGCTCCACCAGATCGAATAGTTAGGGCCTTAGAAGTCAACGCCCGAAGCATAAAATGCAATAATAATACAACAGTTTTTCCATCGTATAGCAGGAATAATTTGCTACCAGTGTGACAGTAGTGGTCATTTCTACGTTCCGGGAAACATAGGTTTCACTCCAGGGCGTTACTCCACCAGATCGAATAGTTACGGCCTAAGAAGTCAACGCCAGAAGCATAAAATTCGATGAAGATGCAACAGTTTTTCCATCGTATAAAACGAGTAATTGCAACCAGCGTGAAAGTTATGGTCATTCCGACGTACCGGGCAACCTAGGCTTCACTATAGGGCGTTGCTCCACCAGATTGAATAGTTAGGGCCTTAGAAGTCAACGCCCGAAGCATAAAATACGATATAAATACAACAGCTTTTCCATCGTATAAAACGAATAATTGCAACCAGTGTGAAAGTTAAGGTCATTTCTGCGTTCCGGGCAACCTAGGCTTCACCCTAGGGCGTTGCTCCAACAGATTGAATAGTTAGGGCCTTAGAAGTCAACGCCCGAACCATAAAATGCAAAAAAAATACAACTGTGTTTCCATCATATAACAGGAATAATTGCAACCAGTTTGAAAGTGATTGCCAATTCTACGTTCCCGGCAACCTAGGTTTCACTCCAGGGCGTTGCTCCACCAGTTCGAATAGTTAGGGCCTTAGAAGTCAACGCCCGAAGCATAAAATACAATATAAATACAACAGCTTTTCCATCGTATAAAAGGAATAATTGCAAACAGTGTGAAAGTAATGGTCATTTCTACGTTCCGGGCAACCTAGGCTTCACCCTAGGGTGTTGCACCAACAGATTGAATAGTTAGGGCCTTAGAAGTCAACGCCCGAAGCATAAAATACGATATAAATACAACAGCTTTTCCATCGTATAAAACGAATAATTGCAACCAGTGTGAAAGTTAAGGTCATTTCTGCGTTCCGGGCAACCTAGGCTTCACCCTAGGGCGTTGCTCCAACAGATTGAATAGTTAGGGCCTTAGAAGTCAACGCCCGAACCATAAAATGCAAAAAAAATACAACTGTGTTTCCATCATATAACAGGAATAATTGCAACCAGTTTGAAAGTGATTGCCAATTCTACGTTCCCGGCAACCTAGGTTTCACTCCAGGGCGTTGCTCCACCAGTTCGAATAGTTAGGGCCTTAGAAGTCAACGCCCGAAGCATAAAATACAATATAAATACAACAGCTTTTCCATCGTATAAAAGGAATAATTGCAAACAGTGTGAAAGTAATGGTCATTTCTACGTTCCGGGCAACCTAGGCTTCACCCTAGGGTGTTGCACCAACAGATTGAATAGTTAGGGCCTTAGAAGTCAACGCCCGAAGCATAAAATACAAAATAAATAGAACAGTTTTTCCATTGTATAAAACGAATAATTGCTACCGGTGTGAAAGTTATGGTCATTTCTACTTTCCGAGCACCCTAGGCGTCACTCTAGGGCGTTGCTCCACCACATCTAATAGCTACGGCCTTAGAAGTCAACGCCAGAAGCATAAGATACAATAAAGATGCAACAGTTTTTCCATCGTATAACAGGAGTAATTGCAACCAGTGTGAAGTTAATGGTATGTTCTACGTTCCGGGCAACGTAGGCTTCACCCTAGGGCGGTGCTCCAAGAGATCAAACAGTTAGGGCCTAGGAAGTCAACGCCAGAAGCATAAAATACGATAAAGATGCAACAGTTTTTCCATCGTATAAAAGGAATAATTGCAAACAGTGTGAAAGTAATGGTCATTTCTGCGTTCGGGGCAACCTAGGCTTCACTCTGAGTCGTTGCTCCACCAGATCGAATAGCTAGCGACATAGAATTAAACGTCAGAAGCATAAAATACAATAAAAATACAACAGCTTTTCCATCGTATAACAGGAATTATTGCAACTAGTGTGAAAGTAATGGTCATTCCGACGTACCGGGCAACCTAGGCTTCACTCTAGGGCGTTGCTCCACCAGATCGAACAGTTAGGGCCTTAGAAGTCAACGCCAGAAGCATAAGATGCAATAAAGATGCAACAGTTTTTCCATCGTATAACACGAGTAATTGCAACCAGTGTGAAAGTTATGGTCATTTCTAAATTCCGAGCAACATAGGCTTCACTCTAGGGCGTTGCTCCACCTGATCGAATAGTTAGGGCCTAAGAAATCAAGGCCAGAAGCATAAAATACGATATAAATACAACAGCTTTTCCATCGTATAAAACGAATAATTGCAACCAGTGTGAAACTAATGGTCATTTCCACGTTCCGGGCACCCTAGGCGTCACTCTAGGGCGTTGCTCCACCACATCTAATAGCTACGGCCTTAGAAGTCAACGCCAGAGCCATAAAATACAATATAAGTACAACAACGTTTCCATCGTATAAAACGAATAATTGCAACCAGTGTGAAAGCAGTGGTCATTTCTACGTTCCGAGCAACCTAGGCTTCACTCTAGGGCGTTGCTCCACCAGATCGAAATGTTAGGGCCTAAGAAGTCAACGCCCGAAGCATAAAATTCGATATAAATACAACAGCTTTTCCATCGTATTAAATGAATAATTGCAAAAAGTGTGCAAGTAATGGTCATTTCTACTTTCGGAGCAACCTAGGCTTCACCCTAGGGCGTTGCTCCAACAGATTGAATAGTCAGGGCCTTAGAAGTCAACGCCCGAACCATAAAATGCAAAAAAAATACAACAGTGTTTCCATCATATAACAGGAATAATTGCAACCAGTTTGAAAGTGAAGGCCAATTCTACGTTCCGGGCAACCTAGGCTTCACTCTAGGGCGTTGCTCCACCAGATCGAATAGTTAGTGCCTTAGAAGTCAACGCCAGAAGCATAAAATACAATATAAATACAACAGTTTTTCCATTGTATAAAACGAATAATTGCTACCAGTATGAAACTTATGGTCATTTCCACTTTCTGAGCAACCTAGGCTTCACCCTAGGTCGTTGCTCCACCAGACCGAATAGTTACGGCCTAAGAAGTCAACGCCAGAAGCATAAAATACGATATAAATACAACAGCTTTTCCATCGTATAAAACGAATAATTGCAACCATTGTGAAAGTAATGGTCATTTCTACGTTCCGAGCACCCTAGGCGTCACTCTAGGGCGTTGCTCCACCACATCTAATATGTACGGCCTTAGAAGTCAACGCCAGAGCCATAAAATACAATATAAATACAACAGCGTTTCCATCGTATAAAACGAATAATTGCAACCAGTGTGAAAGCAGTGGTCATTTCTACGTTCCGAGCAACCTAGGCTTCACTCTAGGGCGTTGCTCTACCAGATCGAATAGCAACGGCCTTAGAAGTCAACGCCAGAGGCATAAAATACAGTATAAATACAACAGTTTTTCCATCGTATATAACGAATAATTGCAATCAGTGTGAAAGTTATGGTCATTTCTACATTTCGAGCAACCTAGGCTTCACTCTAGGGCGTTGCTCCACCAGATCGAATAGTTAGGTCCTTAGAAGTCAACGCCAGAAGCATAAAATACGATATAAATACAACAGCTTTCCCATCGTACAAAAGGAATAATTGCAAACAGTGTGGAAGTATTGGTCATTTCTACGTTCCGGGCAACCTAGGCTTCACCCTACGGCTTTGTGCCACCAGATCGAATAGTTAGGGACTAAGAAGCCTGCACCAGAAGAATAAAACACAAAATAAATAGAACAGCCTTTACACCGTATAAAACGAATAAGTGCAACCTGTGTGAAGGTTATGGTCATATCTACGTTCCGGGCAAACTAGTCTTCACTGTCGGGCGTTTCTCCACCAGATCGAAATGTTAGGGCCTAAGAAGTCAACGCCCGAAGCATAAAATACGATATAAATACAACAGCATTTCCATCGTATTAAACGAATAATTGCAAACAGTGTGAAAGTAGTGGTCATTTCTACGTTCCGGGCAACCTAGGCTTCACTGTATGGCGTTCTTCCACCACATCGAATAGCTACGGCCTCAGAAGTCCACGCCTGAAGCATAAAATACAATAAAAATACAACAGTCTTTTCATCGTATAACAGGAATAATTGCAACAAGCGTGAAAGTAATGATCATTTCGGTGTTTCGGGCATCCTAGAGTTAACTCTGAGGCATTGCTCCACCTGAGCGAATAATTAGGGCCTTAGAAATCAACGCCAGAAGCATAAAATACAATATAAATACAACAGCTTTTCCATCGTATAAAACGAATAATTGCAACCATTGTGAAAGTAATGGTCATTTCTACGTTCCGAGCACCCTAGGCGTCACTCTAGGGCGTTGCTCCACCACATCTAATATGTACGGCCTTAGAAGTCAACGCCAGAGCCATAAAATACAATATAAATACAACAGCGTTTCCATCGTATAAAACGAATAATTGCAACCAGTGTGAAAGCAGTGGTCATTTCTACGTTCCGAGCAACCTAGGCTTCACTCTAGGGCGTTGCTCTACCAGATCGAATAGCAACGGCCTTAGAAGTCAACGCCAGAGGCATAAAATACAGTATAAATACAACAGTTTTTCCATCGTATATAACGAATAATTGCAATCAGTGTGAAAGTTATGGTCATTTCTACATTTCGAGCAACCTAGGCTTCACTCTAGGGCGTTGCTCCACCAGATCGAATAGTTAGGTCCTTAGAAGTCAACGCCAGAAGCATAAAATACGATATAAATACAACAGCTTTCCCATCGTACAAAAGGAATAATTGCAAACAGTGTGGAAGTATTGGTCATTTCTACGTTCCGGGCAACCTAGGCTTCACCCTACGGCTTTGTGCCACCAGATCGAATAGTTAGGGACTAAGAAGCCTGCACCAGAAGAATAAAACACAAAATAAATACAACAGCCTTTACACCGTATAAAACGAATAAGTGCAACCTGTGTGAAGGTTATGGTCATATCTACGTTCCGGGCAAACTAGGCTTCACTGTCGGGCGTTTCTCCACCAGATCGAAATGTTAGGGCCTAAGAAGTCAACGCCCGAAGCATAAAATACGATATAAATACAACAGCATTTCCATCGTATTAAACGAATAATTGCAAACAGTGTGAAAGTAGTGGTCATTTCTACGTTCCGGGCAACCTAGGCTTCACTGTATGGCGTTCTTCCACCACATCGAATAGCTACGGCCTCAGAAGTCCACGCCTGAAGCATAAAATACAATAAAAATACAACAGTCTTTTCATCGTATAACAGGAATAATTGCAACAAGCGTGAAAGTAATGATCATTTCGGTGTTTCGGGCATCCTAGAGTTAACTCTGAGGCATTGCTCCACCTGAGCGAATAATTAGGGCCTTAGAAATCAACGCCAGAAGCATAAAATACAATATAAATACAAAAGTTTTTCCATCGTATAAAACGAATAATTGCTACGAGTGTAAAAGCTATGGTCATTTCTACGTCCCGGGCAACCTAGGCTTCAACCTAGGTCGTTGTTCCACCAGATCGAATAGTTAGGGCCTAAGAAGTGAACGCCAGAAGCATAAAATGCAATAAAAATACAACAGTTTTTCCATCGTGTAGCAGGAATAATTTGCAACCAGTGTGATGGTAGTGGTCATTTCTACGTTCCGGGCAACCCAGGTTTCACTCCAGGTCGTTGCTCCAGCAGATCGAATAGTTACGGCCTAAGAAGTCAACGCCAGAAGCATAAAATACGATAAAGATGCAACAGTTTTTCCATCGTATAAAACGAATAATTGCAATCAGTGTGAAAGTTATGGTCACTTCTACACTCCGAGCAACCTAGGCTTCACTCTAGGGCGTTGCTCCACCAGATCGAATATTTAGGTCCTTAGAAGTCAACGCAAGAAGCATAAAATACAATATAAATACAACAGTTTTTCCATCGTATAAAACGAATAATTGCAACCAGTATGAGACCTATGGACATTTCTACTTTCCGAGCAACCTAGGCTTCATCCTAGGGCGTTGCTCCAACAGATGGAATAGTTAGGGCCTCAGAAGTCAACGCCCGAACCATAAAATGCAAAAAAAATTCAACAGTGTTTCCATCATATAACAGGAATAATTGCAACCAGTTTGAAAGTGATGGCCAATTCTACGTTCCGGGCAATCTAGGCTTCACTCTAGGGCGTGGCTCCACCGAATCGAACAGTTAGTGCGTTAGAAGTCACTGCCAGAAGCATAAAATACAATATAAATACAACAGCTTTTCCATCGAATAAAACGAATAATTGCAACCTGTGTGAAGGTAATGCTCATTTCTACGTTCCGAGCACCCTAGGCGTCACTCTAGGGCGTTGCTCCACCACATCTAATAGCAACGGCCTTAGAAGTCAACGCCAGAGGCATAAAACACAGTATAAATACAACAGCTTGTCCATCGTATAAAACGAATAATTGCAACCAGTGTGAAAGTTATGGTCATTTCTACATTCCGAGCAACCTAGGCTTCACTCTAGGGCGTTGCTCCACCAGATCGAATAGTTAGGTCCTTAGAAGTAAACCCCAGAAGCATAAAATACGATATATATACAACAGCTTTTCCACCGTATAAAAGGTATAATTGCAAACAGTGTGAAAGTAATGGTCATTTCTACGTTCCGGGCAACATAGGCTTCACTCTACGGCGTTGTTCCACCAGATCGAATAGTTAGGGCCTAAGAAGTGAACGCCAGAAGCATAAAATACAATATAGATATAACAGTTTTTCCATCGTATAAAACGAATAATAGCAACCATGGTGAAAGTTCTGGTCATTTCTACGTTCCGGGCAACATAGGCTTCACTCTAGGGCGTTGCTGCACCAGATCAAACAGTTAGGGCCTTAGAAGTCAACGCCCGAAGCATAAAATACAATATAAATACAACAGTTTTTCCATCGTATAAAACGAATAATTGCAACCTGTGTGAAAGTAATGGTCATTTCTACGTTCCGGGCAACATAGGCTTCACTCTGGGGCGTTGCTCCACCACATCTAATAGCTACGGCCTTAGAAGTCAACGGCAGAAGCATAAGATACAATAAAGATGCAACAGTTTTTCCATCGTATAACAGGAGTAATTGCAACCAGTGTGAAGTTAATGGTATGTTCTACGTTCCGGGCAACGTAGGCTTCACCCTAGGGCGGTGCTCCAACAGATCAAATAGTTAGGGCCTAGGAAGTCAACGCCAGAAGCATAAAATACGATAAAGATGCAACAGTTTTTCCATCGTATAAAAGGAATAATTGCAAACAGTGTGAAAGTAATGGTCATTTCTGCGTTCGGGGCAACCTAGGCTTCACTCTAAGTCGTTGCTCCACCAGATCGAATAGCTAGCGACATAGAATTAAACGTCAGAAGCATAAAATGCAATAAAAATACAACAGCTTTTCCATCGTATAACAGGAATTATTGCAACTAGTGTGAAAGTAATGGTCATTCCGACGTACCGGGCAACCTAGGCTTCACTCTAGGGCGTTGCTCCACCAGATCGAACAGCTAGGGCCTTAGAAGTCAACGCCAGAAGCATAAGATACAATAAAGATGCAACAGTTTTTCCATCGTATAACACGAGTAATTGCAACCAGTGTGAAAGTTATGGTCATTTCTAAATTCCGAGCAACATAGGCTTCACTCTAGGGCGTTGCTCCACCTGATCGAATAGTTAGGGCCTAAGAAATCAAGGCCAGAAGCATAAAATACAATATAAATACAACAGTTTTTCCATCGTATAAAACGAATAATTGCAACCAGTGTGAAAGTTATGGTCATTTCTACGTTCCGGGCAACCTAGGCTTCACCCTAGGCCGTTATTCCACCAGATCGAATAGTTAGGGCCTAAGCAGTGAACGCCAGAAGCATAAAATCCAATAAAAATACAACTGTTTTTCCATCGTATAAAACGAATAATTGCGACCAGTATGAAACTTAAGGTCATTTCTACTTTCCGAGCAACCTAGGGTCCACCCTAGGGCGTTCCTCCAACAGATTGAATAGTTAGGGACTTAGAAGTCAACGCCCGAACCATAAAATCCAAAAAAATACAATAGTGTTTCCATCGTATAACAGGAATAATTGCAACCAGTTTGAAAGTGATGGCCAATTCTACGTTCCGGGCAATCTAGGCTTCACTCTAGGGTGTTGCTCCACCAAATCGAACAGTTTGTGCGTTAGAAGTCAACGCCAGAAGCATAAAATACAATATAAATACAACAGCTTTTCCATCGTATAAAACGAACAATTGCAACCAGTGTGAGAGTAATGCTCATTTCTACGTTCCGAGCACCCTAGGCGTCACTCTAGGGCGTTGCTCCACCACATCTAATAGCAACGGCCTTAGAAGTCAACGCCAGAGGCATAAAATACAGTATAAATACAACAGCTTTTCCATCGTATAAAACGAATAATTGCAACCAGTGTGAAAGTTATGGTCATTTCTACATTCCGAGCAACCTAGGCTTCACTCTAGGGCGTTGCTCTACCAGATCGAATAGTTAGGTCCTTAGCAGTAAACGCCAGAAGCATAAAATACGATATATATACAACAGCTTTTCCACCGTATAAAAGGATTAATTGCAAACAGTGTGAAAGTAATGGTCATTTCTACGTTCCGGGCAACCTAGGCTTCACTCTGCGGCGTTGTTCCACCAGATCGAATAGTTAGGGCCTAAGAAGTGAACGCCAGTAGCATAAAATACAATATAAATATAACAGTTTTTCCATCGTATAAAACGAATAATAGCAACCAGTGTGAAAGTTCTGGTCATTTCTACGTTCCGGGCAACCTAGGCTTCACTCTAGGGCGTTGCTCCACCAGATCAAACAGTTAGGGCCTTAGAAGTCAACGCCCGAAGCATAAAATACAATATAAATATAACAGTTTTTCCATCGTATAAAACGAATAATTGCTACCAGTGTGAAAGTTATGGTCATTTCTACTTTCCGGGCAACCTAGGCTTCACCCTAGGGCGCTGTTCCACCAGATGGAATAGTTAGGGCCTAAGAAGTGAACGCCAGAAACATAAAATACAATATAAATATAACAGTTTTTCCATCGTATAAAACGAATAATTGCAACCTGTTTGAAAGTGATGGTCATTTCTACGTACCGGGCAACCTAGGCTTCATACTAGGGCGTTGCTCCACCAGATCGAATAGTTACGGCCCTAGAAGTCAACGCCCGAAGCATAAAATACAAAATAAATACAACAGTTTTTCCATCGTATAAAACGAATAATTGCAACCAGTGTGAAAGTTATGGTCATTTCTACGTTCCGGGCAACCTAGGCTTCACCCTAGGCCGTTGTTCCACCAGATCGAATAGTTAGGGCCTAAGAAGAGAACGCCAGAAGCATAAAATGCAATAAAAATACAACTGTTTTTCCATCGTATAACAGGATTAATTGCAACCAGTTTGAAAGTGATGGTCATTTCTCCTTTCCGGGCAACCTAGTCTTCACTCTAGGGCGTTGCTCCACTAGATCGGATAGCTAGGGCCTTAGAAGTCAACGCCAGAAGCATAAAATACAATATAAATACAACAGTTTTTCCATCGTATAAAACGAATAATGGCAACCAGTGTGAAAGTTATGGTCATTTCTACGTTCCGGGCAACCTAGGCTTCACTGTAGGGTGTTGCTCCACCAGATCGAAATGTTAGGGCCTAAGAAGTCAACGCCCGAAGCATAAAATACAATTAAGATGCAACAGTTTTTCCATCGTATAACAGGAGTAATTGCACACAGTGTGAAAGTAACGGTATGTTCTACGTTACGGGAACGTCTGCTTCACTCAATGGCGGTGCTCCAGCAGATCAAATAGTCAGGTCCTTAGAAGTCAACGCCAGAAGAATTAAATACAAAATAGATACAACAGCCTTTACACCGTATAAAACGAATAATTGCAACCTGTGTGAAGATTATGGTCATATCTACGTTCCGAGCAGCCTAGGTTTCACTGCAGGGCGTTGCTCCACCAGATCGAAATGTTAGGGCCTAAGAAGTCGACGCCCGAAGCATAAAATACGATATAAATACAACAGCTTTTCCATCGTATAAAACGAATGCTTGCAACCAGCATGAAAGTTATGGTCATTTCTACTTTCCGAGCACCCTAGGCGTCACTCTAGGGCGTTGCTCCACCACATCTAATAGCTACGGCCTTAGAAGTCAACGCCAGAAGCATAAGATACAATAAAGATGCAACAGTTTTTCCATCGTATAACAGGAGTAATTGCAACCAGTGTGAAGTTAATGGTATGTTCTACGTTCCGGGCAACGTAGGCTTCACCCTAGGGCGGTGCTCCAACAGATCAAATAGTTAGGGCCTAGGAAGTCAACGCCAGAAGCATAAAATACGATAAAGATGCAACAGTTTTTCCATCGTATAAAAGGAATAATTGCAAACAGTGTGAAAGTAATGGTCATTTCTGCGTTCGGGGCAACCTAGGCTTCACTCTAAGTCGTTGCTCCACCAGATCGAATAGCTAGCGACATAGAATTAAACGTCAGAAGCATAAAATACAATAAAAATACAACAGCTTTTCCATCGTATAACAGGAATTATTGCAACTAGTGTGAAAGTAATGGTCATTCCGACGTACCGGGCAACCTAGGCTTCACTCTAGGGCGTTGCTCCACCAGATCGAACAGTTAGGGCCTTAGAAGTCAACGCCAGAAGCATAAGATGCAATAAAGATGCAACAGTTTTTCCATCGTATAACACGAGTAATTGCAACCAGTGTGAAAGTTATGGTCATTTCTAAATTCCGAGCAACATAGGCTTCACTCTAGAGCGTTGCTCCACCTGATCGAATAGTTAGGGCCTAAGAAATCAAGGCCAGAAGCATAAAATACAATATAAATACAACAGTTTTTCCATCGTATAAAACGAATAATTGCAACCAGTGTGAAAGTTATGGTCATTTCTACGTTCCGGGCAACCTAGGCTTCACCCTAGGCCGTTATTCCACCAGATCGAATAGTTAGGGCCTAAGCAGTGAACGCCAGAAGCATAAAATCCAATAAAAATACAACTGTTCTTCCATCGTATAAAACGAATAATTGCGACCAGTATGAAACTTAAGGTCATTTCTACTTTCCGAGCAACCTAGGGTCCACCCTAGGGCGTTCCTCCAACAGATTGAATAGTTAGGGACTTAGAAGTCAACGCCCGAACCATAAAATGCAAAAAAAATACAATAGTGTTTCCATCGTATAACAGGAATAATTGCAACCAGTTTGAAAGTGATGGCCAATTCTACGTTCCAGGCAACCTAGGCATCACTCTATTGCGTTGCTCCACCAGATCGAATAGTTAGTGCCTTAGAAGTCAACGCCAGAAGCATAAAATACAATATAAATACAACAGTTTTTCCATCGTAGAAAACGAATAATTGCAACCACTATGAGACCTATGGACATTTCTACTTTCCGAGCAACCTAGGCTTCTCCCTAGGGCGTTGCTCCAACAGATGGAATAGTTAGGGCCTCAGAAGTCAACGCCCGAACCATAAAATGCAAAAAAAATACAACAGTGTTTCCATCATATAACAGGAATAATTGCAACCAGTTTGAAAGTGATGGCCAATTCTACGTTCCGGGCAATCTAGGCTTCACTCTAGGGTGTTGCTCCACCAAATCGAACAGTTTGTGCGTTAGAAGTCAACGCCAGAAGCATAAGATACAATATAAATACAACAGCTTTTCCATCGTATAAAACGAATAATTGCAACCAGTGTGAGAGTAATGCTCATTTCTACGTTCCGAGCACCCTAGGCGTCACTCTAGGGCGTTGCTCCACCACATCTAATAGCAACGGCCTTAGAAGTCAACGCCAGAGGCATAAAATACAGTATAAATACAACAGCTTTTCCATCGTATAAAACGAATAATTGCAACCAGTGTGAAAGTTATGGTCATTTCTACATTCCGAGCAACCTAGGCTTCACTCTAGGGCGTTGCTCTACCAGATCGAATAGTTAGGTCCTTAGCAGTAAACGCCAGAAGCATAAAATACGATATATATACAACAGCTTTTCCACCGTATAAAAGGATTAATTGCAAACAGTGTGAAAGTAATGGTCATTTCTACGTTCCGGGCAACCTAGGCTTCACTCTGCGGCGTTGTTCCACCAGATCGAATAGTTAGGGCCTAAGAAGTGAACGCCAGTAGCATAAAATACAATATAAATATAACAGTTTTTCCATCGTATAAAACGAATAATAGCAACCAGTGTGAAAGTTCTGGTCATTTCTACGTTCCGGGCAACCTAGGCTTCACTCTAGGGCGTTGCTCCACCAGATCAAACAGTTAGGGCCTTAGAAGTCAACGCCCGAAGCATAAAATACAATATAAATATAACAGTTTTTCCATCGTATAAAACGAATAATTGCTACCAGTGTGAAAGTTATGGTCATTTCTACTTTCCGGGCAACCTAGGCTTCACCCTAGGGCGCTGTTCCACCAGATGGAGTAGTTAGGGCCTAAGAAGTGAACGCCAGAAGCATAAAATACAATATAAATATAACAGTTTTTCCATCGTATAAAACGAATAATTGCAACCTGTTTGAAAGTGATGGTCATTTCTACGTACCGGTTAACCTAGGCTTCATACTAGGGCGTTGCTCCACCAGATCGAATAGTTACGGCCCTAGAAGTCAACGCCCGAAGCATAAAATACAAAATAAATACAACAGTTTTTCCATCGTATAAAACGAATAATTGCAACCAGTGTGAAAGTTATGGTCATTTCTACGTTCCGGGCAACCTAGGCTTCACCCTAGGCCGTTGTTCCACCAGATCGAATAGTTAGGGCCTAAGAAGAGAACGCCAGAAGCATAAAATGCAATAAAAATACAACTGTTTTTCCATCGTATAACAGGATTAATTGCAACCAGTTTGAAAGTGATGGTCATTTCTCCTTTCCGGGCAACCTAGTCTTCCCTCTAGGGCGTTGCTCCACTAGATCGGATAGCTAGGGCCTTAGAAGTCAACGCCAGAAGCATAAAATACAATATAAATACAACAGTTTTTCCATCGTATAAAACGAATAATGGCAACCAGTGTGAAAGTTATGGTCATTTCTACGTTCCGGGCAACCTAGGCTTCACTGTAGGGTGTTGCTCCACCAGATCGAAATGTTAGGGCCTAAGAAGTCAACGCCCGAAGCATAAAATACAATTAAGATGCAACAGTTTTTCCATCGTATAACAGGAGTAATTGCACACAGTGTGAAAGTAACGGTATGTTCTACGTTACGGGAACGTCTGCTTCACTCAATGGCGGTGATCCAGCAGATCAAATAGTCAGGTCCTTAGAAGTCAACGCCAGAAGAATTAAATACAAAATAGATACAACAGCCTTTACACCGTATAAAACGAATAATTGCAACCTGTGTGAAGATTATGGTCATATCTACGTTCCGAGCAGCCTAGGCTTCACTGCAGGGCGTTGCTCCACCAGATCGAAATGTTAGGGCCTAAGAAGTCGACGCCCGAAGCATAAAATACGATATAAATACAACAGCTTTTCCATCGTATAAAACGAATGCTTGCAACCAGCATGAAAGTTATGGTCATTTCTACTTTCCGAGCACCCTAGGCGTCACTCTAGTGCGTTGCTCCACCACATCTAATAGCTACGGCCTTAGAAGTCAACGCCAGAAGCATAAGATACAATAAAGATGCAACAGTTTTTCCATCGTATAACAGGAGTAATTGCAACCAGTGTGAAGTTAATGGTATGTTCTACGTTCCGGGCAACGTAGGCTTCACCCTAGGGCGGTGCTCCAACAGATCAAATAGTTAGGGCCTAGGAAGTCAACGCCAGAAGCATAAAATACGATAAAGATGCAACAGTTTTTCCATCGTATAAAAGGAATAATTGCAAACAGTGTGAAAGTAATGGTCATTTCTGCGTTCGGGGCAACCTAGGCTTCACTCTAAGTCGTTGCTCCACCAGATCGAATAGCTAGCGACATAGAATTAAACGTCAGAAGCATAAAATACAATAAAAATACAACAGCTTTTCCATCGTATAACAGGAATTATTGCAACTAGTGTGAAAGTAATGGTCATTCCGACGTACCGGGCAACCTAGGCTTCACTCTAGGGCGTTGCTCCAACAGATGGAATAGTTAGGGCCTCAGAAGTCAACGCCCGAACCATAAAATGCAAAAAAAATACAACAGTGTTTCCATCATATAACAGGAATAATTGCAACCAGTTTGAAAGTGATGGCCAATTCTACGTTCCGGGCAATCTAGGCTTCACTCTAGGGTGTTGCTCCACCTGATCGAATAGTTAGGGCCTAAGAAATCAAGGCCAGAAGCATAAAATACAATATAAATACAACAGTTTTTCCATCGTATAAAACGAATAATTGCAACCAGTGTGAAAGTTATGGTCATTTCTACGTTCCGGGCAACCTAGGCTTCACCCTAGGCCGTTATTCCACCAGATCGAATAGTTAGGGCCTAAGCAGTGAACGCCAGAAGCATAAAATCCAATAAAAATACAACTGTTTTTCCATCGTATAAAACGAATAATTGCGACCAGTATGAAACTTAAGGTCATTTCTACTTTCCGAGCAACCGAGGGTCCACCCTAGGGCGTTCCTCCAACAGATTGAATAGTTAGGGACTTAGAAGTCAACGCCCGAACCATAAAATGCAAAAAAAATACAATAGTGTTTCCATCGTATAACAGGAATAATTGCAACCAGTTTGAAAGTGATGGCCAATTCTACGTTCCAGGCAACCTAGGCATCACTCTATTGCGTTGCTCCACCAGATCGAATAGTTAGTGCCTTAGAAGTCAACGCCAGAAGCATAAAATACAATATAAATACAACAGTTTTTCCATCGTAGAAAACGAATAATTGCAACCACTATGAGACCTATGGACATTTCTACTTTCCGAGCAACCTAGGCTTCTCCCTAGGGCGTTGCTCCAACAGATGGAATAGTTAGGGCCTCAGAAGTCAACGCCCGAACCATAAAATGCAAAAAAAATACAACAGTGTTTCCATCATATAACAGGAATAATTGCAACCAGTTTGAAAGTGATGGCCAATTCTACGTTCCGGGCAATCTAGGCTTCACTCTAGGGTGTTGCTCCACCAAATCGAACAGTTTGTGCGTTAGAAGTCAACGCCAGAAGCATAAGATACAATATAAATACAACAGCTTTTCCCTCGTATAAAACGAATAATTGCAACCAGTGTGAGAGTAATGCTCATTTCTACGTTCCGAGCACCCTAGGCGTCACTCTAGGGCGTTGCTCCACCACATCTAATAGCAACGGGCTTAGAAGTCAACGCCAGAGGCATAAAATACAGTATAAATACAACAGCTTTTCCATCGTATAAAACGAATAATTGCAACCAGTGTGAAAGTTATGGTCATTTCTACATTCCGAGCAACCTAGGCTTCACTCTAGGGCGTTGCTCTACCAGATCGAATAGTTAGGTCCTTAGCAGTAAACGCCAGAAGCATAAAATACGATATATATACAACAGCTTTTCCACCGTATAAAAGGATTAATTGCAAACAGTGTGAAAGTAATGGTCATTTCTACGTTCCGGGCAACCTAGGCTTCACTCTGCGGCGTTGTTCCACCAGATCGAATAGTTAGGGCCTAAGAAGTGAACGCCAGTAGCATAAAATACAATATAAATATAACAGTTTTTCCATCGTATAAAACGAATAATAGCAACCAGTGTGAAAGTTCTGGTCATTTCTACGTTCCGGGCAACCTAGGCTTCACTCTAGGGCGTTGCTCCACCAGATCAAACAGTTAGGGCCTTAGAAGTCAACGCCCGAAGCATAAAATACAATATAAATATAACAGTTTTTCCATCGTATAAAACGAATAATTGCTACCAGTGTGAAAGTTATGGTCATTTCTACTTTCCGGGCAACCTAGGCTTCACCCTAGGGCGCTGTTCCACCAGATGGAGTAGTTAGGGCCTAAGAAGTGAACGCCAGAAGCATAAAATACAATATAAATATAACAGTTTTTCCATCGTATAAAACGAATAATTGCAACCTGTTTGAAAGTGATGGTCATTTCTACGTACCGGGCAACCTAGGCTTCATACTAGGGCGTTGCTCCACCAGATCGAATAGTTACGGCCCTAGAAGTCAACGCCCGAAGCATAAAATACAAAATAAATACAACAGTTTTTCCATCGTATAAAACGAATAATTGCAACCAGTGTGAAAGTTATTGTCATTTCTACGTTCCGGGCAACCTAGGCTTCACCCTAGGCCGTTGTTCCACCAGATCGAATAGTTAGGGCCTAAGAAGAGAACGCCAGAAGCATAAAATGCAATAAAAATACAACTGTTTTTCCATCGTATAACAGGATTAATTGCAACCAGTTTGAAAGTGATGGTCATTTCTCCTTTCCGGGCAACCTAGTCTTCCCTCTAGGGCGTTGCTCCACTAGATCGGATAGCTAGGGCCTTAGAAGTCAACGCCAGAAGCATAAAATACAATATAAATACAACAGTTTTTCCATCGTATAAAACGAATAATGGCAACCAGTGTGAAAGTTATGGTCATTTCTACGTTCCGGGCAACCTAGGCTTCACTGTAGGGTGTTGCTCCACCAGATCGAAATGTTAGGGCCTAAGAAGTCAACGCCCGAAGCATAAAATACAATTAAGATGCAACAGTTTTTCCATCGTATAACAGGAGTAATTGCAAACAGTGTGAAAGTAACGGTATGTTCTACGTTACGGGAACGTCTGCTTCACTCAATGGCGGTGCTCCAGCAGATCAAATAGTCAGGTCCTTAGAAGTCAACGCCAGAAGAATTAAATACAAAATAGATACAACAGCCTTTACACCGTATAAAACGAATAATTGCAACCTGTGTGAAGATTATGGTCATATCTACGTTCCGAGCAGCCTAGGCTTCACTGCAGGGCGTTGCTCCACCAGATCGAAATGTTAGGGCCTAAGAAGTCGACGCCCGAAGCATAAAATACGATATAAATACAACAGCTTTTCCATCGTATAAAACGAATGCTTGCAACCAGCATGAAAGTTATGGTCATTTCTACTTTCCGAGCACCCTAGGCGTCACTCTATGGCGTTGCTCCACCACATCTAATAGCTACGGCCTTAGAAGTCAACGCCAGAAGCATAAGATACAATAAAGATGCAACAGTTTTTCCATCGTATAACAGGAGTAATTGCAACCAGTTTGAAAGTGATGGCCAATTCTACGTTCCGGGCAACCTAGGTTTCACTCCAGGGCGTTGCTCCACCAGACCGAATAGTTACGGCCTAAGAAGTCAACGCCATAAGCATAAAATACGATATAAATACAACAGCTTTTCCATCGTATAAAACGAATAATTGCAACCAGTGTGAAACTAATGGTCATTTCCACGTTCCGGGCACCCTAGGCGTCACTCTAGGGCGTTGCTCCACCACATCTAATAGCTACGGCCTTAGAAGTCAACGCCAGAGCCATAAAATACAATATAAGTACAACAGCGTTTCCATCGTATAAAACGAATAATTGCAACCAGTGTGAAAGCAGTGGTCATTTCTACGTTCCGAGCAACCTAGGCTTCACTCTAGGGCGTTGCTCCACCAGATCGAAATGTTAGGGCCTAAGAAGTCAACGCCCGAAGCATAAAATTCGATATAAATACAACAGTTTTTCCATCGTATTAAATGAATAATTGCAAAAAGTGTGCAAGTAATGGTCATTTCTACTTTCGGAGCAACCTAGGCTTCACCCTAGGGCGTTGCTCCAACAGATTGAATAGTTAGGGCCTTAGAAGTCAACGCCCGAACCATAAAATGCAAAAAAAATACAACAGTGTTTCCATCATATAACAGGAATAATTGCAACCAGTTTGAAAGTGAAGGCCAATTCTACGTTCCGGGCAACCTAGGCTTCACTCTAGGGCGTTGCTCCACCAGATCGAATAGTTAGTGCCTTAGAAGTCAACGCCAGAAGCATAAAATACAATATAAATACAACAGTTTTTCCATTGTATAAAACGAATAATTGCAACCAGTTTGAAACTGGTGGTCATTTCTACGTACCGGGCAACCTAGGCTTCACTCTATGGCGTTGCTCCACCAGATCGAATAGTTAGGACCCTAGAAGTCAACGCCCGAAGCATAAAATACGATGAAGATGCAACAGTTTTTCCATCGTATAAAACGAATAATTGCAACCAGTGTGAAAGTTATGGTCATTTCTACGTTCCGGGCAACCTAGGCTCCACCCAAGGCCGTTGTTCCATCAGATTGTATACTTAGGGCCTATGAAATCAACGCCAGAAGCATAAAATACAATATAAACATAACAGTTTTTCCATCGTATAAAACGAATAATTTCAACCAGTGTGAATGATATGGTCATTTCTACATTCCGAGCAACCTAGGCTTCACTCTAGGGCGTTGATCCACCAGATCGAATAGTTAGGGCCTAAGAAGTGAATGCCAGAAGCATAAAATGCAATAAAAATACAACAGTTTTTCCATCGTATAGCAGGAATAATTTGCAACCAGTGTGATGGTAGTGGTCATTTCTACGTTCCGGGCAACCCAGGTTTCACTCCAGGTCGTTGCTCCACCAGATCGAATAGTTACGGCCTAAGAAGTCAACGCCAGAAGCATAAAATACGATAAAGATGCAACAGTTTTTCCATCGTATAAAACGAATAATTGCAATCAGTGTGAAAGTTATGGTCACTTCTACATTCCGAGCAACCTAGGCTTCACTCTAGGGCGTTGCTCCACCAGATCGAATAGTTAGGTCCTTAGAAGTCAACGCAAGAAGCATAAAATACAATATAAATACAACAGTTTTTCCATCGTATAAAACGAATAATTGCAACCAGTATGAGACCTATGGACATTTCTACTTTCCGAGCAACCTAGGCTTCATCCTAGGGCGTTGCTCCAACAGATGGAATAGTTAGGGCCTCAGAAGTCAACGCCCGAACCATAAAATGCAAAAAAAATACAACAGTGTTTCCATCATATAACAGGAATAATTGCAACCAGTTTGAAAGTGATGGCCAATTCTACGTTCCGGGCAATCTAGGCTTCACTCTAGGGCGTGGCTCCACCGAATCGAACAGTTAGTGCGTTAGAAGTCACTGCCAGAAGCATAAAATACAATATAAATACAACAGCTTTTCCATCGAATAAAACGAATAATTGCAACCTGTGTGAAGGTAATGCTCATTTCTACGTTCCGAGCACAATAGGCGTCACTCTAGGGCGTTGCTCCACCACATCTAATAGCAACGGCCTTAGAAGTCAACGCCAGAGGCATAAAACACAGTATAAATACAACAGCTTGTCCATCGTATAAAACGAATAATTGCAACCAGTGTGAAAGTTATGGTCATTTCTACATTCCGAGCAACCTAGGCTTCACTCTAGGGCGTTGCTCCACCAGATCGAATAGTTAGGTCCTTAGAAGTAAACCCCAGAAGCATAAAATACGATATATATACAACAGCTTTTCCACCGTATAAAAGGTATAATTGCAAACAGTGTGAAAGTAATGGTCATTTCTACGTTCCGGGCAACATAGGCTTCACTCTACGGCGTTGTTCCACCAGATCGAATAGTTAGGGCCTAAGAAGTGAACGCCAGAAGCATAAAATACAATATAGATATAACAGTTTTTCCATCGTATAAAACGAATAATAGCAACCATGGTGAAAGTTCTGGTCATTTCTACGTTCCGGGCAACCTAAGCTTCACTCTATGGGGTTGCTCCACCAGATCGAATAGTTAGGACCCTAGAAGTCAACGCCCGAAGCATAAAATACGATGAAGATGCAACAGTTTTTCCATCGTATAAAACGAATAATTGCAACCAGTGTGAAAGTTATGGTCATTTCTACGTTCCGGGCAACCTAGGCTCCACCCAAGGCCGTTGTTCCATCAGATTGTATACTTAGGGCCTATGAAATCAACGCCAGAAGCATAAAATACAATATAAACTTAACAGTTTTTCCATCGTATAAAACGAATAATTTCAACCAGTGTGAATGTTATGGTCATTTCTACATTCCGAGCAACCTAGGCTTCACTCTAGGGCGTTGATCCACCAGATCGAATAGTTAGGGCCTAAGAAGTGAACGCCAGAAGCATAAAATGCAATAAAAATACAACAGTTTTTCCATCGTATAGCAGGAATAATTTGCAACCAGTGTGATGGTAGTGGTCATTTCTACGTTCCGGGCAACCCAGGTTTCACTCCAGGTCGTTGCTCCACCAGATCGAATAGTTACGGCCTAAGAAGTCAACGCCAGAAGCATAATATACGATAAAGATGCAACAGTTTTTCCATCGTATAAAACGAATAATTGCAATCAGTGTGAAAGTTATGGTCACTTCTACATTCCGAGCAACCTAGGCTTCACTCTAGGGCGTTGCTCCACCAGATCGAATAGTTAGGTCCTTAGAAGTCAACGCAAGAAGCATAAAATACAATATAAATACAACAGTTTTTCCATCGTATAGAACGAATAATTGCAACCAGTATGAGACCTATGGACATTTCTACTTTCCGAGCAACCTAGGCTTCATCCTAGGGCGTTGCTCCAACAGATGGAATAGTTAGGGCCTCAGAAGTCAACGCCCGAACCATAAAATGCAAAAAAAATACAACAGTGTTTCCATCATATAACAGGAATAATTGCAACCAGTTTGAAAGTGATGGCCAATTCTACGTTCCGGGCAATCTAGGCTTCACTCTAGGGCGTGGCTCCACCGAATCGAACAGTTAGTGCGTTAGAAGTCACTGCCAGAAGCATAAAATACAATATAAATACAACAGCTTTTCCATCGAATAAAACGAATAATTGCAACCTGTGTGAAGGTAATGCTCATTTCTACGTTCCGAGCACCCTAGGCGTCACTCTAGGGCATTGCTCCACCACATCTAATAGCAACGGCCTTAGAAGTCAACGCCAGAGGCATAAAACACAGTATAAATACAACAGCTTGTCCATCGTATAAAACGAATAATTGCAACCAGTGTGAAAGTTATGGTCATTTCTACATTCCGAGCAACCTAGGCTTCACTCTAGGGCGTTGCTCCACCAGATCGAATAGTTAGGTCCTTAGAAGTAAACCCCAGAAGCATAAAATACGATATATATACAACAGCTTTTCCACCGTATAAAAGGTATAATTGCAAACAGTGTGAAAGTAATGGTCATTTCTACGTTCCGGGCAACATAGGCTTCACTCTACGGCGTTGTTCCACCAGATCGAATAGTTAGGGCCTAAGAAGTGAACGCCAGAAGCATAAAATACAATATAGATATAACAGTTTTTCCATCGTATAAAACGAATAATAGCAACCATGGTGAAAGTTCTGGTCATTTCTACGTTCCGGGCAACCTAAGCTTCACTCTATGGGGTTGCTCCACCAGATCGAATAGTTAGGACCCTAGAAGTCAACGCCCGAAGCATAAAATACGATGAAGATGCAACATTTTTTCCATCGTATAAAACGAATAATTGCAACCAGTGTGAAAGTTATGGTCATTTCTACGTTCCGGGCAACCTAGGCTCCACCCAAGGCCGTTGTTCCATCAGATTGTATACTTAGGGACTATGAAATCAACGCCAGAAGCATAAAATACAATATAAACATAACAGTTTTTCCATCGTATAAAACGAATAATTTCAACCAGTGTGAATGTTATGGTCATTTCTACATTCCGAGCAACCTAGGCTTCACTCTAGGGCGTTGATCCACCAGATCGAATAGTTAGGGCCTAAGAAGTGAACGCCAGAAGCATAAAATGCAATAAAAATACAACAGTTTTTCCATCGTATAGCAGGAATAATTTGCAACCAGTGTGATGGTAGTGGTCATTTCTACGTTCCGGGCAACCCAGGTTTCACTCCAGGTCGTTGCTCCACCAGATCGAATAGTTACGGCCTAAGAAGTCAACGCCAGAAGCATAATATACGATAAAGATGCAACAGTTTTTCCATCGTATAAAACGAATAATTGCAATCAGTGTGAAAGTTATGGTCACTTCTACATTCCGAGCAACCTAGGCTTCACTCTAGGGCGTTGCTCCACCAGATCGAATAGTTAGGTCCTTAGAAGTCAACGCAAGAAGCATAAAATACAATATAAATACAACAGTTTTTCCATCGTATAGAACGAATAATTGCAACCAGTATGAGACCTATGGACATTTCTACTTTCCGAGCAACCTAGGCTTCATCCTAGGGCGTTGCTCCAACAGATGGAATAGTTAGGGCCTCAGAAGTCAACGCCCGAACCATAAAATGCAAAAAAAATACAACAGTGTTTCCATCATATAACAGGAATAATTGCAACCAGTTTGAAAGTGATGGCCAATTCTACGTTCCGGGCAATCTAGGCTTCACTCTAGGGCGTGGCTCCACCGAATCGAACAGTTAGTGCGTTAGAAGTCACTGCCAGAAGCATAAAATACAATATAAATACAACAGCTTTTCCATCGAATAAAACGAATAATTGCAACCTGTGTGAAGGTAATGCTCATTTCTACGTTCCGAGCACCCTAGGCGTCACTCTAGGGCGTTGCTCCACCACATCTAATAGCAACGGCCTTAGAAGTCAACGCCAGAGGCATAAAACACAGTATGAATACAACAGCTTGTCCATCGTATAAAACGAATAATTGCAACCAGTGTGAAAGTTATGGTCATTTCTACATTCCGAGCAACCTAGGCTTCACTCTAGGGCGTTGCTCCACCAGATCGAATAGTTAGGTCCTTAGAAGTAAACCCCAGAAGCATAAAATACGATATATATACAACAGCTTTTCCACCGTATAAAAGGTATAATTGCAAACAGTGTGAAAGTAATGGTCATTTCTACGTTCCGGGCAACATAGGCTTCACTCTACGGCGTTGTTCCACCAGATCGAATAGTTAGGGCCTAAGAAGTGAACGCCAGAAGCATAAAATACAATATAGATATAACAGTTTTTCCATCGTATAAAACGAATAATAGCAACCATGGTGAAAGTTCTGGTCATTTCTACGTTCCGGGCAACCTAAGCTTCACTCTAGGGCGTTGCTGCACCAGATTAAACAGTTAGGGCCTTAGAAGTCAACGCCCGAAGCATAAAATACAATATAAATACAACAGTCTTTCCATCGTATAAAACGAATAATTGCAACCAGTGTGAAAGTTATGGTCATTTCTACGTTGCGGGCAACCTAGGCTTCACCCAAGGCCGTTGTTCCATCAGATTGTATACTTAGGGCCTATGAAATCAACGCCAGAAGCATAAAATACAATATAAACATAACAGTTTTTCCATCGTATAAAACGAATAATTTCAACCAGTGTGAATGTTATGGTCATTTCTACATTCCCAGCAACCTAGGCTTCACTCTAGGGCGTTGATCCACCAGATAGAAGAGTTAGGGCCTTAGAAGTCAACGCCAGAAGCATAAAATTCAATAAAGATGCAACAGTTTTTCCATCGCATAGCAGGAATAACTGCAAACAGTGTGAAAGTACTGGTCATTTCTACGTTCCGGGTAACCTAGGATAGACTCTAGGGCGTTGTTCCACCAGATCGAACAGTTAGGGCCTAAGAAGGCAACGCCAGAAGCATAAAATACTATATAAATATAACAGTTTTTCCATCGTATAGAACGAATAATAGCAAACAGTGTGAAAGTAATGGTCATTTCTACGTTCGGGGCAACCCAGGCTTCACTCTAGGTTGTTGCTCCACCAGATCGAATAGCTAGCGACATAGAATTAAACGTCAGAAGCATAAAATACAATAAAAATACAACAGCTTTTTCATCGTATAACAGGAATTATTGCAACTAGTGTGAAAGTAATGGTCATTCCGACGTACCGGGCAACCTAGGCTTCACTCTAGGGCGTTGCTCCACCAGATCGAACAGTTAGGGCCTTAGAAGTCAACGCCAGAAGCATAAGATGCAATAAAGATGCAACAGTTTTTCCATCGTATAACACGAGTAATTGCAACCAGTGTGAAAGTTATGGTCATTTCTAAATTCCGAGCAACATAGGCTTCACTCTAGGGCGTTGCTCCACCTGATCGAATAGTTAGGGCCTAAGAAATCAACGCCAGAAGCATAAAATACAATATAAATATAACAGTTTTTCCATCGTATAAAACGAAGAATAGCATCCAGTGTGAAAGTTATGGTCATTTCTACGTTGCGGGCAACCTAGGCTTCACTCTAGGGCGGTGTTCCACCAGATCGAATATTTAGGGCCTAAGAAGTCAACGCCGGAAGCATAAAATGCAATATAAGTATAAAAGTTTTTCCATCGGATAAAACGGATAATAGCAACCAGTGTGAAAGTTATGGTCATATCTACGTTCCGGGGAACCTAGGTTTCACTGTAGGGTGTTGCTCCACCAGATCGAAATGTTAGGGCCTAAGAAGTCAACGCCCGAAGCATAAAATTCGATATAAATACAACAGCTTTTCCATCGTATTAAATGAATAATTGCAAAAAGTGTGCAAGTAATGGTCATTTCTACTTTCGGAGCAACCTAGGCTTCACCCTAGGGCGTTGCTCCAACAGATTGAATGGTTAGGGCCTTAGAAGTCAACGCCCGAACCATAAAATGCAAAAAAAATACAACAGTGTTTCCATCATATAAAAGGAATAATTGCAACCAGTTTGAAAGTGAAGGCCAATTCTACGTTCCGGGAAACCTAGGCTTCACTCTAGGGCGTTGCTCCACCAGATCGAATAGTTAGTGCCTTAGAAGTCAACGCCAGAAGCATAAAATACAATATAAATACAACAGTTTTTCCATTGTATAAAACGAATAATTGCTACCAGTATGAAACTTATGGTCATTTCCACTTTCTGAGCACCCTAAGCTTCACCCTAGGTCGTTGCTCCACCAGACCGAATAGTTACGGCCTAAGAAGTCAACGCCAGAAGCATAAAATACGATATAAATACAACAGCTTTTCCATCGTATAAAACGAATAATTGCAACCAGTGTGAAAGTTATGGTCATTTTTACGTTCCGAGCACCCTAGGCGTCACTCTAGGGCGTTGCTCCACCACATCTAATAGCTACGGCCTTAGAAGTCAACGCCAGAGCCATAAAATACAATATAAATACAACAGCGTTTCCATCGTATAAAACGAATAATTGCAACCAGTGTGAAAGCAGTGGTCATTTCTACGTTCCGAGCAACCTAGGCTTCACCCTTGGGCGTTGCTCCAACAGATTGAATAGTTAGGGCCTTAGAAGTCAACGCCCGAAGCATAAAATACAATATAAATATAACAGTTTTTCCATTGTATAAAACGAATAAATGCTACCAGTGCAAAAGTTATGGTCATTTCTGCGTTCCGGGCAACCTAGGCTTCACCCTAGGGCGTTGTTCCACCAGGTCGAATAATTAGGGCATGAGAAGCGAACGCCAGCAGCATAAAATACAATATAAATACAACAGTTCTTCCATCATATAAAACGAATAATTGCAACCAGTATGAAAGTTATGGTCATTTCTACGTTCCGGGCAACCTAGGCTTCACTCTATGGCGTTCTTCCCCCACATCGAATAGCTGCGGCCTCAGAAGTCAACGCCTGAAGCATAAAATACAATAAAAATACAACAGTCTTTCCATCATATAAAACGAATAATTGCAACCAGTATGAAACTTATGGTCATTTCTACTTTCCGAGCAACCTAGGCTTCACCCTACGGCGTTGCTCCAACAGATTGAATAGTTAGGGACTTAGAAGCCAACGCCCGAAGCATAAAATGCAATAAAAATACAACAGTGTTTCCATCATATTACAGGAATAATTGCAACCAGATTGAAGGTGATGGCCAATTCTACGTTCCAGGCAACCTAGGCATCACTCTATTGCGTTGCTCCACCAGATCGAATAGTTAGTGCCTTAGAAGTCAACGCCAGAAGCATAAAATACGATGAAGATGCAACAGTTTTTCCATCGTATAAAACGAATAATTGCAACCAGTGTGAAAGTTATGGTCATTTCTACGTTCCGGGCAACCTAGGCTCCACCCAAGGCCGTTGTTCCATCAGATTGTATACTTAGGGCCTATGAAATCAACGCCAGAAGCATAAAATACAATATAAACATAACAGTTTTTCCATCGTATAAAACGAATAATTTCAACCAGTGTGAATGTTATGGTCATTTCTACATTCCGAGCAACCTAGGCTTCACTCTAGGGCGTTGATCCACCAGATAGAAGAGTTAGGGCCTTAGAAGTCAACGCCAGAAGCATAAAATTCAATAAAGATGCAACAGTTTTTCCATCGCATAGCAGGAATAACTGCAAACAGTGTGAAAGCAGTGGTCATTTCTACGTTCCGAGCAACCTAGGCTTCACCCTTGGGCGTTGCTCCAACAGATTGAATAGTTAGGGCCTTAGAAGTCAACGCCCGAAGCATAAAATACAATATAAATATAACAGTTTTTCCATTGTATAAAACGAATAAATGCTACCAGTGTAAAAGTTATGGTCATTTCTGCGTTCCGGGCAACCTAGGCTTCACTCTATGGCGTTCTTCCACCACATCGAATAGCTGCGGCCTCAGAAGTCAACGCCTGAAGCATAAAATACAATAAAAATACAACAGTCTTTCCATCATATAAAACGAATAATTGCAACCAGTATGAAACTTATGGTCATTTCTACTTTCCGAGCAACCTAGGCTTCACCCTACGGCGTTGCTCCAACAGATTGAATAGTTAGGGACTTAGAAGCCAACGCCCGAAGCATAAAATGCAATAAAAATACAACAGTGTTTCCATCATATTACAGGAATAATTGCAACCAGTTTGAAAGTGATGGCCAATTCTACGTTCCAGGCAACCTAGGCATCACTCTATTGCGTTGCTACACCAGATCGAATAGTTAGTGCCTTAGAAGTCAACGCCAGAAGCATAAAATACAATATAAATACAACAGTTTTTCCATCGTATTAAACGAATAATTGCAACCAGTATGAGACCTATGGACATTTCTACTTTCCGAGCAACCTAGGCTTCACCCTAGGGCGTGGCTCCAACAGATGGAATAGTTAGGGCCTCAGAAGTCAACGCCCGAACCATAAAATGCAAAAAAAATACAACAGTGTTTCCATCATATGACAGGAATAATTGCAACCAGTTTGAAAGTGATGGCCAATTCTACGTTCCGGGCAATCTAGGCTTCACTCCAGGGTGTTGCTCCACCAAATCGAACAGTTAATGCGTTAGAAGTCAACGCCAGAAGCATAAAATACAATATAAATACAACAGCTTTTCCATCGTATAAAACGAATAATTGCAACCAGTGTGAAAGTAATGCTCATTTCTACGTTCCGAGCACCCTAGGCGTCACTCTAGGGCGTTGCTCCACCACATCTAATAGCAACGGCCTTAGAAGTCAACGCCGGAGGCATAAAATACAGTACAAATACAACAACTTTTCCATCGTATAAAACGAATAATTGCAACCAGTGTGAAAGTTATGGTCATTTCTACATTCCGAGCAACCTAGGCTTCACTCTAGGGCGTTGCTCTACCAGATCGAATAGTTAGGTCCTTAGAAGTAAACGCCAGAAGCATAAAATACGATATATATACAACAGCTTTTCCATCGTATAAAACGAATAATTGCAACCAGTGTGAAAGTTATGGTCATTTCTACATTCCGAGCAACCTAGGCTTCACTCTAGGGCGTTGCTCCACCAGATCGAATAGTTAGGTCCTTAGAAGTAAACGCCAGAAGCATAAAATACGATATATATACAACCGCTTTTCCACCGTATAAAAGGTATAATTGCAAACAGTGTGAAAGTAATGGTCATTTCTACGTTCCGGGCAACCTATGCTTCACTCTACGGCGTTGTTCCACCAGATCGAATAGTTAGGGCCTAAGAAGTGAACGCCAGAAGCATAAAATACAAGATAGATATAACAGTTTTTCCATCGTATAAAACGAATAATAACAACCATGGTGAAAGTTCTGGTCATTTCTACGTTCCGGGCAACCTAGGCTTCACTCTAGGGCGTTGCTGCACCACATCTAATAGCAACGGCCTTAGAAGTCAACGCCGGAGGCATAAAATACAGTATAAATACAACAGCTTTTCCATCGTATAAAACGAATAATTGCAACCAGTGTGAAAGTTATGGTCATTTCTACATTCCGAGCAACCTAGGCATCACTCTAGGGCGTTGCTCTACCAGATCGAATAGTTAGGTCCTTAGAAATAAACGCCAGAAGC
This sequence comes from Calliopsis andreniformis, assembly GCF_051401765.1. Classification (NCBI taxonomy): domain Eukaryota; kingdom Metazoa; phylum Arthropoda; class Insecta; order Hymenoptera; family Andrenidae; genus Calliopsis; species Calliopsis andreniformis. The sequence goes on from NW_027480433.1 coordinate 10,966,873, forward strand.
ATAAAATACGATATATATACAACGGCTTTTCAATCGTATAAAACGAATAATTGCAACCAGTGTGAAAGTTATGGTCATTTCTACATTCCGAGCAACCTAGGCTTCACTCTAGGGCGTTGCTCCACCAGATCGAATAGTTAGGTCCTTAGACGTAAACGCCAGAAGCATAAAATACGATATATATACAACCGCATTTCCACCGTATAAAAGGTATAATTGCAAACAGTGTGAAAGTAATGGTCATTTCTACGTTCCGGGCAACCTAGGCTTCACTCTATGGCGTTCTTCCACCACATCGAATAGCTGCGGCCTCAGAAGTCAACGCCTGAGGCATAAAATACAATAAAAATACAACAGTCTTTCCATCATATAAAACGAATAATTGCAACCAGTATGAAACTTATGGTCATTTCTACTTTCCGAGCAACCTAGGCTTCACCCTACGGCGTTGCTCCAACAGATTGAATAGTTAGGGACTTAGAAGCCAACGCCCGAAGCATAAAATGCAATAAAAATACAACAGTGTTTCCATCATATTACAGGAATAATAGCAACCAGTTTGAAAGTGATGGCCAATTCTACGTTCCAGGCAACCTAGGCATCACTCTATTGCGTTGCTCCACCAGATCGAATAGTTAGTGCCTTAGAAGTCAACGCCAGAAGCATAAAATACAATATAAATACAACAGTTTTTCCATCGTATAAAACGAATAATAACAACCATGGTGAAAGTTCTGGTCATTTCTACGTTCCGGGCAACCTAGGCTTCACTCTAGGGCGTTGCTGCACCAGATCAAACAGTTAGGGCCTTAGAAGTCAACGCCCGAAGCATAAAATACAATATAAATACAACAGTTTTTCCATCGTATAAAACGAATAATTTCAACCAGTGTGAATGTTATGGTCATTTCTACATTCCGAGCAACCTAGGCTTCACTCTAGGGCGTTGATCCACCAGATAGAAGAGTTAGGGCCTTAGAAGTCAACGCCAGAAGCATAAAATTCAATAAAGGTGCAACAGTTTTTCCATCGCATAGCAGGAATAACTGCAAACAGTGTGAAAGTACTGGTCATTTCTATGTTCCGGGTAACCTAGGCTACACTCTAGGGCGTTGTTCCACCAGATCGAACAGTTAGGGCCTAAGAAGGCAACGCTAGAAGCATAAAATACAATATAAATATAACAGTTTTTCCATCGTATAGAACGAATAATAGCAACCAGAGTGAAAGTTATGGTCATTTCTACATTCCGGGCAACCTAGGCTTCACCCCAGGGCGTTGTTCTACCAGGTCGAGTAGTTAGGGCATGAGAAGTGAACGCCAGCAGCATAAAATACAATATAAATACAACAGTTCTTCCATCATATAAAACGAATAATTGCAACCAGTGTGAAGTTAATGGTATGTTCTACGTTCCGGGCAGCGTAGGCTTCACTCTAGGGCGGTGCACCACCAGATCAAATAGTTAGGGCCTAGGAAGTCAACGCCAGAAGCATAAAATACGATAAAGATGCAACAGTTTTTCGATCGTATAAAAGGAATAATTGCAAACAGTGTGAAAGTAATGGTCATTTCTACGTTCGGGGCAACCCAGGCTTCACTCTAGGTTGTTGCTCCACCAGATCGAATAGCTAGCGACATAGAATTAAACGTCAGAAGCATAAAATACAATAAAAATACAACAGCTTTTTCATCGTATAACAGGAATTATTGCAACTAGTGTGAAAGTAATGGTCATTCCGACGTACCGGGCAACCTAGGCTTCACTCTAGGGCGTTGCTCCACCAGATCGAACAGTTAGGGCCTTAGAAGTCAACGCCAGAAGCATAAGATGCAATAAAGATGCAACAGTTTTTCCATCGTATAACACGAGTAATTGCAACCAGTGTGAAAGTTATGGTCATTTCTAAATTCCGAGCAACATAGGCTTCACTCTAGGGCGTTGCTCCACCTGATCGAATAGTTAGGGCCTAAGAAATCAACGCCAGAAGCATAAAATACAATATAAATATAACAGTTTTTCCATCGTATAAAACGAAGAATAGCATCCAGTGTGAAAGTTATGGTCATTTCTACGTTGCGGGCAACCTAGGCTTCACTCTAGGGCGGTGTTCCACCAGATCGAATATTTAGGGCCTAAGAAGTCAACGCCGGAAGCATAAAATGCAATATAAGTATAAAAGTTTTTCCATCGGATAAAACGGATAATAGCAACCAGTGTGAAAGTTATGGTCATATCTACGTTCCGGGGAACCTAGGTTTCACTGTAGGGTGTTGCTCCACCAGATCGAAATGTTAGGGCCTAAGAAGTCAACGCCCGAAGCATAAAATTCGATATAAATACAACAGCTTTTCCATCGTATTAAATGAATAATTGCAAAAAGTGTGCAAGTAATGGTCATTTCTACTTTCGGAGCAACCTAGGCTTCACCCTAGGGCGTTGCTCCAACAGATTGAATGGTTAGGGCCTTAGAAGTCAACGCCCGAACCATAAAATGCAAAAAAAATACAACAGTGTTTCCATCATATAAAAGGAATAATTGCAACCAGTTTGAAAGTGAAGGCCAATTCTACGTTCCGGGCAACCTAGGCTTCACTCTAGGGCGTTGCTCCACCAGATCGAATAGTTAGTGCCTTAGAAGTCAACGCCAGAAGCATAAAATACAATATAAATACAACAGTTTTTCCATTGTATAAAACGAATAATTGCTACCAGTATGAAACTTATGGTCATTTCCACTTTCTGAGCACCCTAAGCTTCACCCTAGGTCGTTGCTCCACCAGACCGAATAGTTACGGCCTAAGAAGTCAACGCCAGAAGCATAAAATACGATATAAATACAACAGCTTTTCCATCGTATAAAACGAATAATTGCAACCAGTGTGAAAGTTATGGTCATTTTTACGTTCCGAGCACCCTAGGCGTCACTCTAGGGCGTTGCTCCACCACATCTAATAGCTACGGCCTTAGAAGTCAACGCCAGAGCCATAAAATACAATATAAATACAACAGCGTTTCCATCGTATAAAACGAATAATTGCAACCAGTGTGAAAGCAGTGGTCATTTCTACGTTCCGAGCAACCTAGGCTTCACCCTTGGGCGCTGCTCCAACAGATTGAATAGTTAGGGCCTTAGAAGTCAACGCCCGAAGCATAAAATACAATATAAATATAACAGTTTTTCCATTGTATAAAACGAATAAATGCTACCAGTGCAAAAGTTATGGTCATTTCTGCGTTCCGGGCAACCTAGGCTTCACCCTAGGGCGTTGTTCCACCAGGTCGAATAATTAGGGCATGAGAAGCGAACGCCAGCAGCATAAAATACAATATAAATACAACAGTTCTTCCATCATATAAAACGAATAATTGCAACCAGTATGAAAGTTATGGTCATTTCTACGTTCCGGGCAACCTAGGCTTCACTCTATGGCGTTCTTCCACCACATCGAATAGCTGCGGCCTCAGAAGTCAACGCCTGAAGCATAAAATACAATAAAAATACAACAGTCTTTCCATCATATAAAACGAATAATTGCAACCAGTATGAAACTTATGGTCATTTCTACTTTCCGAGCAACCTAGGCTTCACCCTACGGCGTTGCTCCAACAGATTGAATAGTTAGGGACTTAGAAGCCAACGCCCGAAGCATAAAATGCAATAAAAATACAACAGTGTTTCCATCATATTACAGGAATAATTGCAACCAGATTGAAGGTGATGGCCAATTCTACGTTCCAGGCAACCTAGGCATCACTCTATTGCGTTGCTCCACCAGATCGAATAGTTAGTGCCTTAGAAGTCAACGCCAGAAGCATAAAATACGATGAAGATGCAACAGTTTTTCCATCGTATAAAACGAATAATTGCAACCAGTGTGAAAGTTATGGTCATTTCTACGTTCCGGGCAACCTAGGCTCCACCCAAGGCCGTTGTTCCATCAGATTGTATACTTAGGGCCTATGAAATCAACGCCAGAAGCATAAAATACAATATAAACATAACAGTTTTTCCATCGTATAAAACGAATAATTTCAACCAGTGTGAATGTTATGGTCATTTCTACATTCCGAGCAACCTAGGCTTCACTCTAGGGCGTTGATCCACCAGATAGAAGAGTTAGGGCCTTAGAAGTCAACGCCAGAAGCATAAAATTCAATAAAGATGCAACAGTTTTTCCATCGCATAGCAGGAATACCTGCAAACAGTGTGAAAGCAGTGGTCATTTCTACGTTCCGAGCAACCTAGGCTTCACCCTTGGGCGTTGCTCCAACAGATTGAATAGTTAGGGCCTTAGAAGTCAACGCCCGAAGCATAAAATACAATATAAATATAACAGTTTTTCCATTGTATAAAACGAATAAATGCTACCAGTGTAAAAGTTATGGTCATTTCTGCGTTCCGGGCAACCTAGGCTTCACCCTAGGGCGTTGTTCCACCAGGTCGAATAATTAGGGCATGAGAAGCGAACGCCAGCAGCATAAAATACAATATAAATACAACAGTTCTTCCATCATATAAAACGAATAATTGCAACCAGTATGAAAGTTATGGTCATTTCTACGTTCCGGGCAACCTAGGCTTCACTCTATGGCGTTCTTCCACCACATCGAATAGCTGCGGCCTCAGAAGTCAACGCCTGAAGCATAAAATACAATAAAAATACAACAGTCTTTCCATCATATAAAACGAATAATTGCAACCAGTATGAAACTTATGGTCATTTCTACTTTCCGAGCAACCTAGGCTTCACCCTACGGCGTTGCTCCAACAGATTGAATAGTTAGGGACTTAGAAGCCAACGCCCGAAGCATAAAATGCAATAAAAATACAACAGTGTTTCCATCATATTACAGGAATAATTGCAACCAGTTTGAAAGTGATGGCCAATTCTACGTTCCAGGCAACCTAGGCATCACTCTATTGCGTTGCTACACCAGATCGAATAGTTAGTGCCTTAGAAGTCAACGCCAGAAGCATAAAATACAATATAAATACAACAGTTTTTCCATCGTATTAAACGAATAATTGCAACCAGTATGAGACCTATGGACATTTCTACTTTCCGAGCAACCTAGGCTTCACCCTAGGGCGTTGCTCCAACAGATGGAATAGTTAGGGCCTCAGAAGTCAACGCCCGAACCATAAAATGCAAAAAAAATACAACAGTGTTTCCATCATATGACAGGAATAATTGCAACCAGTTTGAAAGTGATGGCCAATTCTACGTTCCGGGCAATCTAGGCTTCACTCCAGGGTGTTGCTCCACCAAATCGAACAGTTAATGCGTTAGAAGTCAACGCCAGAAGCATAAAATACAATATAAATACAACAGCTTTTCCATCGTATAAAACGAATAATTGCAACCAGTGTGAAAGTAATGCTCATTTCTACGTTCCGAGCACCCTAGGCGTCACTCTAGGGCGTTGCTCCACCACATCTAATAGCAACGGCCTTAGAAGTCAACGCCGGAGGCATAAAATACAGTACAAATACAACAACTTTTCCATCGTATAAAACGAATAATTGCAACCAGTGTGAAAGTTATGGTCATTTCTACATTCCGAGCAACCTAGGCTTCACTCTAGGGCGTTGCTCTACCAGATCGAATAGTTAGGTCCTTAGAAGTAAACGCCAGAAGCATAAAATACGATATATATACAACAGCTTTTCCATCGTATAAAACGAATAATTGCAACCAGTGTGAAAGTTATGGTCATTTCTACATTCCGAGCAACCTAGGCTTCACTCTAGGGCGTTGCTGCACCAGATCGAATAGTTAGGTCCTTAGAAGTAAACGCCAGAAGCATAAAATACGATATATATACAACCGCTTTTCCACCGTATAAAAGGTATAATTGCAAACAGTGTGAAAGTAATGGTCATTTCTACGTTCCGGGCAACCTATGCTTCACTCTACGGCGTTGTTCCACCAGATCGAATAGTTAGGGCCTAAGAAGTGAACGCCAGAAGCATAAAATACAAGATAGATATAACAGTTTTTCCATCGTATAAAACGAATAATAACAACCATGGTGAAAGTTCTGGTCATTTCTACGTTCCGGGCAACCTAGGCTTCACTCTAGGGCGTTGCTGCACCACATCTAATAGCAACGGCCTTAGAAGTCAACGCCGGAGGCATAAAATACAGTATAAATACAACAGCTTTTCCATCGTATAAAACGAATAATTGCAACCAGTGTGAAAGTTATGGTCATTTCTACATTCCGAGCAACCTAGGCATCACTCTAGGGCGTTGCTCTACCAGATCGAATAGTTAGGTCCTTAGAAATAAACGCCAGAAGCATAAAATACGATATATATACAACGGCTTTTCAATCGTATAAAACGAATAATTGCAACCAGTGTGAAAGTTATGGTCATTTCTACATTCCGAGCAACCTAGGCTTCACTCTAGGGCGTTGCTCCACCAGATCGAATAGTTGGGTCCTTAGACGTAAACGCCAGAAGCATAAAATACGATATATATACAACCGCTTTTCCACCGTATAAAAGGTATAATTGCAAACAGTGTGAAAGTAATGGTCATTTCTACGTTCCGGGCAACCTAGGCTTCACTCTATGGCGTTCTTCCACCACATCGAATAGCTGCGGCCTCAGAAGTCAACGCCTGAAGCATAAAATACAATAAAAATACAACAGTCTTTCCATCATATAAAACGAATAATTGCAACCAGTATGAAACTTATGGTCATTTCTACTTTCCGAGCAACCTAGGCTTCACCCTACGGCGTTGCTCCAACAGATTGAATAGTTAGGGACTTAGAAGCCAACGCCCGAAGCATAAAATGCAATAAAAATACAACAGTGTTTCCATCATATTACAGGAATAATAGCAACCAGTTTGAAAGTGATGGCCAATTCTACGTTCCAGGCAACCTAGGCATCACTCTATTGCGTTGCTCCACCAGATCGAATAGTTAGTGCCTTAGAAGTCAACGCCAGAAGCATAAAATACAATATAAATACAACAGTTTTTCCATCGTATAAAACGAATAATAACAACCATGGTGAAAGTTCTGGTCATTTCTACGTTCCGGGCAACCTAGGCTTCACTCTAGGGCGTTGCTGCACCAGATCAAACAGTTAGGGCCTTAGAAGTCAACGCCCGAAGCATAAAATACAATATAAATACAACAGTTTTTCCATCGTATAAAACGAATAATTTCAACCAGTGTGAATGTTATGGTCATTTCTACATTCCGAGCAACCTAGGCTTCACTCTAGGGCGTTGATCCACCAGATAGAAGAGTTAGGGCCTTAGAAGTCAACGCCAGAAGCATAAAATTCAATAAAGGTGCAACAGTTTTTCCATCGCATAGCAGGAATAACTGCAAACAGTGTGAAAGTACTGGTCATTTCTATGTTCCGGGTAACCTAGGCTACACTCTAGGGCGTTGTTCCACCAGATCGAACAGTTAGGGCCTAAGAAGGCAACGCTAGAAGCATAAAATACAATATAAATATAACAGTTTTTCCATCGTATAGAACGAATAATAGCAACCAGAGTGAAAGTTATGGTCATTTCTACATTCCGGGCAACCTAGGCTTCACCCCAGGGCGTTGTTCTACCAGGTCGAGTAGTTAGGGCATGAGAAGTGAACGCCAGCAGCATAAAATACAATATAAATACAACAGTTCTTCCATCATATAAAACGAATAATTGCAACCAGTGTGAAGTTAATGGTATGTTCTACGTTCCGGGCAGCATAGGCTTCACTCTAGGGCGGTGCACCACCAGATCAAATAGTTAGGGCCTAGGAAGTCAACGCCAGAAGCATAAAATACGATAAAGATGCAACAGTTTTTCGATCGTATAAAAGGAATAATTGCAAACAGTGTGAAAGTAATGATCATTTCTACGTTCGGGGCAACCCAGGCTTCACTCTAGGTTGTTGCTCCACCAGATCGAATAGCTAGCGACATAGAATTAAACGTCAGAAGCATAAAATACAATAAAAATACAACAGCTTTTTCATCGTATAACAGGAATTATTGCAACTAGTGTGAAAGTAATGGTCATTCCGACGTACCGGGCAACCTAGGCTTCACTCTAGGGCGTTGCTCCACCAGATCGAACAGTTAGGGCCTTAGAAGTCAACGCCAGAAGCATAAGATGCAATAAAGATGCAACAGTTTTTCCATCGTATAACACGAGTAATTGCAACCAGTGTGAAAGTTATGGTCATTTCTAAATTCCGAGCAACCTAGGCTTCACTCTAGGGCGTTGATCCACCAGATAGAAGAGTTAGGGCCTTAGAAGTCAACGCCAGAAGCATAAGATGCAATAAAGATGCAACAGTTTTTCCATCGTATAACACGAGTAATTGCAACCAGTGTGAAAGTTATGGTCATTTCTAAATTCCGAGCAACATAGGCTTCACTCTAGGGCGTTGCTCCACCTGATCGAATAGTTAGGGCCTAAGAAATCAACGCCAGAAGCATAAAATACAATATAAATATAACAGTTTTTCCATCGTATAAAACGAAGAATAGCATCCAGTGTGAAAGTTATGGTCATTTCTACGTTGCGGGCAACCTAGGCTTCACTCTAGGGCGGTGTTCCACCAGATCGAATATTTAGGGCCTAAGAAGTCAACGCCGGAAGCATAAAATGCAATATAAGTATAAAAGTTTTTCCATCGGATAAAACGGATAATAGCAACCAGTGTGAAAGTTATGGTCATATCTACGTTCCGGGGAACCTAGGTTTCACTGTAGGGTGTTGCTCCACCAGATCGAAATGTTAGGGCCTAAGAAGTCAACGCCCGAAGCATAAAATTCGATATAAATACAACAGCTTTTCCATCGTATTAAATGAATAATTGCAAAAAGTGTGCAAGTAATGGTCATTTCTACTTTCGGAGCAACCTAGGCTTCACCCTAGGGCGTTGCTCCAACAGATTGAATGGTTAGGGCCTTAGAAGTCAACGCCCGAACCATAAAATGCAAAAAAAATACAACAGTGTTTCCATCATATAAAAGGAATAATTGCAACCAGTTTGAAAGTGAAGGCCAATTCTACGTTCCGGGCAACCTAGGCTTCACTCTAGGGCGTTGCTCCACCAGATCGAATAGTTAGTGCCTTAGAAGTCAACGCCAGAAGCATAAAATACAATATAAATACAACAGTTTTTCCATTGTATAAAACGAATAATTGCTACCAGTATGAAACTTATGGTCATTTCCACTTTCTGAGCACCCTAAGCTTCACCCTAGGTCGTTGCTCCACCAGACCGAATAGTTACGGCCTAAGAAGTCAACGCCAGAAGCATAAAATACGATATAAATACAACAGCTTTTCCATCGTATAAAACGAATAATTGCAACCAGTGTGAAAGTTATGGTCATTTTTACGTTCCGAGCACCCTAGGCGTCACTCTAGGGCGTTGCTCCACCACATCTAATAGCTACGGCCTTAGAAGTCAACGCCAGAGCCATAAAATACAATATAAATACAACAGCGTTTCCATCGTATAAAACGAATAATTGCAACCAGTGTGAAAGCAGTGGTCATTTCTACGTTCCGAGCAACCTAGGCTTCACCCTTGGGCGCTGCTCCAACAGATTGAATAGTTAGGGCCTTAGAAGTCAACGCCCGAAGCATAAAATACAATATAAATATAACAGTTTTTCCATTGTATAAAACGAATAAATGCTACCAGTGCAAAAGTTATGGTCATTTCTGCGTTCCGGGCAACCTAGGCTTCACCCTAGGGCGTTGTTCCACCAGGTCGAATAATTAGGGCATGAGAAGCGAACGCCAGCAGCATAAAATACAATATAAATACAACAGTTCTTCCATCATATAAAACGAATAATTGCAACCAGTATGAAAGTTATGGTCATTTCTACGTTCCGGGCAACCTAGGCTTCACTCTATGGCGTTCTTCCACCACATCGAATAGCTGCGGCCTCAGAAGTCAACGCCTGAAGCATAAAATACAATAAAAATACAACAGTCTTTCCATCATATAAAACGAATAATTGCAACCAGTATGAAACTTATGGTCATTTCTACTTTCCGAGCAACCTAGGCTTCACCCTACGGCGTTGCTCCAACAGATTGAATAGTTAGGGACTTAGAAGCCAACGCCCGAAGCATAAAATGCAATAAAAATACAACAGTGTTTCCATCATATTACAGGAATAATTGCAACCAGATTGAAGGTGATGGCCAATTCTACGTTCCAGGCAACCTAGGCATCACTCTATTGCGTTGCTCCACCAGATCGAATAGTTAGTGCCTTAGAAGTCAACGCCAGAAGCATAAAATACGATGAAGATGCAACAGTTTTTCCATCGTATAAAACGAATAATTGCAACCAGTGTGAAAGTTATGGTCATTTCTACGTTCCGGGCAACCTAGGCTCCACCCAAGGCCGTTGTTCCATCAGATTGTATACTTAGGGCCTATGAAATCAACGCCAGAAGCATAAAATACAATATAAACATAACAGTTTTTCCATCGTATAAAACGAATAATTTCAACCAGTGTGAATGTTATGGTCATTTCTACATTCCGAGCAACCTAGGCTTCACTCTAGGGCGTTGATCCACCAGATAGAAGAGTTAGGGCCTTAGAAGTCAACGCCAGAAGCATAAAATTCAATAAAGATGCAACAGTTTTTCCATCGCATAGCAGGAATACCTGCAAACAGTGTGAAAGCAGTGGTCATTTCTACGTTCCGAGCAACCTAGGCTTCACCCTTGGGCGTTGCTCCAACAGATTGAATAGTTAGGGCCTTAGAAGTCAACGCCCGAAGCATAAAATACAATATAAATATAACAGTTTTTCCATTGTATAAAACGAATAAATGCTACCAGTGTAAAAGTTATGGTCATTTCTGCGTTCCGGGCAACCTAGGCTTCACCCTAGGGCGTTGTTCCACCAGGTCGAATAATTAGGGCATGAGAAGCGAACGCCAGCAGCATAAAATACAATATAAATACAACAGTTCTTCCATCATATAAAACGAATAATTGCAACCAGTATGAAAGTTATGGTCATTTCTACGTTCCGGGCAACCTAGGCTTCACTCTATGGCGTTCTTCCACCACATCGAATAGCTGCGGCCTCAGAAGTCAACGCCTGAAGCATAAAATACAATAAAAATACAACAGTCTTTCCATCATATAAAACGAATAATTGCAACCAGTATGAAACTTATGGTCATTTCTACTTTCCGAGCAACCTAGGCTTCACCCTACGGCGTTGCTCCAACAGATTGAATAGTTAGGGACTTAGAAGCCAACGCCCGAAGCATAAAATGCAATAAAAATACAACAGTGTTTCCATCATATTACAGGAATAATTGCAACCAGTTTGAAAGTGATGGCCAATTCTACGTTCCAGGCAACCTAGGCATCACTCTATTGCGTTGCTACACCAGATCGAATAGTTAGTGCCTTAGAAGTCAACGCCAGAAGCATAAAATACAATATAAATACAACAGTTTTTCCATCGTATTAAACGAATAATTGCAACCAGTATGAGACCTATGGACATTTCTACTTTCCGAGCAACCTAGGCTTCACCCTAGGGCGTTGCTCCAACAGATGGAATAGTTAGGGCCTCAGAAGTCAACGCCCGAACCATAAAATGCAAAAAAAATACAACAGTGTTTCCATCATATGACAGGAATAATTGCAACCAGTTTGAAAGTGATGGCCAATTCTACGTTCCGGGCAATCTAGGCTTCACTCCAGGGTGTTGCTCCACCAAATCGAACAGTTAATGCGTTAGAAGTCAACGCCAGAAGCATAAAATACAATATAAATACAACAGCTTTTCCATCGTATAAAACGAATAATTGCAACCAGTGTGAAAGTAATGCTCATTTCTACGTTCCGAGCACCCTAGGCGTCACTCTAGGGCGTTGCTCCACCACATCTAATAGCAACGGCCTTAGAAGTCAACGCCGGAGGCATAAAATACAGTACAAATACAACAACTTTTCCATCGTATAAAACGAATAATTGCAACCAGTGTGAAAGTTATGGTCATTTCTACATTCCGAGCAACCTAGGCTTCACTCTAGGGCGTTGCTCTACCAGATCGAATAGTTAGGTCCTTAGAAGTAAACGCCAGAAGCATAAAATACGATATATATACAACAGCTTTTCCATCGTATAAAACGAATAATTGCAACCAGTGTGAAAGTTATGGTCATTTCTACATTCCGAGCAACCTAGGCTTCACTCTAGGGCGTTGCTGCACCAGATCGAATAGTTAGGTCCTTAGAAGTAAACGCCAGAAGCATAAAATACGATATATATACAACCGCTTTTCCACCGTATAAAAGGTATAATTGCAAACAGTGTGAAAGTAATGGTCATTTCTACGTTCCGGGCAACCTATGCTTCACTCTACGGCGTTGTTCCACCAGATCGAATAGTTAGGGCCTAAGAAGTGAACGCCAGAAGCATAAAATACAAGATAGATATAACAGTTTTTCCATCGTATAAAACGAATAATAACAACCATGGTGAAAGTTCTGGTCATTTCTACGTTCCGGGCAACCTAGGCTTCACTCTAGGGCGTTGCTGCACCACATCTAATAGCAACGGCCTTAGAAGTCAACGCCGGAGGCATAAAATACAGTATAAATACAACAGCTTTTCCATCGTATAAAACGAATAATTGCAACCAGTGTGAAAGTTATGGTCATTTCTACATTCCGAGCAACCTAGGCATCACTCTAGGGCGTTGCTCTACCAGATCGAATAGTTAGGTCCTTAGAAATAAACGCCAGAAGCATAAAATACGATATATATACAACGGCTTTTCAATCGTATAAAACGAATAATTGCAACCAGTGTGAAAGTTATGGTCATTTCTACATTCCGAGCAACCTAGGCTTCACTCTAGGGCGTTGCTCCACCAGATCGAATAGTTGGGTCCTTAGACGTAAACGCCAGAAGCATAAAATACGATATATATACAACCGCTTTTCCACCGTATAAAAGGTATAATTGCAAACAGTGTGAAAGTAATGGTCATTTCTACGTTCCGGGCAACCTAGGCTTCACTCTATGGCGTTCTTCCACCACATCGAATAGCTGCGGCCTCAGAAGTCAACGCCTGAAGCATAAAATACAATAAAAATACAACAGTCTTTCCATCATATAAAACGAATAATTGCAACCAGTATGAAACTTATGGTCATTTCTACTTTCCGAGCAACCTAGGCTTCACCCTACGGCGTTGCTCCAACAGATTGAATAGTTAGGGACTTAGAAGCCAACGCCCGAAGCATAAAATGCAATAAAAATACAACAGTGTTTCCATCATATTACAGGAATAATAGCAACCAGTTTGAAAGTGATGGCCAATTCTACGTTCCAGGCAACCTAGGCATCACTCTATTGCGTTGCTCCACCAGATCGAATAGTTAGTGCCTTAGAAGTCAACGCCAGAAGCATAAAATACAATATAAATACAACAGTTTTTCCATCGTATAAAACGAATAATAACAACCATGGTGAAAGTTCTGGTCATTTCTACGTTCCGGGCAACCTAGGCTTCACTCTAGGGCGTTGCTGCACCAGATCAAACAGTTAGGGCCTTAGAAGTCAACGCCCGAAGCATAAAATACAATATAAATACAACAGTTTTTCCATCGTATAAAACGAATAATTTCAACCAGTGTGAATGTTATGGTCATTTCTACATTCCGAGCAACCTAGGCTTCACTCTAGGGCGTTGATCCACCAGATAGAAGAGTTAGGGCCTTAGAAGTCAACGCCAGAAGCATAAAATTCAATAAAGGTGCAACAGTTTTTCCATCGCATAGCAGGAATAACTGCAAACAGTGTGAAAGTACTGGTCATTTCTATGTTCCGGGTAACCTAGGCTACACTCTAGGGCGTTGTTCCACCAGATCGAACAGTTAGGGCCTAAGAAGGCAACGCTAGAAGCATAAAATACAATATAAATATAACAGTTTTTCCATCGTATAGAACGAATAATAGCAACCAGAGTGAAAGTTATGGTCATTTCTACATTCCGGGCAACCTAGGCTTCACCCCAGGGCGTTGTTCTACCAGGTCGAGTAGTTAGGGCATGAGAAGTGAACGCCAGCAGCATAAAATACAATATAAATACAACAGTTCTTCCATCATATAAAACGAATAATTGCAACCAGTGTGAAGTTAATGGTATGTTCTACGTTCCGGGCAGCATAGGCTTCACTCTAGGGCGGTGCACCACCAGATCAAATAGTTAGGGCCTAGGAAGTCAACGCCAGAAGCATAAAATACGATAAAGATGCAACAGTTTTTCGATCGTATAAAAGGAATAATTGCAAACAGTGTGAAAGTAATGGTCATTTCTACGTTCGGGGCAACCCAGGCTTCACTCTAGGTTGTTGCTCCACCAGATCGAATAGCTAGCGACATAGAATTAAACGTCAGAAGCATAAAATACAATAAAAATACAACAGCTTTTTCATCGTATAACAGGAATTATTGCAACTAGTGTGAAAGTAATGGTCATTCCGACGTACCGGGCAACCTAGGCTTCACTCTAGGGCGTTGCTCCACCAGATCGAACAGTTAGGGCCTTAGAAGTCAACGCCAGAAGCATAAGATGCAATAAAGATGCAACAGTTTTTCCATCGTATAACACGAGTAATTGCAACCAGTGTGAAAGTTATGGTCATTTCTAAATTCCGAGCAACATAGGCTTCACTCTAGGGCGTTGCTCCACCTGATCGAATAGTTAGGGCCTAAGAAATCAACGCCAGAAGCATAAAATACAATATAAATATAACAGTTTTTCCATCGTATAAAACGAAGAATAGCATCCAGTGTGAAAGTTATGGTCATTTCTACGTTGCGGGCAACCTAGGCTTCACTCTAGGGCGGTGTTCCACCAGATCGAATATTTAGGGCCTAAGAAGTCAACGCCGGAAGCATAAAATGCAATATAAGTATAAAAGTTTTTCCATCGGATAAAACGGATAATAGCAACCAGTGTGAAAGTTATGGTCATATCTACGTTCCGGGGAACCTAGGTTTCACTGTAGGGTGTTGCTCCACCAGATCGAAATGTTAGGGCCTAAGAAGTCAACGCCCGAAGCATAAAATTCGATATAAATACAACAGCTTTTCCATCGTATTAAATGAATAATTGCAAAAAGTGTGCAAGTAATGGTCATTTCTACTTTCGGAGCAACCTAGGCTTCACCCTAGGGCGTTGCTCCAACAGATTGAATGGTTAGGGCCTTAGAAGTCAACGCCCGAACCATAAAATGCAAAAAAAATACAACAGTGTTTCCATCATATAACAGGAATAATTGCAACCAGTTTGAAAGTGAAGGCCAATTCTACGTTCCGGGCAACCTAGGCTTCACTCTAGGGCGTTGCTCCACCAGATCGAATAGTTACTGCCTTAGAAGTCAACGCCAGAAGCATAAAATACAATATAAATACAACAGTTTTTCCATTGTATAAAACGAATAATTGCTACCAGTATGAAACTTATGGTCATTTCCACTTTCTGAGCACCCTAAGCTTCACCCTAGGTCGTTGCTCCACCAGACCGAATAGTTACGGCCTAAGAAGTCAACGCCAGAAGCATAAAATACGATATAAATACAACAGCTTTTCCATCGTATAAAACGAATAATTGCAACCAGTGTGAAAGTTATGGTCATTTTTACGTTCCAAGCACCCTAGGCGTCACTCTAGGGCGTTGCTCCACCACATCTAATAGCTACGGCCTTAGAAGTCAACGCCAGAGCCATAAAATACAATATAAATACAACAGCGTTTCCATCGTATAAAACGAATAATTGCAACCAGTGTGAAAGCAGTGGTCATTTCTACGTTCCGAGCAACCTAGGCTTCACCCTTGGGCGTTGCTCCAACAGATTGAATAGTTAGGGCCTTAGAAGTCAACGCCCGAAGCATAAAATACAATATAAATATAACAGTTTTTCCATTGTATAAAACGAATAAATGCTACCAGTGTAAAAGTTATGGTCATTTCTGCGTTCCGGGCAACCTAGGCTTCACCCTAGGGCGTTGTTCCACCAGGTCGAATAATTAGGGCATGAGAAGCGAACGCCAGCAGCATAAAATACAATATAAATACAACAGTTCTTCCATCATATAAAACGAATAATTGCAACCAGTATGAAAGTTATGGTCATTTCTACGTTCCGGGCAACCTAGGCTTCACTCTAGGGCGTTGCTCCAACAGATGGAATAGTTAGGGCCTCAGAAGTCAACGCCCGAACCATAAAATGCAAAAAAAATACAACAGTGTTTCCATCATATAACAGGAATAATTGCAACCAGTTTGAAAGTGATGGCCAATTCTACGTTCCGGGCAATCTAGGCTTCACTCTAGGGCGTGGCTCCACCGAATCGAACAGTTAGTGCGTTAGAAGTCACTGCCAGAAGCATAAAATACAATATAAATACAACAGCTTTTCCATCGAATAAAACGAATAATTGCAACCTGTGTGAAGGTAATGCTCATTTCTACGTTCCGAGCACCCTAGGCGTCACTCTAGGGCGTTGCTCCACCACATCTAATAGCAACGGCCTTAGAAGTCAACGCCAGAGGCATAAAACACAGTATAAATACAACAGCTTGTCCATCGTATAAAACGAATAATTGCAACCAGTGTGAAAGTTATGGTCATTTCTACATTCCGAGCAACCTAGGCTTCACTCTAGGGCGTTGCTCCACCAGATCGAATAGTTAGGTCCTTAGAAGTAAACCCCAGAAGCATAAAATACGATATATATACAACAGCTTTTCCACCGTATAAAAGGTATAATTGCAAACAGTGTGAAAGTAATGGTCATTTCTACATTCCGAGCAACCTAGGCTTCACTCTAGGGCGTTGCTCCAACAGATCGAATAGTTAGTGCCTTAGAAGTCAACGCCAGAAGCATAAAATACAATATAAATACAACAGTTTTTCCATTGTATAAAACGAATAATTGCTACCAGTATGAAACTTATGGTCATTTCCACTTTCTGAGCAACCTAGGCTTCACCCTAGGTCGTTGCTCCACCAGACCGAATAGTTACGGCCTAAGAAGTCAACGCCAGAAGCATAAAATACGATATAAATACAACAGCTTTTCCATCGTATAAAACGAATAATTGCAACCATTGTGAAAGTAATGGTCATTTCTACGTTCCGAGCACCCTAGGCGTCACTCTAGGGCGTTGCTCCACCACATCTAATATGTACGGCCTTAGAAGTCAACGCCAGAGCCATAAAATACAATATAAATACAACAGCGTTTCCATCGTATAAAACGAATAATTGCAACCAGTGTGAAAGCAGTGGTCATTTCTACGTTCCGAGCAACCTAGGCTTCACTCTAGGGCGTTGCTCTACCAGATCGAATAGCAACGGCCTTAGAAGTCAACGCCAGAGGCATAAAATACAGTATAAATACAACAGTTTTTCCATCGTATATAACGAATAATTGCAATCAGTGTGAAAGTTATGGTCATTTCTACATTTCGAGCAACCTAGGCTTCACTCTAGGGCGTTGCTCCACCAGATCGAATAGTTAGGTCCTTAGAAGTCAACGCCAGAAGCATAAAATACGATATAAATACAACAGCTTTCCCATCGTACAAAAGGAATAATTGCAAACAGTGTGGAAGTATTGGTCATTTCTACGTTCCGGGCAACCTAGGCTTCACCCTACGGCTTTGTGCCACCAGATCGAATAGTTAGGGACTAAGAAGCCTGCACCAGAAGAATAAAACACAAAATAAATACAACAGCCTTTACACCGTATAAAACGAATAAGTGCAACCTGTGTGAAGGTTATGGTCATATCTACGTTCCGGGCAAACTAGTCTTCACTGTCGGGCGTTTCTCCACCAGATCGAAATGTTAGGGCCTAAGAAGTCAACGCCCGAAGCATAAAATACGATATAAATACAACAGCATTTCCATCGTATTAAACGAATAATTGCAAACAGTGTGAAAGTAGTGGTCATTTCTACGTTCCGGGCAACCTAGGCTTCACTGTATGGCGTTCTTCCACCACATCGAATAGCTACGGCCTCAGAAGTCCACGCCTGAAGCATAAAATACAATAAAAATACAACAGTCTTTTCATCGTATAACAGGAATAATTGCAACAAGCGTGAAAGTAATGATCATTTCGGTGTTTCGGGCATCCTAGAGTTAACTCTGAGGCATTGCTCCACCTGAGCGAATAATTAGGGCCTTAGAAATCAACGCCAGAAGCATAAAATACAATATAAATACAAAAGTTTTTCCATCGTATAAAACGAATAATTGCTACGAGTGTAAAAGCTATGGTCATTTCTACGTCCCGGGCAACCTAGGCTTCAACCTAGGTCGTTGTTCCACCAGATCGAATAGTTAGGGCCTAAGAAGTGAACGCCAGAAGCATAAAATGCAATAAAAATACAACAGTTTTTCCATCGTGTAGCAGGAATAATTTGCAACCAGTGTGATGGTAGTGGTCATTTCTACGTTCCGGGCAACCCAGGTTTCACTCCAGGTCGTTGCTCCACCAGATCGAATAGTTACGGCCTAAGAAGTCAACGCCAGAAGCATAAAATACGATAAAGATGCAACAGTTTTTCCATCGTATAAAACGAATAATTGCAATCAGTGTGAAAGTTATGGTCACTTCTACACTCCGAGCAACCTAGGCTTCACTCTAGGGCGTTGCTCCACCAGATCGAATATTTAGGTCCTTAGAAGTCAACGCAAGAAGCATAAAATACAATATAAATACAACAGTTTTTCCATCGTATAAAACGAATAATTGCAACCAGTATGAGACCTATGGACATTTCTACTTTCCGAGCAACCTAGGCTTCATCCTAGGGCGTTGCTCCAACAGATGGAATAGTTAGGGCCTCAGAAGTCAACGCCCGAACCATAAAATGCAAAAAAAATTCAACAGTGTTTCCATCATATAACAGGAATAATTGCAACCAGTTTGAAAGTGATGGCCAATTCTACGTTCCGGGCAATCTAGGCTTCACTCTAGGGCGTGGCTCCACCGAATCGAACAGTTAGTGCGTTAGAAGTCACTGCCAGAAGCATAAAATACAATATAAATACAACAGCTTTTCCATCGAATAAAACGAATAATTGCAACCTGTGTGAAGGTAATGCTCATTTCTACGTTCCGAGCACCCTAGGCGTCACTCTAGGGCGTTGCTCCACCACATCTAATAGCAACGGCCTTAGAAGTCAACGCCAGAGGCATAAAACACAGTATAAATACAACAGCTTGTCCATCGTATAAAACGAATAATTGCAACCAGTGTGAAAGTTATGGTCATTTCTACATTCCGAGCAACCTAGGCTTCACTCTAGGGCGTTGCTCCACCAGATCGAATAGTTAGGTCCTTAGAAGTAAACCCCAGAAGCATAAAATACGATATATATACAACAGCTTTTCCACCGTATAAAAGGTATAATTGCAAACAGTGTGAAAGTAATGGTCATTTCTACGTTCCGGGCAACATAGGCTTCACTCTACGGCGTTGTTCCACCAGATCGAATAGTTAGGGCCTAAGAAGTGAACGCCAGAAGCATAAAATACAATATAGATATAACAGTTTTTCCATCGTATAAAACGAATAATAGCAACCATGGTGAAAGTTCTGGTCATTTCTACGTTCCGGGCAACCTAGGCTTCACTCTAGGGCGTTGCTGCACCAGATCAAACAGTTAGGGCCTTAGAAGTCAACGCCCGAAGCATAAAATACAATATAAATACAACAGTTTTTCCATCGTATAAAACGAATAATTGCAACCTGTGTGAAAGTAATGGTCATTTCTACGTTCCGGGCAACATAGGCTTCACTCTGCGGCGTTGCTCCACCACATCTAATAGCTACGGCCTTAGAAGTCAACGGCAGAAGCATAAGATACAATAAAGATGCAACAGTTTTTCCATCGTATAACAGGAGTAATTGCAACCAGTGTGAAGTTAATGGTATGTTCTACGTTCCGGGCAACGTAGGCTTCACCCTAGGGCGGTGCTCCAACAGATCAAATAGTTAGGGCCTAGGAAGTCAACGCCAGAAGCATAAAATACGATAAAGATGCAACAGTTTTTCCATCGTATAAAAGGAATAATTGCAAACAGTGTGAAAGTAATGGTCATTTCTGCGTTCGGGGCAACCTAGGCTTCACTCTAAGTCGTTGCTCCACCAGATCGAATAGCTAGCGACATAGAATTAAACGTCAGAAGCATAAAATACAATAAAAATACAACAGCTTTTCCATCGTATAACAGGAATTATTGCAACTAGTGTGAAAGTAATGGTCATTCCGACGTACCGGGCAACCTAGGCTTCACTCTAGGGCGTTGCTCCACCAGATCGAACAGTTAGGGCCTTAGAAGTCAACGCCAGAAGCATAAGATGCAATAAAGATGCAACAGTCTTTCCATCGTATAACACGAGTAATTGCAACCAGTGTGAAAGTTATGGTCATTTCTAAATTCCGAGCAACATAGGCTTCACTCTAGGGCGTTGCTCCACCTGATCGAATAGTTAGGGCCTAAGAAATCAAGGCCAGAAGCATAAAATACAATATAAATACAACAGTTTTTCCATCGTATAAAACGAATAATTGCAACCAGTGTGAAAGTTATGGTCATTTCTACGTTCCGGGCAACCTAGGCTTCACCCTAGGCCGTTATTCCACCAGATCGAATAGTTAGGGCCTAAGCAGTGAACGCCAGAAGCATAAAATCCAATAAAAATACAACTGTTTTTCCATCGTATAAAACGAACAATTGCGACCAGTATGAAACTTAAGGTCATTTCTACTTTCCGAGCAACCTAGGGTCCACCCTAGGGCGTTCCTCCAACAGATTGAATAGTTAGGGACTTAGAAGTCAACGCCCGAACCATAAAATCCAAAAAAATACAATAGTGTTTCCATCGTATAACAGGAATAATTGCAACCAGTTTGAAAGTGATGGCCAATTCTACGTTCCAGGCAACCTAGGCATCACTCTATTGCGTTGCTCCACCAGATCGAATAGTTAGTGCCTTAGAAGTCAACGCCAGAAGCATAAAATCCAATAAAAATACAACTGTTTTTCCATCGTATAAAACGAATAATTGCGACCAGTATGAAACTAAAGGTCATTTCTACTTTCCGAGCAACCTAGGGTCCACCCTAGGGCGTTCCTCCAACAGATTGAATAGTTAGGGACTTAGAAGTCAACGCCCGAACCATAAAATGCAAAAAAAATACAATAGTGTTTCCATCGTATAACAGGAATAATTGCAACCAGTTTGAAAGTGATGGCCAATTCTACGTTCCGGGCAATCTAGGCTTCACTCTAGGGTGTTGCTCCACCAAATCGAACAGTTTGTGCGTTAGAAGTCAACGCCAGAAGCATAAAATACAATATAAATACAACAGCTTTTCCATCGTATAAAACGAATAATTGCAACCAGTGTGAGAGTAATGCTCATTTCTACGTTCCGAGCACCCTAGGCGTCACTCTAGGGCGTTGCTCCACCACATCTAATAGCAACGGCCTTAGAAGTCAACGCCAGAGGCATAAAATACAGTATAAATACAACAGCTTTTCCATCGTATAAAACGAATAATTGCAACCAGTGTGAAAGTTATGGTCATTTCTACATTCCGAGCAACCTAGGCTTCACTCTAGGGCGTTGCTCTACCAGATCGAATAGTTAGGTCCTTAGCAGTAAACGCCAGAAGCATAAAATACGATATATATACAACAGCTTTTCCACCGTATAAAAGGATTAATTGCAAACAGTGTGAAAGTAATGGTCATTTCTACGTTCCGGGCAACCTAGGCTTCACTCTGCGGCGTTGTTCCACCAGATCGAATAGTTAGGGCCTAAGAAGTGAACGCCAGTAGCATAAAATACAATATAAATATAACAGTTTTTCCATCGTATAAAACGAATAATAGCAACCAGTGTGAAAGTTCTGGTCATTTCTACGTTCCGGGCAACCTAGGCTTCACTCTAGGGCGTTGCTCCACCAGATCAAACAGTTAGGGCCTTAGAAGTCAACGCCCGAAGCATAAAATACAATATAAATATAACAGTTTTTCCATCGTATAAAACGAATAATTGCTACCAGTGTGAAAGTTATGGTCATTTCTACTTTCCGGGCAACCTAGGCTTCACCCTAGGGCGCTGTTCCACCAGATGGAGTAGTTAGGGCCTAAGAAGTGAACGCCAGAAGCATAAAATACAATATAAATATAACAGTTTTTCCATCGTATAAAACGAATAATTGCAACCTGTTTGAAAGTGATGGTCATTTCTACGTACCGGGCAACCTAGGCTTCATACTAGGGCGTTGCTCCACCAGATCGAATAGTTACGGCCCTAGAAGTCAACGCCCGAAGCATAAAATACAAAATAAATACAACAGTTTTTCCATCGTATAAAACGAATAATTGCAACCAGTGTGAAAGTTATGGTCATTTCTACGTTCCGGGCAACCTAGGCTTCACCCTAGGCCGTTGTTCCACCAGATCGAATAGTTAGGGCCTAAGAAGAGAACGCCAGAAGCATAAAATGCAATAAAAATACAACTGTTTTTCCATCGTATAACAGGATTAATTGCAACCAGTTTGAAAGTGATGGTCATTTCTCCTTTCCGGGCAACCTAGTCTTCACTCTAGGGCGTTGCTCCACTAGATCGGATAGCTAGGGCCTTAGAAGTCAACGCCAGAAGCATAAAATACAATATAAATACAACAGTTTTTCCATCGTATAAAACGAATAATGGCAACCAGTGTGAAAGTTATGGTCATTTCTACGTTCCGGGCAACCTAGGCTTCACTGTAGGGTGTTGCTCCACCAGATCGAAATGTTAGGGCCTAAGAAGTCAACGCCCGAAGCATAAAATACAATTAAGATGCAACAGTTTTTCCATCGTATAACAGGAGTAATTGCAAACAGTGTGAAAGTAACGGTATGTTCTACGTTACGGGAACGTCTGCTTCACTCAATGGCGGTGCTCCAGCAGATCAAATAGTCAGGTCCTTAGAAGTCAACGCCAGAAGAATTAAATACAAAATAGATACAACAGCCTTTACACCGTATAAAACGAATAATTGCAACCTGTGTGAAGATTATGGTCATATCTACGTTCCGAGCAGCCTAGGCTTCACTGCAGGGCGTTGCTCCACCAGATCGAAATGTTAGGGCCTAAGAAGTCGACGCCCGAAGCATAAAATACGATATAAATACAACAGCTTTTCCATCGTATAAAACGAATGCTTGCAACCAGCATGAAAGTTATGGTCATTTCTACTTTCCGAGCACCCTAGGCGTCACTCTAGGGCGTTGCTCCACCACATCTAATAGCTACGGCCTTAGAAGTCAACGCCAGAAGCATAAGATACAATAAAGATGCAACAGTTTTTCCATCGTATAACAGGAGTAATTGCAACCAGTTTGAAAGTGATGGCCAATTCTACGTTCCGGGCAACCTAGGTTTCACTCCAGGGCGTTGCTCCACCAGACCGAATAGTTACGGCCTAGGAAGTCAACGCCATAAGCATAAAATACGATATAAATACAACAGCTTTTCCATCGTATAAAACGAATAATTGCAACCAGTGTGAAACTAATGGTCATTTCCACGTTCCGGGCACCCTAGGCGTCACTCTAGGGCGTTGCTCCACCACATCTAATAGCTACGGCCTTAGAAGTCAACGCCAGAGCCATAAAATACAATATAAGTACAACAGCGTTTCCATCGTATAAAACGAATAATTGCAACCAGTGTGAAAGCAGTGGTCATTTCTACGTTCCGAGCAACCTAGGCTTCACTCTAGGGCGTTGCTCCACCAGATCGAAATGTTAGGGCCTAAGAAGTCAACGCCCGAAGCATAAAATTCGATATAAATACAACAGCTTTTCCATCGTATTAAATGAATAATTGCAAAAAGTGTGCAAGTAATGGTCATTTCTACTTTCGGAGCAACCTAGGCTTCACCCTAGGGCGTTGCTCCAACAGATTGAATAGTTAGGGCCTTAGAAGTCAACGCCCGAACCATAAAATGCAAAAAAAATACAACAGTGTTTCCATCATATAACAGGAATAATTGCAACCAGTTTGAAAGTGAAGGCCAATTCTACGTTCCGGGCAACCTAGGCTTCACTCTAGGGCGTTGCTCCACCAGATCGAATAGTTAGTGCCTTAGAAGTCAACGCCAGAAGCATAAAATACAATATAAATACAACAGTTTTTCCATTGTATAAAACGAATAATTGCAACCAGTTTGAAAGTGGTGGTCATTTCTACGTACCGGGCAACCTAGGCTTCACTCTATGGCGTTGCTCCACCAGATCGAATAGTTAGGACCCTAGAAGTCAACGCCCGAAGCATAAAATACGATGAAGATGCAACAGTTTTTCCATCGTATAAAACGAATAATTGCAACCAGTGTGAAAGTTATGGTCATTTCTACGTTCCGGGCAACCTAGGCTCCACCCAAGGCCGTTGTTCCATCAGATTGTATACTTAGGGCCTATGAAATCAACGCCAGAAGCATAAAATACAATATAAACATAACAGTTTTTCCATCGTATAAAACGAATAATTTCAACCAGTGTGAATGATATGGTCATTTCTACATTCCGAGCAACCTAGGCTTCACTCTAGGGCGTTGATCCACCAGATCGAATAGTTAGGGCCTAAGAAGTGAACGCCAGAAGCATAAAATGCAATAAAAATACAACAGTTTTTCCATCGTATAGCAGGAATAATTTGCAACCAGTGTGATGGTAGTGGTCATTTCTACGTTCCGGGCAACCCAGGTTTCACTCCAGGTCGTTGCTCCACCAGATCGAATAGTTACGGCCTAAGAAGTCAACGCCAGAAGCATAAAATACGATAAAGATGCAACAGTTTTTCCATCGTATAAAACGAATAATTGCAATCAGTGTGAAAGTTATGGTCACTTCTACATTCCGAGCAACCTAGGCTTCACTCTAGGGCGTTGCTCCACCAGATCGAATAGTTAGGTCCTTAGAAGTCAACGCAAGAAGCATAAAATACAATATAAATACAACAGTTTTTCCATCGTATAAAACGAATAATTGCAACCAGTATGAGACCTATGGACATTTCTACTTTCCGAGCAACCTAGGCTTCATCCTAGGGCGTTGCTCCAACAGATGGAATAGTTAGGGCCTCAGAAGTCAACGCCCGAACCATAAAATGCAAAAAAAATACAACAGTGTTTCCATCATATAACAGGAATAATTGCAACCAGTTTGAAAGTGATGGCCAATTCTACGTTCCGGGCAATCTAGGCTTCACTCTAGGGCGTGGCTCCACCGAATCGAACAGTTAGTGCGTTAGAAGTCACTGCCAGAAGCATAAAATACAATATAAATACAACAGCTTTTCCATCGAATAAAACGAATAATTGCAACCTGTGTGAAGGTAATGCTCATTTCTACGTTCCGAGCACCCTAGGCGTCACTCTAGGGCGTTGCTCCACCACATCTAATAGCAACGGCCTTAGAAGTCAACGCCAGAGGCATAAAACACAGTATAAATACAACAGCTTGTCCATCGTATAAAACGAATAATTGCAACCAGTGTGAAAGTTATGGTCATTTCTACATTCCGAGCAACCTAGGCTTCACTCTAGGGCGTTGCTCCACCAGATCGAATAGTTAGGTCCTTAGAAGTAAACCCCAGAAGCATAAAATACGATATATATACAACAGCTTTTCCACCGTATAAAAGGTATAATTGCAAACAGTGTGAAAGTAATGGTCATTTCTACGTTCCGGGCAACATAGGCTTCACTCTACGGGGTTGTTCCACCAGATCGAATAGTTAGGGCCTAAGAAGTGAACGCCAGAAGCATAAAATACAATATAGATATAACAGTTTTTCCATCGTATAAAACGAATAATAGCAACCATGGTGAAAGTTCTGGTCATTTCTACGTTCCGGGCAACCTAAGCTTCACTCTATGGGGTTGCTCCACCAGATCGAATAGTTAGGACCCTAGAAGTCAACGCCCGAAGCATAAAATACGATGAAGATGCAACAGTTTTTCCATCGTATAAAACGAATAATTGCAACCAGTGTGAAAGTTATGGTCATTTCTACGTTCCGGGCAACCTAGGCTCCACCCAAGGCCGTTGTTCCATCAGATTGTATACTTAGGGCCTATGAAATCAACGCCAGAAGCATAAAATACAATATAAACATAACAGTTTTTCCATCGTATAAAACGAATAATTTCAACCAGTGTGAATGTTATGGTCATTTCTACATTCCGAGCAACCTAGGCTTCACTCTAGGGCGTTGATCCACCAGATCGAATAGTTAGGGCCTAAGAAGTGAACGCCAGAAGCATAAAATGCAATAAAAATACAACAGTTTTTCCATCGTATAGCAGGAATAATTTGCAACCAGTGTGATGGTAGTGGTCATTTCTACGTTCCGGGCAACCCAGGTTTCACTCCAGGTCGTTGCTCCACCAGATCGAATAGTTACGGCCTAAGAAGTCAACGCCAGAAGCATAATATACGATAAAGATGCAACAGTTTTTCCATCGTATAAAACGAATAATTGCAATCAGTGTGAAAGTTATGGTCACTTCTACATTCCGAGCAACCTAGGCTTCACTCTAGGGCGTTGCTCCACCAGATCGAATAGTTAGGTCCTTAGAAGTCAACGCAAGAAGCATAAAATACAATATAAATACAACAGTTTTTCCATCGTATAGAACGAATAATTGCAACCAGTATGAGACCTATGGACATTTCTACTTTCCGAGCAACCTAGGCTTCATCCTAGGGCGTTGCTCCAACAGATGGAATAGTTAGGGCCTCAGAAGTCAACGCCCGAACCATAAAATGCAAAAAAAATACAACAGTGTTTCCATCATATAACAGGAATAATTGCAACCAGTTTGAAAGTGATGGCCAATTCTACGTTCCGGGCAATCGAGGCTTCACTCTAGGGCGTGGCTCCACCGAATCGAACAGTTAGTGCGTTAGAAGTCACTGCCAGAAGCATAAAATACAATATAAATACAACAGCTTTTCCATCGAATAAAACGAATAATTGCAACCTGTGTGAAGGTAATGCTCATTTCTACGTTCCGAGCACCCTAGGCGTCACTCTAGGGCGTTGCTCCACCACATCTAATAGCAACGGCCTTAGAAGTCAACGCCAGAGGCATAAAACACAGTATGAATACAACAGCTTGTCCATCGTATAAAACGAATAATTGCAACCAGTGTGAAAGTTATGGTCATTTCTACATTCCGAGCAACCTAGGCTTCACTCTAGGGCGTTGCTCCACCAGATCGAATAGTTAGGTCCTTAGAAGTAAACCCCAGAAGCATAAAATACGATATATATACAACAGCTTTTCCACCGTATAAAAGGTATAATTGCAAACAGTGTGAAAGTAATGGTCATTTCTACGTTCCGGGCAACATAGGCTTCACTCTACGGCGTTGTTCCACCAGATCGAATAGTTAGGGCCTAAGAAGTGAACGCCAGAAGCATAAAATACAATATAGATATAACAGTTTTTCCATCGTATAAAACGAATAATAGCAACCATGGTGAAAGTTCTGGTCATTTCTACGTTCCGGGCAACCTAAGCTTCACTCTAGGGCGTTGCTGCACCAGATTAAACAGTTAGGGCCTTAGAAGTCAACGCCCGAAGCATAAAATACAATATAAATACAACAGTCTTTCCATCGTATAAAACGAATAATTGCAACCAGTGTGAAAGTTATGGTCATTTCTACGTTGCGGGCAACCTAGGCTTCACCCAAGGCCGTTGTTCCATCAGATTGTATACTTAGGGCCTATGAAATCAACGCCAGAAGCATAAAATACAATATAAACATAACAGTTTTTCCATCGTATAAAACGAATAATTTCAACCAGTGTGAATGTTATGGTCATTTCTACATTCCGAGCAACCTAGGCTTCACTCTAGGGCGTTGATCCACCAGATAGAAGAGTTAGGGCCTTAGAAGTCAACGCCAGAAGCATAAAATTCAATAAAGATGCAACAGTTTTTCCATCGCATAGCAGGAATAACTGCAAACAGTGTGAAAGTACTGGTCATTTCTACGTTCCGGGTAACCTAGGCTACACTCTAGGGCGTTGTTCCACCAGATCGAACAGTTAGGGCCTAAGAAGGCAACGCCAGAAGCATAAAATACTATATAAATATAACAGTTTTTCCATCGTATAGAACGAATAATAGCAACCAGAGTGAAAGTTATGGTCATTTCTACATTCCGGGCAACCTAGGCTTCACCCCAGGGCGTTGTTCTACCAGGTCGAGTAGTTAGGGCATGAGAAGTGAACGCCAGCAGCATAAAATACAATATAAATACAACAGTTCTTCCATCATATAAAACGAATAATTGCAACCAGTGTGAAGTTAATGGTATGTTCTACGTTCCGGGCAGCGTAGGCTTCACTCTAGGGCGGTGCACCACCAGAACAAATAGTTAGGGCCTAGGAAGTCAACGCCAGAAGCATAAAATACGATAAAGATGCAACAGTTTTTCGATCGTATAAAAGGAATAATTGCAAACAGTGTGAAAGTAATGGTCATTTCTACGTTCGGGGCAACCCAGGCTTCACTCTAGGTTGTTGCTCCACCAGATCGAATAGCTAGCGACATAGAATTAAACGTCAGAAGCATAAAATACAATAAAAATACAACAGCTTTTTCATCGTATAACAGGAATTATTGCAACTAGTGTGAAAGTAATGGTCATTCCGACGTACCGGGCAACCTAGGCTTCACTCTAGGGCGTTGCTCCACCAGATCGAACAGTTAGGGCCTTAGAAGTCAACGCCAGAAGCATAAGATGCAATAAAGATGCAACAGTTTTTCCATCGTATAACACGAGTAATTGCAACCAGTGTGAAAGTTATGGTCATTTCTAAATTCCGAGCAACATAGGCTTCACTCTAGGGCGTTGCTCCACCTGATCGAATAGTTAGGGCCTAAGAAATCAACGCCAGAAGCATAAAATACAATATAAATATAACAGTTTTTCCATCGTATAAAACGAAGAATAGCATCCAGTGTGAAAGTTATGGTCATTTCTACGTTGCGGGCAACCTAGGCTTCACTCTAGGGCGGTGTTCCACCAGATCGAATATTTAGGGCCTAAGAAGTCAACGCCGGAAGCATAAAATGCAATATAAGTATAAAAGTTTTTCCATCGGATAAAACGGATAATAGCAACCAGTGTGAAAGTTATGGTCATATCTACGTTCCGGGGAACCTAGGTTTCACTGTAGGGTGTTGCTCCACCAGATCGAAATGTTAGGGCCTAAGAAGTCAACGCCCGAAGCATAAAATTCGATATAAATACAACAGCTTTTCCATCGTATTAAATGAATAATTGCAAAAAGTGTGCAAGTAATGGTCATTTCTACTTTCGGAGCAACCTAGGCTTCACCCTAGGGCGTTGCTCCAACAGATTGAATGGTTAGGGCCTTAGAAGTCAACGCCCGAACCATAAAATGCAAAAAAAATACAACAGTGTTTCCATCATATAACAGGAATAATTGCAACCAGTTTGAAAGTGAAGGCCAATTCTACGTTC
Organism: Calliopsis andreniformis; assembly: GCF_051401765.1. Taxonomy (NCBI): domain Eukaryota; kingdom Metazoa; phylum Arthropoda; class Insecta; order Hymenoptera; family Andrenidae; genus Calliopsis; species Calliopsis andreniformis. The sequence goes on from NW_027480433.1 coordinate 10,996,510, forward strand.
CGGGCAACCTAGGCTTCACTCTAGGGCGTTGCTCCACCAGATCGAATAGTTAGTGCCTTAGAAGTCAACGCCAGAAGCATAAAATACAATATAAATACAACAGTTTTTCCATTGTATAAAACGAATAATTGCTACCAGTATGAAACTTATGGTCATTTCCACTTTCTGAGCACCCTAAGCTTCACCCTAGGTCGTTGCTCCACCAGACCGAATAGTTACGGCCTAAGAAGTCAACGCCAGAAGCATAAAATACGATATAAATACAACAGCTTTTCCATCGTATAAAACGAATAATTGCAACCAGTGTGAAAGTTATGGTCATTTTTACGTTCCAAGCACCCTAGGCGTCACTCTAGGGCGTTGCTCCACCACATCTAATAGCTACGGCCTTAGAAGTCAACGCCAGAGCCATAAAATACAATATAAATACAACAGCGTTTCCATCGTATAAAACGAATAATTGCAACCAGTGTGAAAGCAGTGGTCATTTCTACGTTCCGAGCAACCTAGGCTTCACCCTTGGGCGTTGCTCCAACAGATTGAATAGTTAGGGCCTTAGAAGTCAACGCCCGAAGCATAAAATACAATATAAATATAACAGTTTTTCCATTGTATAAAACGAATAAATGCTACCAGTGTAAAAGTTATGGTCATTTCTGCGTTCCGGGCAACCTAGGCTTCACCCTAGGCCGTTGTTCCACCAGGTCGAATAATTAGGGCATGAGAAGCGAACGCCAGCAGCATAAAATACAATATAAATACAACAGTTCTTCCATCATATAAAACGAATAATTGCAACCAGTATGAAAGTTATGGTCATTTCTACGTTCCGGGCAACCTAGGCTTCACTCTAGGGCGTTGCTCCAACAGATGGAATAGTTAGGGCCTCAGAAGTCAACGCCCGAACCATAAAATGCAAAAAAAATACAACAGTGTTTCCATCATATAACAGGAATAATTGCAACCAGTTTGAAAGTGATGGCCAATTCTACGTTCCGGGCAATCTAGGCTTCACTCTAGGGCGTGGCTCCACCGAATCGAACAGCTAGTGCGTTAGAAGTCACTGCCAGAAGCATAAAATACAATATAAATACAACAGCTTTTCCATCGAATAAAACGAATAATTGCAACCTGTGTGAAGGTAATGCTCATTTCTACGTTCCGAGCACCCTAGGCGTCACTCTAGGGCGTTGCTCCACCACATCTAATAGCAACGGCCTTAGAAGTCAACGCCAGAGGCATAAAACACAGTATGAATACAACAGCTTGTCCATCGTATAAAACGAATAATTGCAACCAGTGTGAAAGTTATGGTCATTTCTACATTCCGAGCAACCTAGGCTTCACTCTAGGGCGTTGCTCCACCAGATTGAATAGTTAGGGCCTTAGAAGTCAACGCCGGAGGCATAAAATACAGTACAAATACAACAACTTTTCCATCGTGTAAAACGAATAATTGCAACCAGTGTGAAAGTTATGGTCATTTCTACATTCCGAGCAACCTAGGCTTCACTCTAGGGCGTTGCTCTACCAGATCGAATAGTTAGGTCCTTAGAAGTAAACGCCAGAAGCATAAAATACGATATATATACAACAGCTTTTCCATCGTATAAAACGAATAATTGCAACCAGTGTGAAAGTTATGGTCATTTCTACATTCCGAGCAACCTAGGCTTCACTCTAGGGCGTTGCTCCACCAGATCGAATAGTTAGGTCCTTAGAAGTAAACGCCAGAAGCATAAAATACGATATATATACAACCGCTTTTCCACCGTATAAAAGGTATAATTGCAAACAGTGTGAAAGTAATGGTCATTTCTACGTTCCGGGCAACCTATGCTTCACTCTACGGCGTTGTTCCACCAGATCGAATAGTTAGGGCCTAAGAAGTGAACGCCAGAAGCATAAAATACAAGATAGATATAACAGTTTTTCCATCGTATAAAACGAATAATAACAACCATGGTGAAAGTTCTGGTCATTTCTACGTTCCGGGCAACCTAGGCTTCACTCTAGGGCGTTGCTGCACCACATCTAATAGCAACGGCCTTAGAAGTCAACGCCGGAGGCATAAAATACAGTATAAATACAACAGCTTTTCCATCGTATAAAACGAATAATTGCAACCAGTGTGAAAGTTATGGTCATTTCTACATTCCGAGCAACCTAGGCATCACTCTAGGGCGTTGCTCTACCAGATCGAATAGTTAGGTCCTTAGAAATAAACGCCAGAAGCATAAAATACGATATATATACAACGGCTTTTCAATCGTATAAAACGAATAATTGCAACCAGTGTGAAAGTTATGGTCATTTCTACATTCCGAGCAACCTAGGCTTCACTCTAGGGCGTTGCTCCACCAGATCGAATAGTTAGGTCCTTAGACGTAAACGCCAGAAGCATAAAATACGATATATATACAACCGCTTTTCCACCGTATAAAAGGTATAATTGCAAACAGTGTGAAAGTAATGGTCATTTCTACGTTCCGGGCAACCTAGGCTTCACTCTATGGCGTTCTTCCACCACATCGAATAGCTGCGGCCTCAGAAGTCAACGCCTGAAGCATAAAATACAATAAAAATACAACAGTCTTTCCATCATATAAAACGAATAATTGCAACCAGTATGAAACTTATGGTCATTTCTACTTTCCGAGCAACCTAGGCTTCACCCTACGGCGTTGCTCCAACAGATTGAATAGTTAGGGACTTAGAAGCCAACGCCCGAAGCATAAAATGCAATAAAAATACAACAGTGTTTCCATCATATTACAGGAATAATAGCAACCAGTTTGAAAGTGATGGCCAATTCTACGTTCCAGGCAACCTAGGCATCACTCTATTGCGTTGCTCCACCAGATCGAATAGTTAGTGCCTTAGAAGTCAACGCCAGAAGCATAAAATACAATATAAATACAACAGTTTTTCCATCGTATAAAACGAATAATAACAACCATGGTGAAAGTTCTGGTCATTTCTACGTTCCGGGCAACCTAGGCTTCACTCTAGGGCGTTGCTGCACCAGATCAAACAGTTAGGGCCTTAGAAGTCAACGCCCGAAGCATAAAATACAATATAAATACAACAGTTTTTCCATCGTATAAAACGAATAATTTCAACCAGTGTGAATGTTATGGTCATTTCTACATTCCGAGCAACCTAGGCTTCACTCTAGGGCGTTGATCCACCAGATAGAAGAGTTAGGGCCTTAGAAGTCAACGCCAGAAGCATAAAATTCAATAAAGGTGCAACAGTTTTTCCATCGCATAGCAGGAATAACTGCAAACAGTGTGAAAGTACTGGTCATTTCTATGTTCCGGGTAACCTAGGCTACACTCTAGGGCGTTGTTCCACCAGATCGAACAGTTAGGGCCTAAGAAGGCAACGCTAGAAGCATAAAATACAATATAAATATAACAGTTTTTCCATCGTATAGAACGAATAATAGCAACCAGAGTGAAAGTTATGGTCATTTCTACATTCCGGGCAACCTAGGCTTCACCCCAGGGCGTTGTTCTACCAGGTCGAGTAGTTAGGGCATGAGAAGTGAACGCCAGCAGCATAAAATACAATATAAATACAACAGTTCTTCCATCATATAAAACGAATAATTGCAACCAGTGTGAAGTTAATGGTATGTTCTACGTTCCGGGCAGCATAGGCTTCACTCTAGGGCGGTGCACCACCAGATCAAATAGTTAGGGCCTAGGAAGTCAACGCCAGAAGCATAAAATACGATAAAGATGCAACAGTTTTTCGATCGTATAAAAGGAATAATTGCAAACAGTGTGAAAGTAATGGTCATTTCTACGTTCGGGGCAACCCAGGCTTCACTCTAGGTTGTTGCTCCACCAGATCGAATAGCTAGCGACATAGAATTAAACGTCAGAAGCATAAAATACAATAAAAATACAACAGCTTTTTCATCGTATAACAGGAATTATTGCAACTAGTGTGAAAGTAATGGTCATTCCGACGTACCGGGCAACCTAGGCTTCACTCTAGGGCGTTGCTCCACCAGATCGAACAGTTAGGGCCTTAGAAGTCAACGCCAGAAGCATAAGATGCATTAAAGATGCAACAGTTTTTCCATCGTATAACACGAGTAATTGCAACCAGTGTGAAAGTTATGGTCATTTCTAAATTCCGAGCAACATAGGCTTCACTCTAGGGCGTTGCTCCACCTGATCGAATAGTTAGGGCCTAAGAAATCAACGCCAGAAGCATAAAATACAATATAAATATAACAGTTTTTCCATCGTATAAAACGAAGAATAGCATCCAGTGTGAAAGTTATGGTCATTTCTACGTTGCGGGCAACCTAGGCTTCACTCTAGGGCGGTGTTCCACCAGATCGATTATTTAGGGCCTAAGAAGTCAACGCCGGAAGCATAAAATGCAATATAAGTATAAAAGTTTTTCCATCGGATAAAACGGATAATAGCAACCAGTGTGAAAGTTATGGTCATATCTACGTTCCGGGGAACCTAGGTTTCACTGTAGGGTGTTGCTCCACCAGATCGAAATGTTAGGGCCTAAGGAGTCAACGCCCGAAGCATAAAATTCGATATAAATACAACAGCTTTTCCATCGTATTAAATGAATAATTGCAAAAAGTGTGCAAGTAATGGTCATTTCTACTTTCGGAGCAACCTAGGCTTCACCCTAGGGCGTTGCTCCAACAGATTGAATGGTTAGGGCCTTAGAAGTCAACGCCCGAACCATAAAATGCAAAAAAAATACAACAGTGTTTCCATCATATAACAGGAATAATTGCAACCAGTTTGAAAGTGAAGGCCAATTCTACGTTCCGGGCAACCTAGGCTTCACTCTAGGGCGTTGCTCCACCAGATCGAATAGTTACTGCCTTAGAAGTCAACGCCAGAAGCATAAAATACAATATAAATACAACAGTTTTTCCATTGTATAAAACGAATAATTGCTACCAGTATGAAACTTATGGTCATTTCCACTTTCTGAGCACCCTAAGCTTCACCCTAGGTCGTTGCTCCACCAGACCGAATAGTTACGGCCTAAGAAGTCAACGCCAGAAGCATAAAATACGATATAAATACAACAGCTTTTCCATCGTATAAAACGAATAATTGCAACCAGTGTGAAAGTTATGGTCATTTTTACGTTCCAAGCACCCTAGGCGTCACTCTAGGGCGTTGCTCCACCACATCTAATAGCTACGGCCTTAGAAGTCAACGCCAGAGCCATAAAATACAATATAAATACAACAGCGTTTCCATCGTATAAAACGAATAATTGCAACCAGTGTGAAAGCAGTGGTCATTTCTACGTTCCGAGCAACCTAGGCTTCACCCTTGGGCGTTGCTCCAACAGATTGAATAGTTAGGGCCTTAGAAGTCAACGCCCGAAGCATAAAATACAATATAAATATAACAGTTTTTCCATTGTATAAAACGAATAAATGCTACCAGTGTAAAAGTTATGGTCATTTCTGCGTTCCGGGCAACCTAGGCTTCACCCTAGGGCGTTGTTCCACCAGGTCGAATAATTAGGGCATGAGAAGCGAACGCCAGCAGCATAAAATACAATATAAATACAACAGTTCTTCCATCATATAAAACGAATAATTGCAACCAGTATGAAAGTTATGGTCATTTCTACGTTCCGGGCAACCTAGGCTTCACTCTAGGGCGTTGCTCCAACAGATGGAATAGTTAGGGCCTCAGAAGTCAACGCCCGAACCATAAAATGCAAAAAAAATACAACAGTGTTTCCATCATATAACAGGAATAATTGCAACCAGTTTGAAAGTGATGGCCAATTCTACGTTCCGGGCAATCTAGGCTTCACTCTAGGGCGTGGCTCCACCGAATCGAACAGTTAGTGCGTTAGAAGTCACTGCCAGAAGCATAAAATACAATATAAATACAACAGCTTTTCCATCGAATAAAACGAATAATTGCAACCTGTGTGAAGGTAATGCTCATTTCTACGTTCCGAGCACCCTAGGCGTCACTCTAGGGCGTTGCTCCACCACATCTAATAGCAACGGCCTTAGAAGTCAACGCCAGAGGCATAAAACACAGTATAAATACAACAGCTTGTCCATCGTATAAAACGAATAATTGCAACCAGTGTGAAAGTTATGGTCATTTCTACATTCCGAGCAACCTAGGCTTCACTCTAGGGCGTTGCTCCACCAGATCGAATAGTTAGGTCCTTAGAAGTAAACCCCAGAAGCATAAAATACGATATATATACAACAGCTTTTCCACCGTATAAAAGGTATAATTGCAAACAGTGTGAAAGTAATGGTCATTTCTACATTCCGAGCAACCTAGGCTTCACTCTAGGGCGTTGCTCCACCAGATCGAATAGTTAGTGCCTTAGAAGTCAACGCCAGAAGCATAAAATACAATATAAATACAACAGTTTTTCCATTGTATAAAACGAATAATTGCTACCAGTATGAAACTTATGGTCATTTCCACTTTCTGAGCAACCTAGGCTTCACCCTAGGTCGTTGCTCCACCAGACCGAATAGTTACGGCCTAAGAAGTCAACGCCAGAAGCATAAAATACGATATAAATACAACAGCTTTTCCATCGTATAAAACGAATAATTGCAACCATTGTGAAAGTAATGGTCATTTCTACGTTCCGAGCACCCTAGGCGTCACTCTAGGGCGTTGCTCCACCACATCTAATATGTACGGCCTTAGAAGTCAACGCCAGAGCCATAAAATACAATATAAATACAACAGCGTTTCCATCGTATAAAACGAATAATTGCAACCAGTGTGAAAGCAGTGGTCATTTCTACGTTCCGAGCAACCTAGGCTTCACTCTAGGGCGTTGCTCTACCAGATCGAATAGCAACGGCCTTAGAAGTCAACGCCAGAGGCATAAAATACAGTATAAATACAACAGTTTTTCCATCGTATATAACGAATAATTGCAATCAGTGTGAAAGTTATGGTCATTTCTACATTTCGAGCAACCTAGGCTTCACTCTAGGGCGTTGCTCCACCAGATCGAATAGTTAGGTCCTTAGAAGTCAACGCCAGAAGCATAAAATACGATATAAATACAACAGCTTTCCCATCGTACAAAAGGAATAATTGCAAACAGTGTGGAAGTATTGGTCATTTCTACGTTCCGGGCAACCTAGGCTTCACCCTACGGCTTTGTGCCACCAGATCGAATAGTTAGGGACTAAGAAGCCTGCACCAGAAGAATAAAACACAAAATAAATACAACAGCCTTTACACCGTATAAAACGAATAAGTGCAACCTGTGTGAAGGTTATGGTCATATCTACGTTCCGGGCAAACTAGTCTTCACTGTCGGGCGTTTCTCCACCAGATCGAAATGTTAGGGCCTAAGAAGTCAACGCCCGAAGCATAAAATACGATATAAATACAACAGCATTTCCATCGTATTAAACGAATAATTGCAAACAGTGTGAAAGTAGTGGTCATTTCTACGTTCCGGGCAACCTAGGCTTCACTGTATGGCGTTCTTCCACCACATCGAATAGCTACGGCCTCAGAAGTCCACGCCTGAAGCATAAAATACAATAAAAATACAACAGTCTTTTCATCGTATAACAGGAATAATTGCAACAAGCGTGAAAGTAATGATCATTTCGGTGTTTCGGGCATCCTAGAGTTAACTCTGAGGCATTGCTCCACCTGAGCGAATAATTAGGGCCTTAGAAATCAACGCCAGAAGCATAAAATACAATATAAATACAACAGCTTTTCCATCGTATAAAACGAATAATTGCAACCATTGTGAAAGTAATGGTCATTTCTACGTTCCGAGCACCCTAGGCGTCACTCTAGGGCGTTGCTCCACCACATCTAATATGTACGGCCTTAGAAGTCAACGTCAGAGCCATAAAATACAATATAAATACAACAGCGTTTCCATCGTATAAAACGAATAATTGCAACCAGTGTGAAAGCAGTGGTCATTTCTACGTTCCGAGCAACCTAGGCTTCACTCTAGGGCGTTGCTCTACCAGATCGAATAGCAACGGCCTTAGAAGTCAACGCCAGCGGCATAAAATACAGTATAAATACAACAGTTTTTCCATCGTATATAACGAATAATTGCAATCAGTGTGAAAGTTATGGTCATTTCTACATTTCGAGCAACCTAGGCTTCACTCTAGGGCGTTGCTCCACCAGATCGAATAGTTAGGTCCTTAGAAGTCAACGCCAGAAGCATAAAATACGATATAAATACAACAGCTTTCCCATCGTACAAAAGGAATAATTGCAAACAGTGTGGAAGTATTGGTCATTTCTACGTTCCGGGCAACCTAGGCTTCACCCTACGGCTTTGTGCCACCAGATCGAATAGTTAGGGACTAAGAAGCCTGCACCAGAAGAATAAAACACAAAATAAATACAACAGCCTTTACACCGTATAAAACGAATAAGTGCAACCTGTGTGAAGGTTATGGTCATATCTACGTTCCGGGCAAACTAGGCTTCACTGTCGGGCGTTTCTCCACCAGATCGAAATGTTAGGGCCTAAGAAGTCAACGCCCGAAGCATAAAATACGATATAAATACAACAGCATTTCCATCGTATTAAACGAATAATTGCAAACAGTGTGAAAGTAGTGGTCATTTCTACGTTCCGGGCAACCTAGGCTTCACTGTATGGCGTTCTTCCACCACATCGAATAGCTACGGCCTCAGAAGTCCACGCCTGAAGCATAAAATACAATAAAAATACAACAGTCTTTTCATCGTATAACAGGAATAATTGCAACAAGCGTGAAAGTAATGATCATTTCGATGTTTCGGGCATCCTAGAGTTAACTCTGAGGCATTGCTCCACCTGAGCGAATAATTAGGGCCTTAGAAATCAACGCCAGAAGCATAAAATACAATATAAATACAAAAGTTTTTCCATCGTATAAAACGAATAATTGCTACGAGTGTAAAAGCTATGGTCATTTCTACGTCCCGGGCAACCTAGGCTTCAACCTAGGTCGTTGTTCCACCAGATCGAATAGTTAGGGCCTAAGAAGTGAACGCCAGAAGCATAAAATGCAATAAAAATACAACAGTTTTTCCATCGTGTAGCAGGAATAATTTGCAACCAGTGTGATGGTAGTGGTCATTTCTACGTTCCAGGCAACCCAGGTTTCACTCCAGGTCGTTGCTCCACCAGATCGAATAGTTACGGCCTAAGAAGTCAACGCCAGAAGCATAAAATACGATAAAGATGCAACAGTTTTTCCATCGTATAAAACGAATAATTGCAATCAGTGTGAAAGTTATGGTCACTTCTACACTCCGAGCAACCTAGGCTTCACTCTAGGGCGTTGCTCCACCAGATCGAATATTTAGGTCCTTAGAAGTCAACGCAAGAAGCATAAAATACAATATAAATACAACAGTTTTTCCATCGTATAAAACGAATAATTGCAACCAGTATGAGACCTATGGACATTTCTACTTTCCGAGCAACCTAGGCTTCATCCTAGGGCGTTGCTCCAACAGATGGAATAGTTAGGGCCTCAGAAGTCAACGCCCGAACCATAAAATGCAAAAAAAATTCAACAGTGTTTCCATCATATAACAGGAATAATTGCAACCAGTTTGAAAGTGATGGCCAATTCTACGTTCCGGGCAATCTAGGCTTCACTCTAGGGCGTGGCTCCACCGAATCGAACAGTTAGTGCGTTAGAAGTCACTGCCAGAAGCATAAAATACAATATAAATACAACAGCTTTTCCATCGAATAAAACGAATAATTGCAACCTGTGTGAAGGTAATGCTCATTTCTACGTTCCGAGCACCCTAGGCGTCACTCTAGGGCGTTGCTCCACCACATCTAATAGCAACGGCCTTAGAAGTCAACGCCAGAGGCATAAAACACAGTATAAATACAACAGCTTGTCCATCGTATAAAACGAATAATTGCAACCAGTGTGAAAGTTATGGTCATTTCTACATTCCGAGCAACCTAGGCTTCACTCTAGGGCGTTGCTCCACCAGATCGAATAGTTAGGTCCTTAGAAGTAAACCCCAGAAGCATAAAATACGATATATATACAACAGCTTTTCCACCGTATAAAAGGTATAATTGCAAACAGTGTGAAAGTAATGGTCATTTCTACGTTCCGGGCAACATAGGCTTCACTCTACGGCGTTGTTCCACCAGATCGAATAGTTAGGGCCTAAGAAGTGAACGCCAGAAGCATAAAATACAATATAGATATAACAGTTTTTCCATCGTATAAAACGAATAATAGCAACCATGGTGAAAGTTCTGGTCATTTCTACGTTCCGGGCAACCTAGGCTTCACTCTAGGGCGTTGCTGCACCAGATCAAACAGTTAGGGCCTTAGAAGTCAACGCCCGAAGCATAAAATACAATATAAATACAACAGTTTTTCCATCGTATAAAACGAATAATTGCAACCTGTGTGAAAGTAATGGTCATTTCTACGTTCCGGGCAACATAGGCTTCACTCTGGGGCGTTGCTCCACCACATCTAATAGCTACGGCCTTAGATGTCAACGGCAGAAGCATAAGATACAATAAAGATGCAACAGTTTTTCCATCGTATAACAGGAGTAATTGCAACCAGTGTGAAGTTAATGGTATGTTCTACGTTCCGGGCAACGTAGGCTTCACCCTAGGGCGGTGCTCCAACAGATCAAATAGTTAGGGCCTAGGAAGTCAACGCCAGAAGCATAAAATACGATAAAGATGCAACAGTTTTTCCATCGTATAAAAGGAATAATTGCAACCAGTGTGAAAGTTATGGTCATTTCTAAATTCCGAGCAACATAGGCTTCACTCTAGGGCGTTGCTCCACCTGATCGAATAGTTAGGGCCTAAGAAATCAAGGCCAGAAGCATAAAATACAATATAAATACAACAGTTTTTCCATCGTATAAAACGAATAATTGCAACCAGTGTGAAAGTTATGGTCATTTCTACGTTCCGGGCAACCTAGGCTTCACCCTAGGCCGTTATTCCACCAGATCGAATAGTTAGGGCCTAAGCAGTGAACGCCAGAAGCATAAAATCCAATAAAAATACAACTGTTTTTCCATCGTATAAAACGAATAATTGCGACCAGTATGAAACTTAAGGTCATTTCTACTTTCCGAGCAACCTAGGGTCCACCCTAGGGCGTTCCTCCAACAGATTGAATAGTTAGGGACTTAGAAGTCAACGCCCGAACCATAAAATCCAAAAAAATACAATAGTGTTTCCATCGTATAACAGGAATAATTGCAACCAGTTTGAAAGTGATGGCCAATTCTACGTTCCAGGCAACCTAGGCATCACTCTATTGCGTTGCTCCACCAGATCGAATAGTTAGTGCCTTAGAAGTCAACGCCAGAAGCATAAAATCCAATAAAAATACAACTGTTTTTCCATCGTATAAAACGAATAATTGCGACCAGTATGAAACTTAAGGTCATTTCTACTTTCCGAGCAACCTAGGGTCCACCCTAGGGCGTTCCTCCAACAGATTGAATAGTTAGGGACTTAGAAGTCAACGCCCGAACCATAAAATGCAAAAAAAATACAATAGTGTTTCCATCGTATAACAGGAATAATTGCAACCAGTTTGAAAGTGATGGCCAATTCTACGTTCCGGGCAATCTAGGCTTCACTCTAGGGTGTTGCTCCACCAAATCGAACAGTTTGTGCGTTAGAAGTCAACGCCAGAAGCATAAAATACAATATAAATACAACAGCTTTTCCATCGTATAAAACGAATAATTGCAACCAGTGTGAGAGTAATGCTCATTTCTACGTTCCGAGCACCCTAGGCGTCACTCTAGGGCGTTGCTCCACCACATCTAATAGCAACGGCCTTAGAAGTCAACGCCAGAGGCATAAAATACAGTATAAATACAACAGCTTTTCCATCGTATAAAACGAATAATTGCAACCAGTGTGAAAGTTATGGTCATTTCTACATTCCGAGCAACCTAGGCTTCACTCTAGGGCGTTGCTCTACCAGATCGAATAGTTAGGTCCTTAGCAGTAAACGCCAGAAGCATAAAATACGATATATATACAACAGCTTTTCCACCGTATAAAAGGATTAATTGCAAACAGTGTGAAAGTAATGGTCATTTCTACGTTCCGAGCAACCTAGGCTTCACTCTGCGGCGTTGCTCCACCACATCTAATAGCAACGGCCTTAGAAGTCAACGCCCGAAGCATAAAATACAATATAAATATAACAGTTTTTCCATCGTATAAAACGAATAATTGCTACCAGTGTGAAAGTTATGGTCATTTCTACTTTCCGGGCAACCTAGGCTTCACCCTAGGGCGCTGTTCCACCAGATGGAGTAGTTAGGGCCTAAGAAGTGAACGCCAGAAGCATAAAATACAATATAAATATAACAGTTTTTCCATCGTATAAAACGAATAATTGCAACCTGTTTGAAAGTGATGGTCATTTCTACGTACCGGGCAACCTAGGCTTCATACTAGGGCGTTGCTCCACCAGATCGAATAGTTACGGCCCTAGAAGTCAACGCCCGAAGCATAAAATACAAAATAAATACAACAGTTTTTCCATCGTATAAAACGAATAATTGCAACCAGTGTGAAAGTTATGGTCATTTCTACGTTCCGGGCAACCTAGGCTTCACCCTAGGCCGTTGTTCCACCAGATCGAATAGTTAGGGCCTAAGAAGAGAACGCCAGAAGCATAAAATGCAATAAAAATACAACTGTTTTTCCATCGTATAACAGGATTAATTGCAACCAGTTTGAAAGTGATGGTCATTTCTCCTTTCCGGGCAACCTAGTCTTCACTCTAGGGCGTTGCTCCACTAGATCGGATAGCTAGGGCCTTAGAAGTCAACGCCAGAAGCATAAAATACAATATAAATACAACAGTTTTTCCATCGTATAAAACGAATAATGGCAACCAGTGTGAAAGTTATGGTCATTTCTACGTTCCGGGCAACCTAGGCTTCACTGTAGGGTGTTGCTCCACCAGATCGAAATGTTAGGGCCTAAGAAGTCAACGCCCGAAGCATAAAATACAATTAAGATGCAACAGTTTTTCCATCGTATAACAGGAGTAATTGCAAACAGTGTGAAAGTAACGGTATGTTCTACGTTACGGGAACGTCTGCTTCACTCAATGGCGGTGCTCCAGCAGATCAAATAGTCAGGTCCTTAGAAGTCAACGCCAGAAGAATTAAATACAAAATAGATACAACAGCCTTTACACCGTATAAAACGAATAATTGCAACCTGTGTGAAGATTATGGTCATATCTACGTTCCGAGCAGCCTAGGCTTCACTGCAGGGCGTTGCTCCACCAGATCGAAATGTTAGGGCCTAAGAAGTCGACGCCCGAAGCATAAAATACGATATAAATACAACAGCTTTTCCATCGTATAAAACGAATGCTTGCAACCAGCATGAAAGTTATGGTCATTTCTACTTTCCGAGCACCCTAGGCGTCACTCTAGGGCGTTGCTCCACCACATCTAATAGCTACGGCCTTAGAAGTCAACGCCAGAAGCATAAGATACAATAAAGATGCAACAGTTTTTCCATCGTATAACAGGAGTAATTGCAACCAGTTTGAAAGTGATGGCCAATTCTACGTTCCGGGCAACCTAGGTTTCACTCCAGGGCGTTGCTCCACCAGACCGAATAGTTACGGCCTAAGAAGTCAACGCCATAAGCATAAAATACGATATAAATACAACAGCTTTTCCATCGTATAAAACGAATAATTGCAACCAGTGTGAAACTAATGGTCATTTCCACGTTCCGGGCACCCTAGGCGTCACTCTAGGGCGTTGCTCCACCACATCTAATAGCTACGGCCTTAGAAGTCAACGCCAGAGCCATAAAATACAATATAAGTACAACAGCGTTTCCATCGTATAAAACGAATAATTGCAACCAGTGTGAAAGCAGTGGTCATTTCTACGTTCCGAGCAACCTAGGCTTCACTCTAGGGCGTTGCTCCACCAGATCGAAATGTTAGGGCCTAAGAAGTCAACGCCCGAAGCATAAAATTCGATATAAATACAACAGCTTTTCCATCGTATTAAATGAATAATTGCAAAAAGTGTGCAAGTAATGGTCATTTCTACTTTCGGAGCAACCTAGGCTTCACCCTAGGGCGTTGCTCCAACAGATTGAATAGTTAGGGCCTTAGAAGTCAACGCCCGAACCATAAAATGCAAAAAAAATACAACAGTGTTTCCATCATATAACAGGAATAATTGCAACCAGTTTGAAAGTGAAGGCCAATTCTACGTTCCGGGCAACCTAGGCTTCACTCTAGGGCGTTGCTCCACCAGATCGAATAGTTAGTGCCTTAGAAGTCAACGCCAGAAGCATAAAATACAATATAAATACAACAGTTTTTCCATTGTATAAAACGAATAATTGCAACCAGTTTGAAAGTGGTGGTCATTTCTACGTACCGGGCAACCTAGGCTTCACTCTATGGCGTTGCTCCACCAGATCGAATAGTTAGGACCCTAGAAGTCAACGCCCGAAGCATAAAATACGATGAAGATGCAACAGTTTTTCCATCGTATAAAACGAATAATTGCAACCAGTGTGAAAGTTATGGTCATTTCTACGTTCCGGGCAACCTAGGCTCCACCCAAGGCCGTTGTTCCATCAGATTGTATACTTAGGGCCTATGAAATCAACGCCAGAAGCATAAAATACAATATAAACATAACAGTTTTTCCATCGTATAAAACGAATAATTTCAACCAGTGTGAATGATATGGTCATTTCTACATTCCGAGCAACCTAGGCTTCACTCTAGGGCGTTGATCCACCAGATCGAATAGTTAGGGCCTAAGAAGTGAACGCCAGAAGCATAAAATGCAATAAAAATACAACAGTTTTTCCATCGTATAGCAGGAATAATTTGCAACCAGTGTGATGGTAGTGGTCATTTCTACGTTCCGGGCAACCCAGGTTTCACTCCAGGTCGTTGCTCCACCAGATCGAATAGTTACGGCCTAAGAAGTCAACGCCAGAAGCATAAAATACGATAAAGATGCAACAGTTTTTCCATCGTATAAAACGAATAATTGCAATCAGTGTGAAAGTTATGGTCACTTCTACATTCCGAGCAACCTAGGCTTCACTCTAGGGCGTTGCTCCACCAGATCGAATAGTTAGGTCCTTAGAAGTCAACGCAAGAAGCATAAAATACAATATAAATACAACAGTTTTTCCATCGTATAAAACGAATAATTGCAACCAGTATGAGACCTATGGACATTTCTACTTTCCGAGCAACCTAGGCTTCATCCTAGGGCGTTGCTCCAACAGATGGAATAGTTAGGGCCTCAGAAGTCAACGCCCGAACCATAAAATGCAAAAAAAATACAACAGTGTTTCCATCATATAACAGGAATAATTGCAACCAGTTTGAAAGTGATGGCCAATTCTACGTTCCGGGCAATCTAGGCTTCACTCTAGGGCGTGGCTCCACCGAATCGAACAGTCAGTGCGTTAGAAGTCACTGCCAGAAGCATAAAATACAATATAAATACAACAGCTTTTCCATCGAATAAAACGAATAATTGCAACCTGTGTGAAGGTAATGCTCATTTCTACGTTCCGAGCACCCTAGGCGTCACTCTAGGGCGTTGCTCCACCACATCTAATAGCAACGGCCTTAGAAGTCAACGCCAGAGGCATAAAACACAGTATAAATACAACAGCTTGTCCATCGTATAAAACGAATAATTGCAACCAGTGTGAAAGTTATGGTCATTTCTACATTCCGAGCAACCTAGGCTTCACTCTAGGGCGTTGCTCCACCAGATCGAATAGTTAGGTCCTTAGAAGTAAACCCCAGAAGCATAAAATACGATATATATACAACAGCTTTTCCACCGTATAAAAGGTATAATTGCAAACAGTGTGAAAGTAATGGTCATTTCTACGTTCCGGGCAACATAGGCTTCACTCTACGGGGTTGTTCCACCAGATCGAATAGTTAGGGCCTAAGAAGTGAACGCCAGAAGCATAAAATACAATATAGATATAACAGTTTTTCCATCGTATAAAACGAATAATAGCAACCATGGTGAAAGTTCTGGTCATTTCTACGTTCCGGGCAACCTAAGCTTCACTCTATGGGGTTGCTCCACCAGATCGAATAGTTAGGACCCTAGAAGTCAACGCCCGAAGCATAAAATACGATGAAGATGCAACAGTTTTTCCATCGTATAAAACGAATAATTGCAACCAGTGTGAAAGTTATGGTCATTTCTACGTTCCGGGCAACCTAGGCTCCACCCAAGGCCGTTGTTCCATCAGATTGTATACTTAGGGCCTATGAAATCAACGCCAGAAGCATAAAATACAATATAAACATAACAGTTTTTCCATCGTATAAAACGAATAATTTCAACCAGTGTGAATGTTATGGTCATTTCTACATTCCGAGCAACCTAGGCTTCACTCTAGGGCGTTGATCCACCAGATCGAATAGTTAGGGCCTAAGAAGTGAACGCCAGAAGCATAAAATGCAATAAAAATACAACAGTTTTTCCATCGTATAGCAGGAATAATTTGCAACCAGTGTGATGGTAGTGGTCATTTCTACGTTCCGGGCAACCCAGGTTTCACTCCAGGTCGTTGCTCCACCAGATCGAATAGTTACGGCCTAAGAAGTCAACGCCAGAAGCATAATATACGATAAAGATGCAACAGTTTTTCCATCGTATAAAACGAATAATTGCAATCAGTGTGAAAGTTATGGTCACTTCTACATTCCGAGCAACCTAGGCTTCACTCTAGGGCGTTGCTCCACCAGATCGAATAGTTAGGTCCTTAGAAGTCAACGCAAGAAGCATAAAATACAATATAAATACAACAGTTTTTCCATCGTATAGAACGAATAATTGCAACCAGTATGAGACCTATGGACATTTCTACTTTCCGAGCAACCTAGGCTTCATCCCAGGGCGTTGCTCCAACAGATGGAATAGTTAGGGCCTCAGAAGTCAACGCCCGAACCATAAAATGCAAAAAAAATACAACAGTGTTTCCATCATATAACAGGAATAATTGCAACCAGTTTGAAAGTGATGGCCAATTCTACGTTCCGGGCAATCTAGGCTTCACTCTAGGGCGTGGCTCCACCGAATCGAACAGTTAGTGCGTTAGAAGTCACTGCCAGAAGCATAAAATACAATATAAATACAACAGCTTTTCCATCGAATAAAACGAATAATTGCAACCTGTGTGAAGGTAATGCTCATTTCTACGTTCCGAGCACCCTAGGCGTCACTCTAGGGCGTTGCTCCACCACATCTAATAGCAACGGCCTTAGAAGTCAACGCCAGAGGCATAAAACACAGTATGAATACAACAGCTTGTCCATCGTATAAAACGAATAATTGCAACCAGTGTGAAAGTTATGGTCATTTCTACATTCCGAGCAACCTAGGCTTCACTCTAGGGTGTTGCTCCACCAGATCGAATAGTTAGGTCCTTAGAAGTAAACCCCAGAAGCATAAAATACGATATATATACAACAGCTTTTCCACCGTATAAAAGGTATAATTGCAAACAGTGTGAAAGTAATGGTCATTTCTACGTTCCGGGCAACATAGGCTTCACTCTACGGCGTTGTTCCACCAGATCGAATAGTTAGGGCCTAAGAAGTGAACGCCAGAAGCATAAAATACAATATAGATATAACAGTTTTTCCATCGTATAAAACGAATAATAGCAACCATGGTGAAAGTTCTGGTCATTTCTACGTTCCGGGCAACCTAAGCTTCACTCTAGGGCGTTGCTGCACCAGATTAAACAGTTAGGGCCTTAGAAGTCAACGCCCGAAGCATAAAATACAATATAAATACAACAGTCTTTCCATCGTATAAAACGAATAATTGCAACCAGTGTGAAAGTTATGGTCATTTCTACGTTGCGGGCAACCTAGGCTTCACCCAAGGCCGTTGTTCCATCAGATTGTATACTTAGGGCCTATGAAATCAACGCCAGAAGCATAAAATACAATATAAACATAACAGTTTTTCCATCGTATAAAACGAATAATTTCAACCAGTGTGAATGTTATGGTCATTTCTACATTCCGAGCAACCTAGGCTTCACTCTAGGGCGTTGATCCACCAGATAGAAGAGTTAGGGCCTTAGAAGTCAACGCCAGAAGCATAAAATTCAATAAAGATGCAACAGTTTTTCCATCGCATAGCAGGAATAACTGCAAACAGTGTGAAAGTACTGGTCATTTCTACGTTCCGGGTAACCTAGGCTACACTCTAGGGCGTTGTTCCACCAGATCGAACAGTTAGGGCCTAAGAAGGCAACGCCAGAAGCATAAAATACTATATAAATATAACAGTTTTTCCATCGTATAGAACGAATAATAGCAACCAGAGTGAAAGTTATGGTCATTTCTACATTCCGGGCAACCTAGGCTTCACCCCAGGGCGTTGTTCTACCAGGTCGAGTAGTTAGGGCATGAGAAGTGAACGCCAGCAGCATAAAATACAATATAAATACAACAGTTCTTCCATCATATAAAACGAATAATTGCAACCAGTGTGAAGTTAATGGTATGTTCTACGTTCCGGGCAGCGTAGGCTTCACTCTAGGGCGGTGCACCACCAGAACAAATAGTTAGGGCCTAGGAAGTCAACGCCAGAAGCATAAAATACGATAAAGATGCAACAGTTTTTCGATCGTATAAAAGGAATAATTGCAAACAGTGTGAAAGTAATGGTCATTTCTACGTTCGGGGCAACCCAGGCTTCACTCTAGGTTGTTGCTCCACCAGATCGAATAGCTAGCGACATAGAATTAAACGTCAGAAGCATAAAATACAATAAAAATACAACAGCTTTTTCATCGTATAACAGGAATTATTGCAACTAGTGTGAAAGTAATGGTCATTCCGACGTACCGGGCAACCTAGGCTTCACTCTAGGGCGTTGCTCCACCAGATCGAACAGTTAGGGCCTTAGAAGTCAACGCCAGAAGCATAAGATGCAATAAAGATGCAACAGTTTTTCCATCGTATAACACGAGTAATTGCAACCAGTGTGAAAGTTATGGTCATTTCTAAATTCCGAGCAACATAGGCTTCACTCTAGGGCGTTGCTCCACCTGATCGAATAGTTAGGGCCTAAGAAATCAACGCCAGAAGCATAAAATACAATATAAATATAACAGTTTTTCCATCGTATAAAACGAAGAATAGCATCCAGTGTGAAAGTTATGGTCATTTCTACGTTGCGGGCAACCTAGGCTTCACTCTAGGGCGGTGTTCCACCAGATCGAATATTTAGGGCCTAAGAAGTCAACGCCGGAAGCATAAAATGCAATATAAGTATAAAAGTTTTTCCATCGGATAAAACGGATAATAGCAACCAGTGTGAAAGTTATGGTCATATCTACGTTCCGGGGAACCTAGGTTTCACTGTAGGGTGTTGCTCCACCAGATCGAAATGTTAGGGCCTAAGAAGTCAACGCCCGAAGCATAAAATTCGATATAAATACAACAGCTTTTCCATCGTATTAAATGAATAATTGCAAAAAGTGTGCAAGTAATGGTCATTTCTACTTTCGGAGCAACCTAGGCTTCACCCTAGGGCGTTGCTCCAACAGATTGAATGGTTAGGGCCTTAGAAGTCAACGCCCGAACCATAAAATGCAAAAAAAATACAACAGTGTTTCCATCATATAACAGGAATAATTGCAACCAGTTTGAAAGTGAAGGCCAATTCTACGTTCCGGGCAACCTAGGCTTCACTCTAGGGCGTTGCTCCACCAGATCGAATAGTTAGTGCCTTAGAAGTCAACGCCAGAAGCATAAAATACAATATAAATACAACAGTTTTTCCATTGTATAAAACGAATAATTGCTACCAGTATGAAACTTATGGTCATTTCCACTTTCTGAGCACCCTAAGCTTCACCCTAGGTCGTTGCTCCACCAGACCGAATAGTTACGGCCTAAGAAGTCAACGCCAGAAGCATAAAATACGATATAAATACAACAGCTTTTCCATCGTATAAAACGAATAATTGCAACCAGTGTGAAAGTTATGGTCATTTTTACGTTCCGAGCACCCTAGGCGTCACTCTAGGGCGTTGCTCCACCACATCTAATAGCTACGGCCTTAGAAGTCAACGCCAGAGCCATAAAATACAATATAAATACAACAGCGTTTCCATCGTATAAAACGAATAATTGCAACCAGTGTGAAAGCAGTGGTCATTTCTACGTTCCGAGCAACCTAGGCTTCACCCTTGGGCGTTGCTCCAACAGATTGAATAGTTAGGGCCTTAGAAGTCAACGCCCGAAGCATAAAATACAATATAAATATAACAGTTTTTCCATTGTATAAAACGAATAAATGCTACCAGTGCAAAAGTTATGGTCATTTCTGCGTTCCGGGCAACCTAGGCTTCACCCTAGGGCGTTGTTCCACCAGGTCGAATAATTAGGGCATGAGAAGCGAACGCCAGCAGCATAAAATACAATATAAATACAACAGTTCTTCCATCATATAAAACGAATAATTGCAACCAGTATGAAAGTTATGGACATTTCTACGTTCCGGGCAACCTAGGTTTCACTCTATGGCGTTCTTCCACCACATCGAATAGCTGCGGCCTCAGAAGTCAACGCCTGAAGCATAAAATACAATAAAAATACAACAGTCTTTCCATCATATAAAACGAATAATTGCAACCAGTATGAAACTTATGGTCATTTCTACTTTCCGAGCAACCTAGGCTTCACCCTACGGCGTTGCTCCAACAGATTGAATAGTTAGGGACTTAGAAGCCAACGCCCGAAGCATAAAACGCAATAAAAATACAACAGTGTTTCCATCATATTACAGGAATAATTGCAACCAGATTGAAGGTGATGGCCAATTCTACGTTCCAGGCAACCTAGGCATCACTCTATTGCGTTGCTCCACCAGATCGAATAGTTAGTGCCTTAGAAGTCAACGCCAGAAGCATAAAATACGATGAAGATGCAAAAGTTTTTCCATCGTATAAAACGAATAATTGCAACCAGTGTGAAAGTTATGGTCATTTCTACGTTCCGGGCAACCTAGGCTCCACCCAAGGCCGTTGTTCCATCAGATTGTATACTTAGGGCCTATGAAATCAACGCCAGAAGCATAAAATACAATATAAACATAACAGTTTTTCCATCGTATAAAACGAATAATTTCAACCAGTGTGAATGTTATGGTCATTTCTACATTCCGAGCAACCTAGGCTTCACTCTAGGGCGTTGATCCACCAGATAGAAGAGTTAGGGCCTTAGAAGTCAACGCCAGAAGCATAAAATTCAATAAAGATGCAACAGTTTTTCCATCGCATAGCAGGAATAACTGCAAACAGTGTGAAAGCAGTGGTCATTTCTACGTTCCGAGCAACCTAGGCTTCACCCTTGGGCGTTGCTCCAACAGATTGAATAGTTAGGGCCTTAGAAGTCAACGCCCGAAGCATAAAATACAATATAAATATAACAGTTTTTCCATTGTATAAAACGAATAAATGCTACCAGTGTAAAAGTTATGGTCATTTCTGCGTTCCGGGCAACCTAGGCTTCACCCTAGGGCGTTGTTCCACCAGGTCGAATAATTAGGGCATGAGAAGCGAACGCCAGCAGCATAAAATACAATATAAATACAACAGTTCTTCCATCATATAAAACGAATAATTGCAACCAGTATGAAAGTTATGGTCATTTCTACGTTCCGGGCAACCTAGGCTTCACTCTATGGCGTTCTTCCACCACATCGAATAGCTGCGGCCTCAGAAGTCAACGCCTGAAGCATAAAATACAATAAAAATACAACAGTCTTTCCATCATATAAAACGAATAATTGCAACCAGTATGAAACTTATGGTCATTTCTACTTTCCGAGCAACCTAGGCTTCACCCTACGGCGTTGCTCCAACAGATTGAATAGTTAGGGACTTAGAAGCCAACGCCCGAAGCATAAAATGCAATAAAAATACAACAGTGTTTCCATCATATTACAGGAATAATTGCAACCAGTTTGAAAGTGATGGCCAATTCTACGTTCCAGGCAACCTAGGCATCACTCTATTGCGTTGCTACACCAGATCGAATAGTTAGTGCCTTAGAAGTCAACGCCAGAAGCATAAAATACAATATAAATACAACAGTTTTTCCATCGTATTAAACGAATAATTGCAACCAGTATGAGACCTATGGACATTTCTACTTTCCGAGCAACCTAGGCTTCACCCTAGGGCGTTGCTCCAACAGATGGAATAGTTAGGGCCTCAGAAGTCAACGCCCGAACCATAAAATGCAAAAAAAATACAACAGTGTTTCCATCATATGACAGGAATAATTGCAACCAGTTTGAAAGTGATGGCCAATTCTACGTTCCGGGCAATCTAGGCTTCACTCCAGGGTGTTGCTCCACCAAATCGAACAGTTAATGCGTTAGAAGTCAACGCCAGAAGCATAAAATACAATATAAATACAACAGCTTTTCCATCGTATAAAACGAATAATTGCAACCAGTGTGAAAGTAATGCTCATTTCTACGTTCCGAGCACCCTAGGCGTCACTCTAGGGCGTTGCTCCACCACATCTAATAGCAACGGCCTTAGAAGTCAACGCCGGAGGCATAAAATACAGTACAAATACAACAACTTTTCCATCGTATAAAACGAATAATTGCAACCAGTGTGAAAGTTATGGTCATTTCTACATTCCGAGCAACCTAGGCTTCACTCTAGGGCGTTGCTCTACCAGATCGAATAGTTAGGTCCTTAGAAGTAAACGCCAGAAGCATAAAATACGATATATATACAACAGCTTTTCCATCGTATAAAACGAATAATTGCAACCAGTGTGAAAGTTATGGTCATTTCTACATTCCGAGCAACCTAGGCTTCGCTCTAGGGCGTTGCTCCACCAGATCGAATAGTTAGGTCCTTAGAAGTAAACGCCAGAAGCATAAAATACGATATATATACAACCGCTTTTCCACCGTATAAAAGGTATAATTGCAAACAGTGTGAAAGTAATGGTCATTTCTACGTTCCGGGCAACCTATGCTTCACTCTACGGCGTTGTTCCACCAGATCGAATAGTTAGGGCCTAAGAAGTGAACGCCAGAAGCATAAAATACAAGATAGATATAACAGTTTTTCCATCGTATAAAACGAATAATAACAACCATGGTGAAAATTCTGGTCATTTCTACGTTCCGGGCAACCTAGGCTTCACTCTAGGGCGTTGCTGCACCACATCTAATAGCAACGGCCTTAGAAGTCAACGCCGGAGGCATAAAATACAGTATAAATACAACAGCTTTTCCATCGTATAAAACGAATAATTGCAACCAGTGTGAAAGTTATGGTCATTTCTACATTCCGAGCAACCTAGGCATCACTCTAGGGCGTTGCTCTACCAGATCGAATAGTTAGGTCCTTAGAAATAAACGCCAGAAGCATAAAATACGATATATATACAACGGCTTTTCAATCGTATAAAACGAATAATTGCAACCAGTGTGAAAGTTATGGTCATTTCTACATTCCGAGCAACCTAGGCTTCACTCTAGGGCGTTGCTCCACCAGATGGAATAGTTAGGTCCTTAGACGTAAACGCCAGAAGCATAAAATACGATATATATACAACCGCTTTTCCACCGTATAAAAGGTATAATTGCAAACAGTGTGAAAGTAATGGTCATTTCTACGTTCCGGGCAACCTAGGCTTCACTCTATGGCGTTCTTCCACCACATCGAATAGCTGCGGCCTCAGAAGTCAACGCCTGAAGCATAAAATACAATAAAAATACAACAGTCTTTCCATCATATAAAACGAATAATTGCAACCAGTATGAAACTTATGGTCATTTCTACTTTCCGAGCAACCTAGGCTTCACCCTACGGCGTTGCTCCAACAGATTGAATAGTTAGGGACTTAGAAGCCAACGCCCGAAGCATAAAATGCAATAAAAATACAACAGTGTTTCCATCATATTACAGGAATAATTGCAACCAGTTTGAAAGTGATGGCCAATTCTACGTTCCAGGCAACCTAGGCATCACTCTATTGCGTTGCTCCACCAGATCGAATAGTTAGTGCCTTAGAAGTCAACGCCAGAAGCATAAAATACAATATAAATACAACAGTTTTTCCATCGTATAAAACGAATAATAACAACCATGGTGAAAGTTCTGGTCATTTCTACGTTCCGGGCAACTTAGGCTTCACTCTAGGGCGTTGCTGCACCAGATCAAACAGTTAGGGCCTTAGAAGTCAACGCCCGAAGCATAAAATACAATATAAATACAACAGTTTTTCCATCGTATAAAACGAATAATTTCAACCAGTGTGAATGTTATGGTCATTTCTACATTCCGAGCAACCTAGGCTTCACTCTAGGGCGTTGATCCACCAGATAGAAGAGTTAGGGCCTTAGAAGTCAACGCCAGAAGCATAAAATTCAATAAAGGTGCAACAGTTTTTCCATCGCATAGCAGGAATAACTGCAAACAGTGTGAAAGTACTGGTCATTTCTATGTTCCGGGTAACCTAGGCTACACTCTAGGGCGTTGTTCCACCAGATCGAACAGTTAGGGCCTAAGAAGGCAACGCTAGAAGCATAAAATACAATATAAATATAACAGTTTTTCCATCGTATAGAACGAATAATAGCAACCAGAGTGAAAGTTATGGTCATTTCTACATTCCGGGCAACCTAGGCTTCACCCCAGGGCGTTGTTCTACCAGGTCGAGTAGTTAGGGCATGAGAAGTGAACGCCAGCAGCATAAAATACAATATAAATACAACAGTTCTTCCATCATATAAAACGAATAATTGCAACCAGTGTGAAGTTAATGGTATGTTCTACGTTCCGGGCAGCGTAGGCTTCACTCTAGGGCGGTGCACCACCAGATCAAATAGTTAGGGCCTAGGAAGTCAACGCCAGAAGCATAAAATACGATAAAGATGCAACAGTTTTTCGATCGTATAAAAGGAATAATTGCAAACAGTGTGAAAGTAATGGTCATTTCTACGTTCGGGGCAACCCAGGCTTCACTCTAGGTTGTTGCTCCACCAGATCGAATAGCTAGCGACATAGAATTAAACGTCAGAAGCATAAAATACAATAAAAATACAACAGCTTTTTCATCGTATAACAGGAATTATTGCAACTAGTGTGAAAGTAATGGTCATTCCGACGTACCGGGCAACCTAGGCTTCACTCTAGGGCGTTGCTCCACCAGATCGAACAGTTAGGGCCTTAGAAGTCAACGCCAGAAGCATAAGATGCAATAAAGATGCAACAGTTTTTCCATCGTATAACACGAGTAATTGCAACCAGTGTGAAAGTTATGGTCATTTCTAAATTCCGAGCAACATAGGCTTCACTCTAGGGCGTTGCTCCACCTGATCGAATAGTTAGGGCCTAAGAAATCAACGCCAGAAGCATAAAATACAATATAAATATAACAGTTTTTCCATCGTATAAAACGAAGAATAGCATCCAGTGTGAAAGTTATGGTCATTTCTACGTTGCGGGCAACCTAGGCTTCACTCTAGGGCGGTGTTCCACCAGATCGAATATTTAGGGCCTAAGAAGTCAACGCCGGAATCATAAAATGCAATATAAGTATAAAAGTTTTTCCATCGGATAAAACGGATAATAGCAACCAGTGTGAAAGTTATGGTCATATCTACGTTCCGGGGAACCTAGGTTTCACTGTAGGGTGTTGCTCCACCAGATCGAAATGTTAGGGCCTAAGAAGTCAACGCCCGAAGCATAAAATTCGATATAAATACAACAGCTTTTCCATCGTATTAAATGAATAATTGCAAAAAGTGTGCAAGTAATGGTCATTTCTACTTTCGGAGCAACCTAGGCTTCACCCTAGGGCGTTGCTCCAACAGATTGAATGGTTAGGGCCTTAGAAGTCAACGCCCGAACCATAAAATGCAAAAAAAATACAACAGTGTTTCCATCATATAACAGGAATAATTGCAACCAGTTTGAAAGTGAAGGCCAATTCTACGTTCCGGGCAACCTAGGCTTCACTCTAGGGCGTTGCTCCACCAGATCGAATAGTTAGTGCCTTAGAAGTCAACGCCAGAAGCATAAAATACAATATAAATACAACAGTTTTTCCATTGTATAAAACGAATAATTGCTACCAGTATGAAACTTATGGTCATTTCCACTTTCTGAGCACCCTAAGCTTCACCCTAGGTCGTTGCTCCACCAGACCGAATAGTTACGGCCTAAGAAGTCAACGCCAGAAGCATAAAATACGATATAAATACAACAGCTTTTCCATCGTATAAAACGAATAATTGCAACCAGTGTGAAAGCAGTGGTCATTTCTACGTTCCGAGCAACCTAGGCTTCACCCTTGGGCGTTGCTCCAACAGATTGAATAGTTAGGGCCTTAGAAGTCAACGCCCGAAGCATAAAATACAATATAAATATAACAGTTTTTCCATTGTATAAAACGAATAAATGCTACCAGTGTAAAAGTTATGGTCATTTCTGCGTTCCGGGCAACCTAGGCTTCACCCTAGGCCGTTGTTCCACCAGGTCGAATAATTAGGGCATGAGAAGCGAACGCCAGCAGCATAAAATACAATATAAATACAACAGTTCTTCCATCATATAAAACGAATAATTGCAACCAGTATGAAAGTTATGGTCATTTCTACGTTCCGGGCAACCTAGGCTTCACTCTAGGGCGTTGCTCCAACAGATGGAATAGTTAGGGCCTCAGAAGTCAACGCCCGAACCATAAAATGCAAAAAAAATACAACAGTGTTTCCATCATATAACAGGAATAATTGCAACCAGTTTGAAAGTGATGGCCAATTCTACGTTCCGGGCAATCTAGGCTTCACTCTAGGGCGTGGCTCCACCGAATCGAACAGTTAGTGCGTTAGAAGTCACTGCCAGAAGCATAAAATACAATATAAATACAACAGCTTTTCCATCGAATAAAACGAATAATTGCAACCTGTGTGAAGGTAATGCTCATTTCTACGTTCCGAGCACCCTAGGCGTCACTCTAGGGCGTTGCTCCACCACATCTAATAGCAACGGCCTTAGAAGTCAACGCCAGAGGCATAAAACACAGTATGAATACAACAGCTTGTCCATCGTATAAAACGAATAATTGCAACCAGTGTGAAAGTTATGGTCATTTCTACATTCCGAGCAACCTAGGCTTCACTCTAGGGCGTTGCTCCACCAGATCGAATAGTTAGGTCCTTAGAAGTAAACCCCAGAAGCATAAAATACGATATATATACAACAGCTTTTCCACCGTATAAAAGGTATAATTGCAAACAGTGTGAAAGTAATGGTCATTTCTACATTCCGAGCAACCTAGGCTTCACTCTAGGGCGTTGCTCCACCAGATCGAATAGTTAGGTCCTTAGAAGTAAACGCCAGAAGCATAAAATACGATATATATACAACCGCTTTTCCACCGTATAAAAGGTATAATTGCAAACAGTGTGAAAGTAATGGTCATTTCTACGTTCCGGGCAACCTATGCTTCACTCTACGGCGTTGTTCCACCAGATCGAATAGTTAGGGCCTAAGAAGTGAACGCCAGAAGCATAAAATACAAGATAGATATAACAGTTTTTCCATCGTATAAAACGAATAATAACAACCATGGTGAAAGTTCTGGTCATTTCTACGTTCCGGGCAACCTAGGCTTCACTCTAGGGCGTTGCTGCACCACATCTAATAGCAACGGCCTTAGAAGTCAACGCCGGAGGCATAAAATACAGTATAAATACAACAGCTTTTCCATCGTATAAAACGAATAATTGCAACCAGTGTGAAAGTTATGGTCATTTCTACATTCCGAGCAACCTAGGCATCACTCTAGGGCGTTGCTCTACCAGATCGAATAGTTAGGTCCTTAGAAATAAACGCCAGAAGCATAAAATACGATATATATACAACGGCTTTTCAATCGTATAAAACGAATAATTGCAACCAGTGTGAAAGTTATGGTCATTTCTACATTCCGAGCAACCTAGGCTTCACTCTAGGGCGTTGCTCCACCAGATCGAATAGTTAGGTCCTTAGACGTAAACGCCAGAAGCATAAAATACGATATATATACAACCGCTTTTCCACCGTATAAAAGGTATAATTGCAAACAGTGTGAAAGTAATGGTCATTTCTACGTTCCGGGCAACCTAGGCTTCACTCCATGGCGTTCTTCCACCACATCGAATAGCTGCGGCCTCAGAAGTCAACGCCTGAAGCATAAAATACAATAAAAATACAACAGTCTTTCCATCATATAAAACGAATAATTGCAACCAGTATGAAACTTATGGTCATTTCTACTTTCCGAGCAACCTAGGCTTCACCCTACGGCGTTGCTCCAACAGATTGAATAGTTAGGGACTTAGAAGCCAACGCCCGAAGCATAAAATGCAATAAAAATACAACAGTGTTTCCATCATATTACAGGAATAATTGCAACCAGTTTGAAAGTGATGGCCAATTCTACGTTCCAGGCAACCTAGGCATCACTCTATTGCGTTGCTCCACCAGATCGAATAGTTAGTGCCTTAGAAGTCAACGCCAGAAGCATAAAATACAATATAAATACAACAGTTTTTCCATCGTATAAAACGAATAATAACAACCATGGTGAAAGTTCTGGTCATTTCTACGTTCCGGGCAACCTAGGCTTCACTCTAGGGCGTTGCTGCACCAGATCAAACAGTTAGGGCCTTAGAAGTCAACTCCCGAAGCATAAAATACAATATAAATACAACAGTTTTTCCATCGTATAAAACGAATAATTTCAACCAGTGTGAATGTTATGGTCATTTCTACATTCCGAGCAACCTAGGCTTCACTCTAGGGCGTTGATCCACCAGATAGAAGAGTTAGGGCCTTAGAAGTCAACGCCAGAAGCATAAAATTCAATAAAGGTGCAACAGTTTTTCCATCGCATAGCAGGAATAACTGCAAACAGTGTGAAAGTACTGGTCATTTCTATGTTCCGGGTAACCTAGGCTACACTCTAGGGCGTTGTTCCACCAGATCGAACAGTTAGGGCCTAAGAAGGCAACGCCAGAAGCATAAAATACAATATAAATATAACAGTTTTTCCATCGTATAGAACGAATAATAGCAACCAGAGTGAAAGTTATGGTCATTTCTACATTCCGGGCAACCTAGGCTTCACCCCAGGGCGTTGTTCTACCAGGTCGAGTAGTTAGGGCATGAGAAGTGAACGCCAGCAGCATAAAATACAATATAAATACAACAGTTCTTCCATCATATAAAACGAATAATTGCAACCAGTGTGAAGTTAATGGTATGTTCTACGTTCCGGGCAGCGTAGGCTTCACTCTAGGGCGGTGCACCACCAAATCAAATAGTTAGGGCCTAGGAAGTCAACGCCAGAAGCATAAAATACGATAAAGATGCAACAGTTTTTCGATCGTATAAAAGGAATAATTGCAAACAGTGTGAAAGTAATGGTCATTTCTACGTTCCGGGCAACCCAGGCTTCACTCTAGGTTGTTGCTCCACCAGATCGAATAGCTAGCGACATAGAATTAAACGTCAGAAGCATAAAATACAATAAAAATACAACAGCTTTTTCATCGTATAACAGGAATTATTGCAACTAGTGTGAAAGTAATGGTCATTCCGACGTACCGGGCAACCTAGGCTTCACTCTAGGGCGTTGCTCCACCAGATCGAACAGTTAGGGCCTTAGAAGTCAACGCCAGAAGCATAAGATGCAATAAAGATGCAACAGTTTTTCCATCGTATAACACGAGTAATTGCAACCAGTGTGAAAGTTATGGTCATTTCTAAATTCCGAGCAACATAGGCTTCACTCTAGGGCGTTGCTCCACCTGATCGAATAGTTAGGGCCTAAGAAATCAACGCCAGAAGCATAAAATACAATATAAATATAACAGTTTTTCCATCGTATAAAACGAAGAATAGCATCCAGTGTGAAAGTTATGGTCATTTCTACGTTGCGGGCAACCTAGGCTTCACTCTAGGGCGGTGTTCCACCAGATCGAATATTTAGGGCCTAAGAAGTCAACGCCGGAAGCATAAAATGCAATATAAGTATAAAAGTTTTTCCATCGGATAAAACGGATAATAGCAACCAGTGTGAAAGTTATGGTCATATCTACGTTCCGGGGAACCTAGGTTTCACTGTAGGGTGTTGCTCCACCAGATCGAAATGTTAGGGCCTAAGAAGTCAACGCCCGAAGCATAAAATTCGATATAAATACAACAGCTTTTCCATCGTATTAAATGAATAATTGCAAAAAGTGTGCAAGTAATGGTCATTTCTACTTTCGGAGCAACCTAGGCTTCACCCTAGGGCGTTGCTCCAACAGATTGAATGGTTAGGGCCTTAGAAGTCAACGCCCGAACCATAAAATGCAAAAAAAATACAACAGTGTTTCCATCATATAACAGGAATAATTGCAACCAGTTTGAAAGTGAAGGCCAATTCTACGTTCCGGGCAACCTAGGCTTCACTCCATGGCGTTCTTCCACCACATCGAATAGCTGCGGCCTCAGAAGTCAACGCCTGAAGCATAAAATACAATAAAAATACAACAGTCTTTCCATTATATAAAACGAATAATTGCAACCAGTATGAAACTTATGGTCATTTCTACTTTCCGAGCAACCTAGGCTTCACCCTACGGCGTTGCTCCAACAGATTGAATAGTTAGGGACTTAGAAGCCAACGCCCGAAGCATAAAATGCAATAAAAATACAACAGTGTTTCCATCATATTACAGGAATAATTGCAACCAGTTTGAAAGTGATGGCCAATTCTACGTTCCAGGCAACCTAGGCATCACTCTATTGCGTTGCTCCACCAGATCGAATAGTTAGTGCCTTAGAAGTCAACGCCAGAAGCATAAAATACAATATAAATACAACAGTTTTTCCATCGTATAAAACGAATAATAACAACCATGGTGAAAGTTCTGGTCATTTCTACGTTCCGGGCAACCTAGGCTTCACTCTAGGGCGTTGCTGCACCAGATCAAACAGTTAGGGCCTTAGAAGTCAACTCCCGAAGCATAAAATACAATATAAATACAACAGTTTTTCCATCGTATAAAACGAATAATTTCAACCAGTGTGAATGTTATGGTCATTTCTACATTCCGAGCAACCTAGGCTTCACTCTAGGGCGTTGATCCACCAGATAGAAGAGTTAGGGCCTTAGAAGTCAACGCCAGAAGCATAAAATTCAATAAAGGTGCAACAGTTTTTCCATCGCATAGCAGGAATAACTGCAAACAGTGTGAAAGTACTGGTCATTTCTATGTTCCGGGTAACCTAGGCTACACTCTAGGGCGTTGTTCCACCAGATCGAACAGTTAGGGCCTAAGAAGGCAACGCCAGAAGCATAAAATACAATATAAATATAACAGTTTTTCCATCGTATAGAACGAATAATAGCAACCAGAGTGAAAGTTATGGTCATTTCTACATTCCGGGCAACCTAGGCTTCACCCCAGGGCGTTGTTCTACCAGGTCGAGTAGTTAGGGCATGAGAAGTGAACGCCAGCAGCATAAAATACAATATAAATACAACAGTTCTTCCATCATATAAAACGAATAATTGCAACCAGTGTGAAGTTAATGGTATGTTCTACGTTCCGGGCAGCGTAGGCTTCACTCTAGGGCGGTGCACCACCAAATCAAATAGTTAGGGCCTAGGAAGTCAACGCCAGAAGCATAAAATACGATAAAGATGCAACAGTTTTTCGATCGTATAAAAGGAATAATTGCAAACAGTGTGAAAGTAATGGTCATTTCTACGTTCCGGGCAACCCAGGCTTCACTCTAGGTTGTTGCTCCACCAGATCGAATAGCTAGCGACATAGAATTAAACGTCAGAAGCATAAAATACAATAAAAATACAACAGCTTTTTCATCGTATAACAGGAATTATTGCAACTAGTGTGAAAGTAATGGTCATTCCGACGTACCGGGCAACCTAGGCTTCACTCTAGGGCGTTGCTCCACCAGATCGAACAGTTAGGGCCTTAGAAGTCAACGCCAGAAGCATAAGATGCAATAAAGATGCAACAGTTTTTCCATCGTATAACACGAGTAATTGCAACCAGTGTGAAAGTTATGGTCATTTCTAAATTCCGAGCAACATAGGCTTCACTCTAGGGCGTTGCTCCACCTGATCGAATAGTTAGGGCCTAAGAAATCAACGCCAGAAGCATAAAATACAATATAAATATAACAGTTTTTCCATCGTATAAAACGAAGAATAGCATCCAGTGTGAAAGTTATGGTCATTTCTACGTTGCGGGCAACCTAGGCTTCACTCTAGGGCGGTGTTCCACCAGATCGAATATTTAGGGCCTAAGAAGTCAACGCCGGAAGCATAAAATGCAATATAAGTATAAAAGTTTTTCCATCGGATAAAACGGATAATAGCAACCAGTGTGAAAGTTATGGTCATATCTACGTTCCGGGGAACCTAGGTTTCACTGTAGGGTGTTGCTCCACCAGATCGAAATGTTAGGGCCTAAGAAGTCAACGCCCGAAGCATAAAATTCGATATAAATACAACAGCTTTTCCATCGTATTAAATGAATAATTGCAAAAAGTGTGCAAGTAATGGTCATTTCTACTTTCGGAGCAACCTAGGCTTCACCCTAGGGCGTTGCTCCAACAGATTGAATGGTTAGGGCCTTAGAAGTCAACGCCCGAACCATAAAATGCAAAAAAAATACAACAGTGTTTCCATCATATAACAGGAATAATTGCAACCAGTTTGAAAGTGAAGGCCAATTCTACGTTCCGGGCAACCTAGGCTTCACTCTAGGGCGTTGCTCCACCAGATCGAATAGTTAGTGCCTTAGAAGTCAACGCCAGAAGCATAAAATACAATATAAATACAACAGTTTTTCCATTGTATAAAACGAATAATTGCTACCAGTATGAAACTTATGGTCATTTCCACTTTCTGAGCACCCTAAGCTTCACCCTAGGTCGTTGCTCCACCAGACCGAATAGTTACGGCCTAAGAAGTCAACGCCAGAAGCATAAAATACGATATAAATACAACAGCTTTTCCATCGTATAAAACGAATAATTGCTACCAGTGTGAAAGTTATGGTCATTTCTACTTTCCGGGCAACCTAGGCTTCACCCTAGGGCGCTGTTCCACCAGATGGAGTAGTTAGGGCCTAAGAAGTGAACGCCAGAAGCATAAAATACAATATAAATATAACAGCTTTTCCATCGTATAAAACGAATAATTGCAACCAGTGTGAAAGTTATGGTCATTTTTACGTTCCGAGCACCCTAGGCGTCACTCTAGGGCGTTGCTCCACCACATCTAATAGCTACGGCCTTAGAAGTCAACGCCAGAGCCATAAAATACAATATAAATACAACAGCGTTTCCATCGTATAAAACGAATAATTGCAACCAGTGTGAAAGCAGTGATCATTTCTACGTTCCGAGCAACCTAGGCTTCACCCTTGGGCGTTGCTCCAACAGATTGAATAGTTAGGGCCTTAGAAGTCAACGCCCGAAGCTTTAAATACAATATAAATATAACAGTTTTTCCATTGTATAAAACGAATAAATGCTACCAGTGTAAAAGTTATGGTCATTTCTGCGTTCCGGGCAACCTAGGCTTCACCCTAGGGCGTTGTTCCACCAGGTCGAATAATTAGGGCATGAGAAGCGAACGCCAGCAGCATAAAATACAATATAAATACAACAGTTCTTCCATCATATAAAACGAATAATTGCAACCTGTATGAAAGTTATGGTCATTTCTACGTTCCGGGCAACCTAGGCTTCACTCTAGGGCGTTGCTGCACCAGATCAAACAGTTAGGGCCTTAGAAGTCAACGCCCGAAGCATAAAATACAATATAAATACAACAGTTTTTCCATCGTATAAAACGAATAATTTCAACCAGTGTGAATGTTATGGTCATTTCTACATTCCGAGCAACCTAGGCTTCACTCTAGGGCGTTGATCCACCAGATAGAAGAGTTAGGGCCTTAGAAGTCAACGCCCGAAGCATAAAATTCAATAAAGGTGCAACAGTTTTTCCATCGCATAGCAGGAATAACTGCAAACAGTGTGAAAGTACTGGTCACTTCTACGTTCCGGGTAACCTAGGCTACACTCTAGGGCGTTGTTCCACCAGATCGAACAGTTAGGGCCTAAGAAGGCAACGCCAGAAGCATAAAATACAATATAAATATAACAGTTTTTCCATCGTATAGAACGAATAATAGCAACCAGAGTGAAAGTTATGGTCATTTCTACATTCCGGGCAACCTAGGCTTCACCCCAGGGCGTTGTTCTACCAGGTCGAGTAGTTAGGGCATGAGAAGTGAACGCCAGCAGCATAAAATACAATGTAAATACAACTGTTCTTCCATCATATAAAACGAATAATTGCAACCAGTGTGAAGTTAATGGTATGTTCTACGTTCCGGGCAGCGTAGGCTTCACTCTAGGGCGGTGCACCACCAGATCAAATAGTTAGGGCCTAGGAAGTCAACGCCAGAAGCATAAAATACGATAAAGATGCAACAGTATTTCGATCGTATAAAAGGAATAATTGCAAACAGTGTGAAAGTAATGGTCATTTCTACGTTCGGGGCAACCCAGGCTTCACTCTAGGTTGTTGCTCCACCAGATCGAATAGCTAGCGACATAGAATTAAACGTCAGAAGCATAAAATACAATAAAAATACAACAGCTTTTTCATCGTATAACAGGAATTATTGCAACTAGTGTGAAAGTAATGGTCATTCCGACGTACCGGGCAACCTAGGCTTCACTCTAGGGCGTTGCTCCACCAGATCGAACAGTTAGGGCCTTAGAAGTCAACGCCAGAAGCATAAGATGCAATAAAGATGCAACAGTTTTTCCATCGTATAACACGAGTAATTGCAACCAGTGTGAAAGTTATGGTCATTTCTAAATTCCGAGCAACATAGGCTTCACTCTAGGGCGTTGCTCCACCTGATCGAATAGTTAGGGCCTAAGAAATCAACGCCAGAAGCATAAAATACAATATAAATATAACAGTTTTTCCATCGTATAAAACGAAGAATAGCATCCAGTGTGAAAGTTATGGTCATTTCTACGTTGCGGGCAACCTAGGCTACACTCTAGGGCGGTGTTCCACCAGATCGAATATTTAGGGCCTAAGAAGTCAACGCCGGAAGCATAAAATGCAATATAAGTATAAAAGTTTTTCCATCGGATAAAACGGATAATAGCAACCAGTGTGAAAGTTATGGTCATATCTACGTTCCGGGGAACCTAGGTTTCACTGTAGGGTGTTGCTCCACCAGATCGAAATGTTAGGGCCTAAGAAGTCAACGCCCGAAGCATAAAATTCGATATAAATACAACAGCTTTTCCATCGTATTAAATGAATAATTGCAAAAAGTGTGCAAGTAATGGTCATTTCTACTTTCGGAGCAACCTAGGCTTCACCCTAGGGCGTTGCTCCAACAGATTGAATGGTTAGGGCCTTAGAAGTCAACGCCCGAACCATAAAATGCAAAAAAAATACAACAGTGTTTCCATCATATAACAGGAATAATTGCAACCAGTTTGAAAGTGAAGGCCAATTCTACGTTCCGGGCAACCTAGGCTTCACTCTAGGGCGTTGCTCCACCAGATCGAATAGTTAGTGCCTTAGAAGTCAACGCCAGAAGCATAAAATACAATATAAATACAACAGTTTTTCCATTGTATAAAACGAATAATTGCTACCAGTATGAAACTTATGGTCATTTCCACTTTCTGAGCACCCTAAGCTTCACCCTAGGTCGTTGCTCCACCAGACCGAATAGTTACGGCCTAAGAAGTCAACGCCAGAAGCATAAAATACGATATAAATACAACAGCTTTTCCATCGTATAAAACGAATAATTGCAACCAGTATGAAACTTATGGTCATTTCTACTTTCCGAGCAACCTAGGCTTCACCCTACGGCGTTGCTCCAACAGATTGAATAGTTAGGGACTTAGAAGCCAACGCCCGAAGCATAAAATGCAATAAAAATACAACAGTGTTTCCATCATATTACAGGAATAATTGCAACCAGTTTGAAAGTGATGGCCAATTCTACGTTCCAGGCAACCTAGGCATCACTCTATTGCGTTGCTCCACCAGATCGAATAGTTAGTGCCTTAGAAGTCAACGCCAGAAGCATAAAATACAATATAAATACAACAGTTTTTCCATCGTATAAAACGAATAATAACAACCATGGTGAAAGTTCTGGTCATTTCTACGTTCCGGGCAACCTAGGCTTCACTCTAGGGCGTTGCTGCACCAGATCAAACAGTTAGGGCCTTAGAAGTCAACTCCCGAAGCATAAAATACAATATAAATACAACAGTTTTTCCATCGTATAAAACGAATAATTTCAACCAGTGTGAATGTTATGGTCATTTCTACATTCCGAGCAACCTAGGCTTCACTCTAGGGCGTTGATCCACCAGATAGAAGAGTTAGGGCCTTAGAAGTCAACGCCAGAAGCATAAAATTCAATAAAGGTGCAACAGTTTTTCCATCGCATAGCAGGAATAACTGCAAACAGTGTGAAAGTACTGGTCATTTCTATGTTCCGGGTAACCTAGGCTACACTCTAGGGCGTTGTTCCACCAGATCGAACAGTTAGGGCCTAAGAAGGCAACGCCAGAAGCATAAAATACAATATAAATATAACAGTTTTTCCATCGTATAGAACGAATAATAGCAACCAGAGTGAAAGTTATGGTCATTTCTACATTCCGGGCAACCTAGGCTTCACCCCAGGGCGTTGTTCTACCAGGTCGAGTAGTTAGGGCATGAGAAGTGAACGCCAGCAGCATAAAATACAATATAAATACAACAGTTCTTCCATCATATAAAACGAATAATTGCAACCAGTGTGAAGTTAATGGTATGTTCTACGTTCCGGGCAGCGTAGGCTTCACTCTAGGGCGGTGCACCACCAGATCAAATAGTTAGGGCCTAGGAAGTCAACGCCAGAAGCATAAAATACGATAAAGATGCAACAGTTTTTCGATCGTATAAAAGGAATAATTGCAAACAGTGTGAAAGTAATGGTCATTTCTACGTTCGGGGCAACCCAGGCTTCACTCTAGGTTGTTGCTCCACCAGATCGAATAGCTAGCGACATAGAATTAAACGTCAGAAGCATAAAATACAATAAAAATACAACAGCTTTTTCATCGTATAACAGGAATTATTGCAACTAGTGTGAAAGTAATGGTCATTCCGACGTACCGGGCAACCTAGGCTTCACTCTAGGGCGTTGCTCCACCAGATCGAACAGTTAGGGCCTTAGAAGTCAACGCCAGAAGCATAAGATGCAATAAAGATGCAACAGTTTTTCCATCGTATAACACGAGTAATTGCAACCAGTGTGAAAGTTATGGTCATTTCTAAATTCCGAGCAACATAGGCTTCACTCTAGGGCGTTGCTCCACCTGATCGAATAGTTAGGGCCTAAGAAATCAACGCCAGAAGCATAAAATACAATATAAATATAACAGTTTTTCCATCGTATAAAACGAAGAATAGCATCCAGTGTGAAAGTTATGGTCATTTCTACGTTGCGGGCAACCTAGGCTTCACTCTAGGGCGGTGTTCCACCAGATCGAATATTTAGGGCCTAAGAAGTCAACGCCGGAAGCATAAAATGCAATATAAGTATAAAAGTTTTTCCATCGGATAAAACGGATAATAGCAACCAGTGTGAAAGTTATGGTCATATCTACGTTCCGGGGAACCTAGGTTTCACTGTAGGGTGTTGCTCCACCAGATCGAAATGTTAGGGCCTAAGAAGTCAACGCCCGAAGCATAAAATTCGATATAAATACAACAGCTTTTCCATCGTATTAAATGAATAATTGCAAAAAGTGTGCAAGTAATGGTCATTTCTACTTTCGGAGCAACCTAGGCTTCACCCTAGGGCGTTGCTCCAACAGATTGAATGGTTAGGGCCTTAGAAGTCAACGCCCGAACCATAAAATGCAAAAAAAATACAACAGTGTTACCATCATATAACAGGAATAATTGCAACCAGTTTGAAAGTGAAGGCCAATTCTACGTTCCGGGCAACCTAGGCTTCACTCTAGGGCGTTGCTCCACCAGATCGAATAGTTAGTGCCTTAGAAGTCAACGCCAGAAGCATAAAATACAATATAAATACAACAGTTTTTCCATTGTATAAAACGAATAATTGCTACCAGTATGAAACTTATGGTCATTTCCACTTTCTGAGCACCCTAAGCTTCACCCTAGGTCGTTGCTCCACCAGACCGAATAGTTACGGCCTAAGAAGTCAACGCCAGAAGCATAAAATACGATATAAATACAACAGCTTTTCCATCGTATAAAACGAATAATTGCAACCAGTGTGAAAGTTATGGTCATTTTTACGTTCCGAGCACCCTAGGCGTCACTCTAGGGCGTTGCTCCACCACATCTAATAGCTACGGCCTTAGAAGTCAACGCCAGAGCCATAAAATACAATATAAATACAACAGCGTTTCCATCGTATAAAACGAATAATTGCAACCAGTGTGAAAGCAGTGATCATTTCTACGTTCCGAGCAACCTAGGCTTCACCCTTGGGCGTTGCTCCAACAGATTGAATAGTTAGGGCCTTAGAAGTCAACGCCCGAAGCATAAAATACAATATAAATATAACAGTTTTTCCATTGTATAAAACGAATAAATGCTACCAGTGTAAAAGTTATGGTCATTTCTGCGTTCCGGGCAACCTAGGCTTCACCCTAGGGCGTTGTTCCACCAGGTCGAATAATTAGGGCATGAGAAGCGAACGCCAGCAGCATAAAATACAATATAAATACAACAGTTCTTCCATCATATAAAACGAATAATTGCAACCTGTATGAAAGTTATGGTCATTTCTACGTTCCGGGCAACCTAGGCTTCACTCTAGGGCGTTGCTGCACCAGATCAAACAGTTAGGGCCTTAGAAGTCAACGCCCGAAGCATAAAATACAATATAAATACAACAGTTTTTCCATCGTATAAAACGAATAATTTCAACCAGTGTGAATGTTATGGTCATTTCTACATTCCGAGCAACCTAGGCTTCACTCTAGGGCGTTGATCCACCAGATAGAAGAGTTAGGGCCTTAGAAGTCAACGCCCGAAGCATAAAATTCAATAAAGGTGCAACAGTTTTTCCATCGCATAGCAGGAATAACTGCAAACAGTGTGAAAGTACTGGTCACTTCTACGTTCCGGGTAACCTAGGCTACACTCTAGGGCGTTGTTCCACCAGATCGAACAGTTAGGGCCTAAGAAGGCAACGCCAGAAGCATAAAATACAATATAAATATAACAGTTTTTCCATCGTATAGAACGAATAATAGCAACCAGAGTGAAAGTTATGGTCATTTCTACATTCCGGGCAACCTAGGCTTCACCCCAGGGCGTTGTTCTACCAGGTCGAGTAGTTAGGGCATGAGAAGTGAACGCCAGCAGCATAAAATACAATGTAAATACAACTGTTCTTCCATCATATAAAACGAATAATTGCAACCAGTGTGAAGTTAATGGTATGTTCTACGTTCCGGGCAGCGTAGGCTTCACTCTAGGGCGGTGCACCACCAGATCAAATAGTTAGGGCCTAGGAAGTCAACGCCAGAAGCATAAAATACGATAAAGATGCAACAGTATTTCGATCGTATAAAAGGAATAATTGCAAACAGTGTGAAAGTAATGGTCATTTCTACGTTCGGGGCAACCCAGGCTTCACTCTAGGTTGTTGCTCCACCAGATCGAATAGCTAGCGACATAGAATTAAACGTCAGAAGCATAAAATACAATAAAAATACAACAGCTTTTTCATCGTATAACAGGAATTATTGCAACTAGTGTGAAAGTAATGGTCATTCCGACGTACCGGGCAACCTAGGCTTCACTCTAGGGCGTTGCTCCACCAGATCGAACAGTTAGGGCCTTAGAAGTCAACGCCAGAAGCATAAGATGCAATAAAGATGCAACAGTTTTTCCATCGTATAACACGAGTAATTGCAACCAGTGTGAAAGTTATGGTCATTTCTAAATTCCGAGCAACATAGGCTTCACTCTAGGGCGTTGCTCCACCTGATCGAATAGTTAGGGCCTAAGAAATCAACGCCAGAAGCATAAAATACAATATAAATATAACAGTTTTTCCATCGTATAAAACGAAGAATAGCATCCAGTGTGAAAGTTATGGTCATTTCTACGTTGCGGGCAACCTAGGCTACACTCTAGGGCGGTGTTCCACCAGATCGAATATTTAGGGCCTAAGAAGTCAACGCCGGAAGCATAAAATGCAATATAAGTATAAAAGTTTTTCCATCGGATAAAACGGATAATAGCAACCAGTGTGAAAGTTATGGTCATATCTACGTTCCGGGGAACCTAGGTTTCACTGTAGGGTGTTGCTCCACCAGATCGAAATGTTAGGGCCTAAGAAGTCAACGCCCGAAGCATAAAATTCGATATAAATACAACAGCTTTTCCATCGTATTAAATGAATAATTGCAAAAAGTGTGCAAGTAATGGTCATTTCTACTTTCGGAGCAACCTAGGCTTCACCCTAGGGCGTTGCTCCAACAGATTGAATGGTTAGGGCCTTAGAAGTCAACGCCCGAACCATAAAATGCAAAAAAAATACAACAGTGTTTCCATCATATAACAGGAATAATTGCAACCAGTTTGAAAGTGAAGGCCAATTCTACGTTCCGGGCAACCTAGGCTTCACTCTAGGGCGTTGCTCCACCAGATCAAATAGTTAGTGCCTTAGAAGTCAACGCCAGAAGCATAAAATACAATATAAATACAACAGTTTTTCCATTGTATAAAACGAATAATTGCTACCAGTATGAAACTTATGGTCATTTCCACTTTCTGAGCACCCTAGGCTTCACCCTAGGTCGTTGCTCCACCAGACCGAATAGTTACGGCCTAAGAAGTCAACGCCAGAAGCATAAAATACGATATAAATACAACAGCTTTTCCATCGTATAAAACGAATAATTGCAACCAGTGTGAAAGTTATGGTCATTTTTACGTTCCGAGCACCCTAGGCGTCACTCTAGGGCGTTACTCCACCACATCTAATAGCTACGGCCTTAGAAGTCAACGCCAGAGCCATAAAATACAATATAAATACAACAGCGTTTCCATCGTATAAAACGAGTAATTGCAACCAGTGTGAAAGCAGTGGTCATTTCTACGTTCCGAGCAACCTAGGCTTCACCCTTGGGCGTTGCTCCAACAGATTGAATAGTTAGGGCCTTAGAAGTCAACGCCCGAAGCATAAAATACAATATAAATATAACAGTTTTTCCATTGTATAAAACGAATAAATGCTACCAGTGTAAAAGTTATGGTCATTTCTGCGTTCCGGGCAACCTAGGCTTCACCCTTGGGCGTTGTTCCACCAGGTCGAATAGTTAGGGCATGAGAAGCGAACGCCAGCAGCATAAAATACAATATAAATACAACAGTTCTTCCATCATATAAAACGAATAATTGCAACCAGTATGAAAGTTATCGTCATTTCTAGGTTCCGGGCAACCTAGGCTTCACTCTATGGCGTTCTTCCACCACTTCGAATAGCTGCGGCCTCAGAAGTCAACGCCTGAAGCATAAAATACAATAAAAATACAACAGTCTTTCCATCATATAAAACGAATAATTGCAACCATTATGAAACTTATGGTCATTTCTACTTTCCGAGCAACCTAGGCTTCACCCTACCGCGTTGCTCCAACAGATTGAATAGTTAGGGACTTAGAAGCCAACGCCCGAAGCATAAAATGCAATAAAAATACAACAGTGTTTCCATCATATTACAGGAATAATTGCAACCAGTTTGAAAGTGATGGCCAATTCCACGTTCCAGGCAACCTAGGCATCACTCTATTGCGTTGCTCCACCAGATCGAATAGTTAGTGCCTTAGAAGTCAACGCCAGAAGCATAAAATACAATATAAATACAACAGTTTTTCCATCGTATTAAACGAATAATTGCAACCAGTATGAGACCTATGGACATTTCTACTTTCCGAGCAACCTAGGCTTCACCCTAGGGCGTTGCTCCAACAGATGGAATAGTTAGGGCCTCAGAAGTCAACGCCCGAACCATAAAATGCAAAAAGAATACAACAGTGTTTCCATCATATGACAGGAATAATTGCAACCAGTTTGAAAGTGATGGCCAATTCTACGTTCCGGGCAATCTAGGCTTCACTCCAGGGTGTTGCTCCACCAAATCGAACAGTTAGTGCGTTAGAAGTCAACGCCAGAAGCATAAAATACAATATAAATACAACAGCTTTTCCATGGTATAAAACGAATAATTGCAACCAGTGTGAACGTAATGCTCATTTCTACGTTCCGAGCACCCTAGGCGTCACTCTAGGGCGTTGCTCCACCACATCTAATAGCAACGGCCTTAGAAGTCAACGCCGGAGACATAAAATACAGTATAAATACAACAGCTTTTCCATCGTATAAAACGAATAATTGCAACCAGTGTGAAAGTTATGGTCATTTCTACATTCCGAGCAACCTAGGCTTCACTCTAGGGCGTTGCTCTACCAGATCGAATAGTTAGGTCCTTAGAAGTAAACGCCAGAAGCATAAAATACGATATATATACAATAGCTTTTCCATCGTATAAAACGAATAATTGCAACCAGTGTGAAAGTTATGGTCATTTCTACATTCCGAGCAACCTAGGCTTCACTCTAGGGCGTTGCTCCACCAGATCGAATAGTTAGGTCCTTAGAAGTAAACGCCAGAAGCATAAAATACGATATATATACAACCGCTTTTCCACCGTATAAAAGGTATAATTGCAAACAGTGTGAAAGTAATGGTCATTTCTACGTTCCGGGCAACCTATGCTTCACTCTACGGCGTTGTTCCACCAGATCGAATAGTTAGGGCCTAAGAAGTGAACGCCAGAAGCATAAAATACAAGATAGATATAACAGTTTTTCCATCGTATAAAACGAATAATAACAACCATGGTGAAAGTTCTGGTCATTTCTACGTTCCGGGCAACCTAGTCTTCACTCTAGGGCGTTGCTGCACCAGATCAAACAGTTAGGGCCTTAGAAGTCAACGCCCGAAGCATAAAATACAATATAAATACAACAGTTTTTCCATCGTATAAAACGAATAATTGCAACCAGTGTGAAAGTTATGGTCATTTCTACGTTCCGAGCACCCTAGGCGTCACTCTAGGGCGTTGCTCCACCACATCTAATAGCTACGGCCTTAGAAGTCAACGCCAGAGCCATAAAATACAATATAAATACAACAGCGTTTCCATCGTATAAAACGAGTAATTGCAACCAGTGTGAAAGCAGTGGTCATTTCTACGTTCCGAGCACCTTAGGCGTCACTCTAGGGCGTTGCTCCACCACATCTAATAGCAACGGCCTTAGAAGTCAACGCCGGAGGCATAAAATACAGTATAAATACAACAGCGTTTCCATCGTATAAAACGAATAATTGCAACCAGTGTGAAAGCAGTGGTCATTTCTACGTTCCGAGCAACCTAGGCTTCACCCTTGGGCGTTGCTCCAACAGATTGAATAGTTAGGGCCTTAGAAGTCAACGCCCGAAGCATAAAATACAATATAAATATAACAGTTTTTCCATTGTATAAAACGAATAAATGCTACCAGTGTAAAAGTTATGGTCATTTCTGCGTTCCGTGCAACCTAGGCTTCACCCTAGGGCGTTGTTCCACCAGGTCGAATAATTAGGGCATGAGAAGCGAACGCCAGCAGCATAAAATACAATATAAATACAACAGCTCTTCCATCATATAAAACGAATAATTGCAACCAGTATGAATGTTATGGTCATTTCTACGTTCCGGGCAACCTAGGCTTCACTCTAGGGCGTTGCTGCACCAGATCAAACAGTTAGGGCCTTAGAAGTCAACGCCCGAAGCATAAAATACAATATAAATACAACAGTTTTTCCATCGTATAAAACGAATAATTTCAACCAGTGTGAATGTTATGGTCATTTCTACATTCCGAGCAACCTAGGCTTCACTCTAGGGCGTTGATCCACCAGATAGAAGAGTTAGGGCCTTAGAAGTCAACGCCAGAAGCATAAAATTCAATAAAGGTGCAACAGTTTTTCCATCGCATAGCAGGAATAACTGCAAACAGTGTGAAAGTACTGGTCATTTCTACGTTCCGGGTAACCTAGGCTACACTCTAGGGCGTTGTTCCACCAGATCGAACAGTTAGGGTCTAAGAAGGCAACGCCAGAAGCATAAAATACAATATAAATATAACAGTTTTTCCATCGTATAGAACGAATAATAGCAACCAGAGTGAAAGTTATGGTCATTTCTACATTCCGGGCAACCTAGGCTTCACCCCAGGGCGTTGTTCTACCAGGTCGAGTAGTTAGGGCATGAGAAGTGAACGCCAGCAGCATAAAATACAATATAAATACAACAGTTCTTCCATCATATAAAACGAATAATTGCAACCAGTGTGAAGTTAATGGTATGTTCTACGTTCCGGGCAGCGTAGGC
Source organism: Calliopsis andreniformis (assembly GCF_051401765.1). Classification (NCBI taxonomy): domain Eukaryota; kingdom Metazoa; phylum Arthropoda; class Insecta; order Hymenoptera; family Andrenidae; genus Calliopsis; species Calliopsis andreniformis. Next base: position 11,041,179 of record NW_027480433.1, read on the forward strand.
TTCACTCTAGGGCGGTGCACCACCAGATCAAATAGTTAGGGCCTAGGAAGTCAACGCCAGAAGCATAAAATACGATAAAGATGCAACAGTTTTTCGATCGTATAAAAGGAATAATTGCAAACAGTGTGAAAGTAATGGTCATTTCTACGTTCGGGGCAACCCAGGCTTCACTCTAGGTTGTTGCTCCACCAGATCGAATAGCTAGCGACATAGAATTAAACGTCAGAAGCATAAAATACAATAAAAATACAACAGCTTTTTCATCGTATAACAGGAATTATTGCAACTAGTGTGAAAGTAATGGTCATTCCGACGTACCGGGCAACCTAGGCTTCACTCTAGGGCGTTGCTCCACCAGATCGAACAGTTAGGGCCTTAGAAGTCAACGCCAGAAGCATAAGATGCAATAAAGATGCAACAGTTTTTCCATCGTATAACACGAGTAATTGCAACCAGTGTGAAAGTTATGGTCATTTCTAAATTCCGAGCAACATAGGCTTCACTCTAGGGCGTTGCTCCACCTGATCGAATAGTTAGGGCCTAAGAAATCAACGCCAGAAGCATAAAATACAATATAAATATAACAGTTTTTCCATCGTATAAAACGAAGAATAGCATCCAGTGTGAAAGTTATGGTCATTTCTACGTTGCGGGCAACCTAGGCTTCACTCTAGGGCGGTGTTCCACCAGATCGAATATTTAGGGCCTAAGAAGTCAACGCCGGAAGCATAAAATGCAATATAAGTATAAAAGTTTTTCCATCGGATAAAACGGATAATAGCAACCAGTGTGAAAGTTATGGTCATATCTACGTTCCGGGGAACCTAGGTTTCACTGTAGGGTGTTGCTCCACCAGATCGAAATGTTAGGGCCTAAGAAGTCAACGCCCGAAGCATAAAATTCGATATAAATACAACAGCTTTTCCATCGTATTAAATGAATAATTGCAAAAAGTGTGCAAGTAATGGTCATTTCTACTTTCGGAGCAACCTAGGCTTCACCCTAGGGCGTTGCTCCAACAGATTGAATGGTTAGGGCCTTAGAAGTCAACGCCCGAACCATAAAATGCAAAAAAAATACAACAGTGTTTCCATCATATAACAGCAATAATTGCAACCAGTTTGAAAGTGAAGGCCAATTCTACGTTCCGGGCAACCTAGGCTTCACTCTAGGGCGTTGCTCCACCAGATCGAATAGTTAGTGCCTTAGAAGTCAACGCCAGAAGCATAAAATACAATATAAATACAACAGTTTTTCCATTGTATAAAACGAATAATTGCTACCCGTATGAAACTTATGGTCATTTCCACTTTCTGAGCACCCTAGGCTTCACCGTAGGTCGTTGCTCCACCAGACCGAATAGTTACGGCCTAAGAAGTCAACGCCAGAAGCATAAAATACGATATAAATACAACAGCTTTTCCATCGTATAAAACGAATAATTGCAACCAGTGTGAAAGTTATGGTCATTTTTACGTTCCGAGCACCCTAGGCGTCACTCTAGGGCGTTACTCCACCACATCTAATAGCTACGGCCTTAGAAGTCAACGCCAGAGCCATAAAATACAATATAAATACAACAGCGTTTCCATCGTATAAAACGAATAATTGCAACCAGTGTGAAAGCAATGGTCATTTCTACGTTCCGAGCAACCTAGGCTTCACCCTTGGGCGTTGCTCCAACAGATTGAATAGTTAGGGCCTTAGAATTCAACGCCCGAAGCATAAAATACAATATAAATATAACAGTTTTTCCATTGTATAAAACGAATAAATGCTACCAGTGTAAAAGTTATGGTCATTTCTGCGTTCCGGGCAACCTAGGCTTCACCCTTGGGCGTTGTTCCACCAGGTCGAATATTTAGGGCATGAGAAGCGAACGCCAGCAGCATAAAATACAATATAAATACAACAGTTCTTCCATCATATAAAACGAATAATTGCAACCAGTATGAAAGTTATCGTCATTTCTACGTTCCGGGCAACCTAGGCTTCACTCTATGGCGTTCTTCCACCACATCGAATAGCTGCGGCCTCAGAAGTCAACGCCTGAAGCATAAAATACAATAAAAATACAACAGTCTTTCCATCATATAAAACGAATAATTGCAACCAGTATGAAACTTATGGTCATTTCTACTTTCCGAGCAACCTAGGCTTCACCCTACGGCGTTGCTCCAACAGATTGAATAGATAGGGACTTAGAAGCCAACGCCCGAAGCATAAAATGCAATAAAAATACAACAGTGTTTCCATCATATTACAGGAATAATTGCAACCAGTTTGAAAGTGATGGCCAACTCTACGTTCCAGGCAACCTAGGCATCACTCTATTGCGTTGCTCCACCAGATCGAATAGTTAGTGCCTTAGAAGTCAACGCCAGAAGCATAAAATACAATATAAATACAACAGTTTTTCCATCGTATTAAACGAATAATTGCAACCAGTATGAGACCTATGGACATTTCTACTTTCCGAGCAACCTAGGCTTCACCCTAGGGCGTTGCTCCAACAGATGGAATAGTTAGGGCCTCAGAAGTCAACGCCCGAACCATAAAATGCAAAAAAAATACAACAGTGTTTCCATCATATGACAGGAATAATTGCAACCAGTTTGAAAGTGATGGCCAATTCTACGTTCCGGGCAATCTAGGCTTCACTCCAGGGTGTTGCTCCACCAAATCGAACAGTTAGTGCGTTAGAAGTCAACGCCAGAAGCATAAAATACAATATAAATACAACAGCTTTTCCATCGTATAAAACGAATAATTGCAACCAGTGTGAAAGTAATGCTCATTTCTACGTTCCGAGCACCCTAGGCGTCACTCTAGGGCGTTGCTCCACCACATCTAATAGCAACGGCCTTAGAAGTCAACGCCGGAGACATAAAATACAGTATAAATACAACAGCTTTTCCATCGTATAAAACGAATAATTGCAACCAGTGTGAAAGTTATGGTCATTTCTACATTCCGAGCAACCTAGGCTTCACTCTAGGGCGTTGCTCTACCAGATCGAATAGTTAGGTCCTTAGAAGTAAACGCCAGAAGCATAAAATACGATATATATACAACAGCTTTTCCATCGTATAAAACGAATAATTGCAACCAGTGTGAAAGTTATGGTCATTTCTACATTCCGAGCAACCTAGGCTTCGCTCTAGGGCGTTGCTCCACCAGATCGAATAGTTAGGTCCTTAGAAGTAAACGCCAGAAGCATAAAATACGATATATATACAACCGCTTTTCCACCGTATAAAAGGTATAATTGCAAACAGTGTGAAAGTAATGGTCATTTCTACGTTCCGGGCAACCTAGGCTTCACTCTACGGCGTTGCTCCACCAGATCGAATAGTTAGGGCCTAAGAAGTGAACGCCAGAAGCATAAAATACAATATAGATATAACAGTTTTTCCATCGTATAAAACGAATAATAACAACCATGGTGAAAGTTCTGGTCATTTCTACGTTCCGGGCAACCTAGGCTTCACTCTAGGGCGTTGCTGCACCAGATCAAACAGTTAGGGCCTTAGAAGTCAACGCCCGAAGCATAAAATACAATATAAATACAACAGTTTTTCCATCGTATAAAACGAATAATTGCAACCAGTGTGAAAGTTATGGTCATTTCTACGTTCCGAGCACCCTAGGCGTCACTCTAGGGCGTTGCTCCACCACATCTAATAGCAACGGCCTTAGAAGTCAACGCCGGAGGCATAAAATACAGTATAAATACAACAGCTTTTCCATCGTATAAAACGAATAATTGCAACCAGTGTGAAAGTTATGGTCATTTCTACATTCCGAGCAACCTAGGCTTCACTCTAGGGCGTTGCTCTACCAGATCGAATAGTTAGGTCCTTAGAAGTAAACGCCAGAAGCATAAAATACGATATATATACAACAGCTTTTCCATCGTATAAAACGAATAATTGCAACCAGTGTGAAAGTTATGGTCATTTCTACATTCCGAGCAACCTAGGCTTCACTCTAGGGCGTTGCTCCACCAGATCGAATAGTTAGGTCCTTAGAAGTAAACGCCAGAAGCATAAAATACGATATATATACAACCGCTTTTCCACCGTATAAAAGGTATAATTGCAAACAGTGTGAAAGTGATGGTCATTTCTACATTCCGAGCAACCTAGGCTTCACTCTAGGGCGTTGCTGCACCACATCTAATAGCTACGGCCTTAGAAGTCAACGCCAGAGCCATAAAATACAATATAAATACAACAGCGTTTCCATCGTATAAAACGAATAATTGCAACCAGTGTGAAAGCAGTGGTCATTTCTACGTTCCGAGCAACCTAGGCTTCACCCTACGGCGTTGCTCCAACAGATTGAATAGTTAGGGACTTAGAAGCCAACGCCCGAAGCATAAAATGCAATAAAAATACAACAGTGTTTCCATCATATTACAGGAATAATTGCAACCAGTTTGAAAGTGATGGCCAATTCTACGTTCCAGGCAACCTAGGCATCACTCTATTGCGTTGCTCCACCAGATCGAATAGTTAGTGCCTTAGAAGTCAACGCCAGAAGCATAAAATACAATATAAATACAACAGTTTTTCCACCGTATTAAACGAATAATTGCAACCAGTATGAGACCTATGGACATTTCTACTTTCCGAGCAACCTAGGCTTCACCCTAGGGCGTTGCTCCAACAGATGGAATAGTTAGGGCCTCAGAAGTCAACGCCCGAACCATAAAATGCAAAAAAAATACAACAGTGTTTCCATCATATGACAGGAATAAATGCAACCAGTTTGAAAGTGATGGCCAATTCTACGTTCCGGGCAATCTAGGCTTCACTCCAGGGTGTTGCTCCACCAAATCGAACAGTTAGTGCGTTAGAAGTCAACGCCAGAAGCATAAAATACAATATAAATACAACAGCTTTTCCATCGTATAAAACGAATAATTGCAACCAGTGTGAAAGTAATGCTCATTTCTACGTTCCGAGCACCCTAGGCGTCACTCTAGGGCGTTGCTCCAACACATCTAATAGCAACGGCCTTAGAAGTCAACGCCAGAGGCATAAAATACAGTATAAATACAACAGCTTTTCCATCGTATGAAACGAATAATTGCTACCAGTGTGAAAGATATGGTCATTTCTACTTTGCGGGCAACCTAGGCTTCACCCTAGGGCGTTGTTCCACCAGATGGAATAGTTAGAGCCTAAGAAGTCAACGCCAGAAGCACAAAATACAATATAAATACAACAGTTTTTCCATCGTATAAAACGAATAATTGCGACCAGTATGAAACTTATGGTCATTTCTACTTTCCGAGCAACCTAGGCTCCACCCTAGGGCGTAGCTTCTACAGATTGAATAGTTAGGGCCTTAGAAGTCAACGCCCGAACCATAAAATGCAAAAAAAATACAACAGTGTTTCTATCATATAACAGGAATAATTGCAACCAGTTTGAAAGGGATGGCCAATTCTACGTTCCGGGCAACCTAGGCTTCACTCTAGGGAGTTGTTCCACCAGATCGAACAGTTGGGGTCTAAGAAGTCAACGTCAGAAGCATAAAATACAACATAAATATAACAGTTTTTCCATCGCATAAAACGAATGATAGCAACCAGTGTGAAAGCTATTTACATGTCTACGTTCTGGGCAACCTAGACTTCACTCTAGGGCGTTGCTCCACCAGATCGAATAGTTAGGGCCTTAGAAGTCAACGCCCGAAGCATAAAATACAAAATAAATAGAACAGCTTTTCCATTGTATAAAACGAATAATTGCTACCAGTGTAAAAGTTATGGTCATTTCTACGTTCAGGGCAACCTAGGCTTCACCCTAGGCCGTTGTTCCACCATATCGAATAGTTAGGGCCTAAGAAGTGAACGCCAGAAGCATAAAATACAATATAAATACAACAGTTTTTCCTTCATATAAAACGAATAACTGCAACCAGTATGAAAGTTATGGTCATTTCTACTTTTCGGGCAACCTAGGCTTCACTCTAGGGCGTTGCTCCACCAGATCGAATAGTTAGTGCCTTAGAAGTCAACGCCGGAAGCATAAAATACAATATAAATACAACAGTTTTTCCATTGTATAAAACGAATAATTGCAACCAGTGTGAAAGTTATGGTCATTTCTACGTTCCGAGCACCCTAGGCGTCACTCTAGGGCGTTGCTCCACCACATCTAATAGCTACGGCCTTAGAAGTCAACGCCAGAGCCATAAAATACAATATAGATACAACAGCGTTTCCATCGTATAAAACGAATAATTGCAACCAGTGTGAAAGCAGTGGTCATTTCTACGTTCCGAGCACCCTAGGCGTCACTCTAGGGCGTTGCTCCACCACATCTAATAGCAACGGCCTTAGAAGTCAACGCCGGAGGCATAAAATACAGTATAAATACAACAGCTTTTCCATCGTATAAAACGAATAATTGCAACCAGTGTGAAAGTTATGGTCATTTCTACATTCCGAGCAACCTAGGCATCACTCTAGGGCTTTGCTCTACCAGATCGAATAGTTAGGTCCTTAGAAGTAAACGCCAGAAGCATAAAATACGATATATATACAACGGCTTTTCCATCGTATAAAACGAATAATTGCAACCAGTGTGAAAGTTATGGTCATTTCTACATTCCGAGCAACCTAGGCTTCACTCTAGGGCGTTGCTGCACCACATCTAATAGCTACGGCCTTAGAAGTCAACGCCAGAGCCATAAAATACAATATAAATACAACAGCGTTTCCATCGTATAAAACGAATAATTGCAACCAGTGTGAAAGCAGTGGTCATTTCTACGTTCCGAGCAACCTAGGCTTCACCCTTGGGCGTTGCTCCAACAGATTGAATAGTTAGGGCCTTAGAAGTCAACGCCCGAAGCATAAAATACAGTATAAATATAACAGTTTTTCCATTGTATAAAACGAATAAATGCTACCAGTGTAAAAGTTATGGTCATTTCTGCGTTCCGGGCAACCTAGGCTTCACCCTTGGGCGTTGTTCCACCAGGTCGAATATTTAGGGCATGAGAAGCGAACGCCAGCAGCATAAAATACAATATAAATACAACAGTTCTTCCATCTTATAAAACGAATAATTGCAACCAGTATGAAAGTTATCGTCATTTCTACGTTCCGGGCAACCTAGGCTTCACTCTATGGCGTTCTTCCACCACATCGAATAGCTGCGGCCTCAGAAGTCAACGCCTGAAGCATAAAATACAATAAAAATACAACAGTCTTTCCATAATATAAAACGAATAATTGCAACCAGTATGAAACTTATGGTCATTTCTACTTTCCGAGCAACCTAGGCTTCACCCTACGGCGTTGCTCCAACAGATTGAATAGTTAGGGACTTAGAAGCCAACGCCCGAAGCATAAAATGCAATAAAAATACAACAGTGTTTCCATCATATTACAGGAATAATTGCAACCAGTTTGAAAGTGATGGCCAATTCTACGTTCCAGGCAACCTAGGCATCACTCTATTGCGTTGCTCCACCAGATCGAATAGTTAGTGCCTTAGAAGTCAACGCCAGAAGCATAAAATACAATATAAATACAACAGTTTTTCCACCGTATTAAACGAATAATTGCAACCAGTATGAGACCTATGGACATTTCTACTTTCCGAGCAACCTAGGCTTCACCCTAGGGCGTTGCTCCAACAGATGGAATAGTTAGGGCCTCAGAAGTCAACGCCCGAACCATAAAATGCAAAAAAAATACAACAGTGTTTCCATCATATGACAGGAATAATTGCAACCAGTTTGAAAGTGATGGCCAATTCTACGTTCCGGGCAATCTAGGCTTCACTCCAGGGTGTTGCTCCACCAAATCGAACAGTTAGTGCGTTAGAAGTCAACGCCAGAAGCATAAAATACAATATAAATACAACAGCTTTTCCATCGTATAAAACGAATAATTGCAACCAGTGTGAAAGTAATGCTCATTTCTACGTTCCGAGCACCCTAGGCGTCACTCTAGGGCGTTGCTCCACCACATCTAATAGCAACGGCCTTAGAATTCAACGCCGGAGACATAAAATACAGTATAAATACAACAGCTTTTCCATCGTATAAAACGAATAATTGCAACCAGTGTGAAAGTTATGGTCATTTCTACATTCCGAGCAACCTAGGCTTCACTCTAGGGCGTTGCTCTACCAGATCGAATAGTTAGGTCCTTAGAAGTAAACGCCAGAAGCATAAAATACGATATATATACAACAGCTTTTCCATCGTATAAAACGAATAATTGCAACCAGTGTGAAAGTTATGGTCATTTCTACATTCCGAGCAACCTAGGCTTCGCTATAGGGCGTTGCTCCACCAGATCGAATAGTTAGGTCCTTAGAAGTAAACGCCAGAAGCATAAAATACGATATATATACAACCGCTTTTCCACCGTATAAAAGGTATAATTGCAAACAGTGTGAAAGTAATGGTCATTTCTACGTTCCGGGCAACCTAGGCTTCACTCTACGGCGTTGTTCCACCAGATCGAATAGTTAGGGCCTAAGAAGTGAACGCCAGAAGCATAAAATACAATATAGATATAACAGTTTTTCCATCGTATAAAACGAATAATAACAACCATGGTGAAAGTTCTGGTCATTTCTACGTTCCGGGCAACCTAGGCTTGACTCTAGGGCGTTGCTGCACCAGATCAAACAGTTAGGGCCTTAGAAGTCAACGCCCGAAGCATAAAATACAATATAAATACAACAGTTTTTCCATCGTATAAAACGAATAATTGCAACCAGTGTGAAAGTTATGGTCATTTCTACGTTCCGAGCACCCTAGGCGTCACTCTAGGGCGTTGCTCCACCACATCTAATAGCTACGGCCTTAGAAGTCAACGCCAGAGCCATAAAATACAATATAAATACAACAGCGTTTCCATCGTATAAAACGAATAATTGCAACCAGTGTGAAAGCAGTGGTCATTTCTACGTTCCGAGCACCCTAGGCGTCACTCTAGGGCGTTGCTCCACCACATCTAATAGCAACGGCCTTAGAAGTCAACGCCGGAGGCATAAAATACAGTATAAATACAACAGCTTTTCCATCGTATAAAACGAATAATTGCAACCAGTGTGAAAGTTATGGTCATTTCTACATTCCGAGCAACCTAGGCATCACTCTAGGGCGTTGCTCTACCAGATCGAATAGTTAGGTCCTTAGAAGTAAACGCCAGAAGCATAAAATACGATATATATACAACGGCTTTTCCATCGTATAAAACAAATAATTGCAACCAGTGTGAAAGTTATGGTCATTTCTACATTCCGAGCAACCTAGGCTTCACTCTACGGCGTTGTTCCACCAGATCGGATAGTTAGGGCCTAAGAAGTGAACGCCAGAAGCATAAAATACAATATAGATATAACACTTTTTCCATCGTATAAAACGAATAATAACAACCATATGTGAAAGTTCTGGTCATTTCTACGTTCCGGGCAACCTAGGCTTCACTCTAGGGCGTTGCTGCACCAGATCAAACAGTTAGGGCCTTAGAAGTCAACGCCCGAAGCATAAAATACAATATAAATACAACAGTTTTTCCATCGTATAAAACGAATAATTGCAACCAGTGTGAAAGTAATGGTCATTTCTACGTTCCGAGCACCCTAGGCGTCACTCTAGGGCGTTGCTCCACCACATGTAATAGCTACGGCCTTAGAAGTCAACGCCAGAGCCATAAAATACAATATAAATACAACAGCGTTTCCATCGTATAAAACGAATAATTGCAACCAGTGTGAAAGCAGTGGTCATTTCTACGTTCCGAGCAACCTAGGCTTCACCCTTGGGCGTTGCTCCAACAGATTGAATAGTTAGGGCCTTAGAAGTCAACGCCCGAAGCATAAAATACAATATAAATATAACAGTTTTTCCATTGTATAAAACGAATAAATGCTACCAGTGTAAAAGTTATGGTCATTTCTGCGTTCCGGGCAACCTAGGCATCACCCTAGGGCGTTGTTCTACCAGGTCGAATAGTTAGGGCATGAGAAGTGAACGCCAGCAGCATAAAATACAATATAAATACAACAGTTCTTCCATCATATAAAACGAATAATTGCAACCAGTATGAAAGTTATGGTCATTTCTACGTTCCGGGCAACCTAGGCTTCACTCTATGGCGTTCTTCCACCACATCGAATAGCTGCGGCCTCAGAAGTCAACGCCTGAAGCATAAAATACAATAAAAATACAACAGTGTTTCCATCATATTACAGGAATAATTGCAACCAGTTTGAAAGTGATGGCCAATTCTACGTTCCAGGCAACCTAGGCATCACTCTATTGCGTTGCTCCACCAAATCGAATAGTTAGTGCCTTAGAAGTCAACGCCAGAAGCATAAAATACAATATAAATACAACAGTTTTTCCATCGTATTAAACGAATAATTGCAACCAGTATGAGACCTATGGACATTTCTACTTTCCGAGCAACCTAGGCTTCACCCTAGGGCGTTGCTCCAACAGATGGAATAGTTAGGGCCTCAGAAGTCAACGCCCGAACCATAAAATGCAAAAAAAATACAACAGTGTTTCCAACATATGACAGGAATAATTGCAACCAGTTTGAAAGTGATGGCCAATTCTACGTTCCGGGCAATCTAGGCTTCACTCCAGGGTGTTGCTCCACCAAATCGAACAGTTAGTGCGTTAGAAGTCAACGTCAGAAGCATAAAATACAATATAAATACAACAGCTTTTCCATCGTATAAAACGAATAATTGCAACCAGTGTGAAAGTAATGCTCATTTCTACGTTCCGAGCACCCTAGGCGTCACTCTAGGGCGTTGCTCCAACACATCTAATAGCAACGGCCTTAGAAGTCAACGCCAGAGGCATAAAATACAGTATAAATACAACAGCTTTTCCATCGTATGAAACGAATAATTGCTACCAGTGTGAAAGATATGGTCATTTCTACTTTGCGGGCAACCTAGGCTTCACCCTAGGGCGTTGTTCCACCAGATGGAATAGTTAGAGCCTAAGAAGTCAACGCCAGAAGCACAAAATACAATATAAATACAACAGTTTTTCCATCGTATAAAACGAATAATTGCGACCAGTATGAAACTTATGGTCATTTCTACTTTCCGAGCAACCTAGGCTCCACCCTAGGGCGTAGCTTCTACAGATTGAATAGTTAGGGCCTTAGAAGTCAACGCCCGAACCATAAAATGCAAAAAAAATACAACAGTGTTTCTATCATATAACAGGAATAATTGCAACCAGTTTGAAAGGGATGGCCAATTCTACGTTCCGCGCAACCTAGGCTTCACTCTAGGGAGTTGTTCCACCAGATCGAACAGTTGGGGTCTAAGAAGTCAACGTCAGAAGCATAAAATACAACATAAATATAACAGTTTTTCCATCGCATAAAACGAATGATAGCAACCAGTGTGAAAGCTATTTACATGTCTACGTTCTGGGCAACCTAGGCTTCACTCTAGGGCGTTGTTCCACCATATCGAATAGTTAGGGCCTAAGAAGTGAACGCCAGAAGCATAAAATACAATATAAATACAACAGTTTTTCCTTCATATAAAACGAATAACTGCAACCAGTATGAAAGTTATGGTCATTTCTACTTTTCGGGCAACCTAGGCTTCACTCTAGGGCGTTGCTCCACCAGATCGAATAGTTAGTGCCTTAGAAGTCAACGCCAGAAGCATAAAATACAATATAAATACAACAGTTTTTCCATTGTATAAAACGAATAATTGCAACCAGTGTGAAAGTTATGGTCATTTCTACGTTCCGAGCACCCTAGGCGTCACTCTAGGGCGTTGCTCCACCACATCTAATAGCTACGGCCTTAGAAGTCAACGCCAGAGCCATAAAATACAATATAAATACAACAGCGTTTCCATCGTATAAAACGAATAATTGCAACCAGTGTGAAAGCAGTGGTCATTTCTACGTTCCGAGCACCCTAGGCGTCACTCTAGGGCGTTGCTCCACCACATCTAATAGCAACGGCTTTAGAAGTCAACGCCGGAGGCATAAAATACAGTATAAATACAACAGCTTTTCCATCGTATAAAACGAATAATTGCAACCAGTGTGAAAGTTATGGTCATTTCTACATTCCGAGCAACCTAGGCTTCACTCTAGGGCGTTGCTCTACCAGATCGAATAGTTAGGTCCTTAGAAGTAAACGCCAGAAGCATAAAATACGATATATATACAACAGCTTTTCCATCGTATAAAACGAATAATTGCAACCAGTGTGAAAGTTATGGTCATTTCTACATTCCGAGCAACCTAGGCTTCACTCTAGGGCGTTGCTCCACCAGATCGAATAGTTTGGTCCTTAGAAGTAAACGCCAGAAGCATAAAATACGATATATATACAACCGCTTTTCCACCGTATAAAAGGTATAATTGCAAACAGTGTGAAAGTAATGGTCATTTCTACGTTCCGGGCAACCTAGGCTTCACTCTACGGCGTTGTTCCACCAGATCGAATAGTTAGGGCCTAAGAAGTGAACGCCAGAAGCATAAAATACAATATAGATATAACAGTTTTTCCATCGTATAAAACGAATAATAACAACCATGGTGAAAGTTCTGGTCATTTCTACGTTCCGGGCAACCTAGGCTTCACTCTAGGGCGTTGCTGCACCAGATCAAACAGTTAGGGCCTTAGAAGTCAACGCCCGAAGCATAAAATACAATATAAATACAACAGATTTTCCATCGTATAAAACGAATAATTGCAACCAGTGTGAAAGTAATGGTCATTTCTACGTTCCGAGCACCCTAGGCGTCACTCTAGGGCGTTGCTCCACCACATCTAATAGCTACGGCCTTAGAAGTCAACGCCAGAGCCATAAAATGCAATATAAATACAACAGCGTTTCCATCGTATAAAACGAATAATTGCAACCAGTGTGAAAGCAGTGGTCATTTCTACGTTCCGAGCAACCTAGGCTTCACCCTTGTGCGTTGCTCCAACAGATTGAATAGTTAGGGCCTTAGAAGTCAACGCCCGAAGCATAAAATACAATATAAATATAACAGTTTTTCCATTGTATAAAACGAATAAATGCTACCAGTGTAAAAGTTATGGTCATTTCTGCGTTCCGGGCAACATAGGCTTCACACTAGGGCGTTGTTCTACCAGGTCGAATAGTTAGGGCATGAGAAGTGAACGCCAGCAGCATAAAATACAATATAAATACAACAGTTCTTCCATCATATAAAACGAATAATTGCAACCAGTATGAAAGTTATGGTCATTTCTAGGTTCCGGGCAACCTAGGCTTCACTCTATGGCGTTCTTCCACCACATCGAATAGCTGCGGCCTCAGAAGTCAACGCCTGAAGCATAAAATACAATAAAAATACAACAGTGTTTCCATCATATTACAGGAATAATTGCAACCAGTTTGAAAGTGATGGCCAATTCTACGTTCCAGGCAACCTAGGCATCACTCTATTGCGTTGCTCCACCAAATCGAATAGTTAGTGCCTTAGAAGTCAACGCCAGAAGCATAAAATACAATATAAATACAACAGTTTTTCCATCGTATTAAACGAATAATTGCAACCAGTATGAGACCTATGGACATTTCTACTTTCCGAGCAACCTAGGCTTCACCCTAGGGCGTTGCTCCAACAGATGGAATAGTTAGGGCCTCAGAAGTCATCGCCCGAACCATAAAATGCAAAAAAAATACAACAGTGTTTCCAACATATGACAGGAATAATTGCAACCAGTTTGAAAGTGATGGCCAATTCTACGTTCCGGGCAATCTAGGCTTCACTCCAGGGTGTTGCTCCACCAAATCGAACAGTTAGTGCGTTAGAAGTCAACGCCAGAAGCATAAAATACAATATAAATACAACAGCTTTTCCATCGTATAAAACGAATAATTGCAACCAGTGTGAAAGTAATGCTCATTTCTACGTTCCGAGCACCCTAGGCGTCACTCTAGGGCGTTGCTCCAACACATCTAATAGCAACGGCCTTAGAAGTCAACGCCAGAGGCATAAAATACAGTATAAATACAACAGCTTTTCCATCGTATAAAACGAATAATTGCAACCAGTGTGAAAGTTATGGTCATTTCTACATTCCGAGCAACCTAGGCTTCACTCTAGGGCGTTGCTCTACCAGATCGAATAGTTAGGTCCTTAGAAGTAAACGCCAGAAGCATAAAATACGATATATATACAACAGTTTTTCCATCGTATAAAACGAATAATAACAACCATGGTGAAAGTTCTGGTCATTTCTACGTTCCGGGCAACCTAGGCTTCACTCTAGGGCGTTACTGCACCAGATCAAACAGTTAGGGCCTTAGAAGTCAACGCCCGAAGCATAAAATACAATATAAATACAACAGTTTTTCCATCGTATAAAACGAATAATTGCAACCACTGTGAAAGTCATGGTCATTTCTACATTTCGAGCAACCTAGGCTTCACTCTAGAGCGTTGCTCAACCTGATCGAATAGTTAGGGCCTTAGAAGTCAACGCCAGAAGCATAAAATACAATAAAGATGCAACGGTTTTTCCATCGTATAACAGGAATAACTGCAAACAGTGTGAAAGTATTGGTCATTTCTACGTTCCGGGTAACCTAGGTTTCACTCTAGGGCGTTGCTCCACCAGATCGAATAGCTAGGGACTTAGAATTCAACGCCATAAGAATAAAATACAATATAAATATAACAGTTTTTCCATCGTATAAAACGAATATTAGGAACCAGTGTGAAAGTTATGGTCATTTCTACGTTCCGGGCAACCTACGCTTCACTCTAGGGCGTTGCTGCACCAGATCAAACAGTTAGGGCCTTAGACGGTAACGCCCGGAGCATAAAATACAAAATAAATAGAACAGCTTTTCCATTGTATAAAACGAATAATTGCTACCAGTGTAAAAGTTATGGTCATTTCTACTTTGCGGGCAACCTAGGCTTCACCCTAGGGCGTTTTTCCACCAGATGGAATAGTTAAGGCCTAAGAGGTCAATGCCAGAAGCATAAAATACGGTATAAATACAACAGCTTTTCCATCGTATAAAACGAATAATTGCAACCAGTGTGAAGGTTATGGTCATTTCTACGTTCCGGGCAACCTAGGCTCCACCATAGGGCGTTGCTCCAACAGACTGAATGGTTAGGGCCTTAGAAGTCAATGCCCGAAGCATAAAATGCAATAAAAATACAACAGTTTTTCCATCGTATAGCAGGAATAATTTGCAACCAGTGTGACAGTAGTGGTCATTTCTACGTTCCGGGCAACCTAGGTTTCACTCTAGGGCGTTACTCCACCAGATCGAGTAGTCACGGCCTAAGAAGTCAACGCCAGAAGCATAAAATACGATGAAGATGCAACAGTTTTTCCATCGTATAAAACGAATAATTGCAACCAGTGTGAAAGTTATGGTCATTTCTACGTTCCGGGCAACCTAGGCTTCACTCTAGGGCGTTGATCCACCAGATCGAATAGTTAGGGCTCTAAAAGTCAACGCCCGAAGCATAAAATACAAAATAAATAGTTCAGTTTTTCCATTGTATAAAACGAATAATTGCTACCAGTGTAAAAGTTATGGTCATTTCTACGTTCCGGGCAACCTAGGCTTCACCCTAGGGCATTGTTCCACCAGATCGAATTGTTAGGGCCTAAGAAGTGAACGCCAGAAGCATAAAATACAAAATAAATAGAACAGTTTTTCCACCGTATAAAACGACTAATTGCTACCAGTGTGAAAGTTATGGTCATTTCCACTTTCCGTGCAACCTAGGCTTCACCCTAGGGCGTTGTTCCACCAGATGGAATAGTTAGAGCCTAAGAAGTCAACGCCAGAAGCATAAAATACGATATGAATACAACAGCTTTTCCATCGTATAAAACGAATAATTGCAACCAGTGTGAAAGTTATGGTCATTTCTACGTTCCGGGCAACCTAGGCTTCACCCTAGGGCGTTGCTCCAACAGACTGAATAGTTAGGGCCTTAGAAGTCAATGCCCGAAGCATAAAATGCAATAAAAATACAACAGCTTTTCCATCGTATAGCAGGAATAATTTGCAACCAGTGTGATAGTAGTGATCATTTCTACGTTCCAGCAACCTAGGCTTCACTCTAGGGCGTTGTTCCACCAGATCGAATAGATAGGGCCTAAGAAGTCAACGCCAGAAGCATAAAATACAATATAAATATAACAGTTTTTCCATCGTATAAAACGAATAATTGCAACCAGTGTGGAAGTTATGGTCATTACTACGTTCCGGGCAACCTAGGCTTCACTCTAGGGCGGTGCTCCACCAGATGAAATAGTTAGGGCCTAAGAAGTCAACGCCAGAAGCATAAAATACAACATAAATACAACAGTTTTTCTATCGTATATAATGTATATTTGCAAACAGTGTGAAAGTTATGGTCATTTCTACATTTCGAGCAACCTAGGCTTCACTCTAGAGCGTTGCTCAACCTGATCGAATAGTTAGGGCCTTAGAAGTCAACGCCAGAAGCATAAAATACAATAAAGATGCAACAGTTTTTCCATCGTATAACAGGAATAACTGCAAACAGTGTGAAAGTATTGGTCATTTGTACGTTCCGGGTAACCTAGGTTTCACTCTAGGGCGTTGCTCCACCAGATCGAATAGCTAGGGACTTAGAATTCAACGCCATAAGAATAAAATACAATATAAATATAACAGTTTTTCCATCCTATAAAACGAATAACTGCAACCAGTATGAAAGTTATGGTCATTTCTACTTTCCGGGCAACCTAGGCTTCACGCTAAGGCGTTGTTCCACCAGATCGAATTGTTAGGGCCTTAGAAGTGAACGCCAGAAGCATAAAATACAATATAAATACAACAGTTTTTCCATCATATAAAACGAATAACTGCAACCAGTATGAAAGTTATGGTCATTTCTACTTTCCGGGCAACCTAGGCTTCACGCTAGGGCGTTGCTCCAACAGATTGAATAGTTAGGGACTTAGAATTCAACGCCATAAGAATAAAATACAATATAAATATAACAGTTTTTCCATCCTATAAAACGAATAATTGCAACCAGTGTGAAAGTTATGGTCATTTCTACATTCCGAGCAACCTAGGCTTCACTCTAGGGCGTTGCTCTACCAGATCGAATAGTTAGGTCCTTAGAAGTAAACGCCAGAAGCATAAAATACGATATATATACAACAGCTTTTCCCTCGTATAAAACGAATAATTGCAACCAGTGTGAAAGTTATGGTCATTTCTACATTCCGAGCAACCTAGGCTTCACTCTAGGGCGTTGCTCCACCAGATCGAATAGTTAGGTCCTTAGAAGTAAACGCCCGAAGCATAAAATACGATATATATACAACCGCTTTTCCACCGTATAAAAGGTATAATTGCAAACAGTGTGAAAGTAATGGTCATTTCTACGTTCCGGGCAACCTAGGCTTCACTCTACGGCGTTGTTCCACCAGATCGAATAGTTAGGGCCTAAGAAGTGAACGCCAGAAGCATAAAATACAATATAGATATAACAGCTTTTCCATCGTATAAAACGAATAATAACAACCATGGTGAAAGTTCTGGTCATTTCTACGTTCCGGGCAACCTAGGCTTCACTCTAGGGCGTTGCTGCACCAGATGAAACAGTTAGGGCATTAGAAGTCAACGCCCGAAGCATAAAATACAATATAAATACAACAGATTTTCCATCGTATAAAACGAATAATTGCAACCAGTGTGAAAGTAATGGTCATTTCTACGTTCCGAGCACCCTAGGCGTCACTCTAGGGCGTTGCTCCACCACATCTAATAGCTACGGCCTTAGAAGTCAACGCCAGAGCCATAAAATACAATATAAATACAACAGCGTTTCCATCGTATAAAACGAATAATTGCAACCAGTGTGAAAGCAGTGGTCATTTCTACGTTCCGAGCAACCTAGGCTTCACCCTTGTGCGTTGCTCCAACAGATTGAATAGTTAGGGCCTTAGAAGTCAACGCCCGAAGCATAAAATACAATATAAATATAACAGTTTTTCCATTGTATAAAACGAATAAATGCTACCAGTGTAAAAGTTATGGTCATTTCTGCGTTCCGGGCAACATAGGCTTCACCCTAGGGCGTTGTTCTACCAGGTCGAATAGTTAGGGCATGAGAAGTGAACGCCAGCAGCATAAAATACAATATAAATACAACAGTTCTTCCATCATACAAAACGAATAATTGCAACCAGTATGAAAGTTATGGTCATTTCTACGTTCCGGGCAACCTAGGCTTCACTCTATGGCGTTCTTCCACTACATCGAATAGCTGCGGCCTCAGAAGTCAACGCCTGAAGCATAAAATACAATAAAAATACAACAGTGTTTCCATCATATTACAGGAATAATTGCAACCAGTTTGAAAGTGATGGCCAATTCTACGTTCCAGGCAACCTAGGCATCACTGTATTGCGTTGCTCCACCAAATCGAATAGTTAGTGCCTTAGAAGACAACGCCAGAAGCATAAAATACAATATAAATACAACAGTTTTTCCATCGTATTAAACGAATAATTGCAACCAGTATGAGACCTATGGACATTTCTACTTTCCGAGCAACCTAGGCTTCACCCTAGGGCGTTGCTCCAACAGATGGAATAGTTAGGGCCTCAGAAGTCAACGCCCGAACCATAAAATGCAAAAAAAATACAACAGTGTTTCCAACATATGACAGGAATAATTGCAACCAGTTTGAAAGTGATGGCCAATTCTACGTTCCGGGCAATCTAGGCTTCACTCCAGGGTGTTGCTCCACCAAATCGAACAGTTAGTGCGTTAGAAGTCAACGCCAGAAGCATAAAATACAATATAAATACAACAGCTTTTCCATCGTATAAATCGAATAATTGCAACCAGTGTGAAAGTAATGCTCATTTCTACGTTCCGAGCACCCTAGGCGTCACTCTAGGGCGTTGCTCCACCACATCTAATAGCAACGGCCTTAGAAGTCAACGCCAGAGGCATAAAATACAGTATAAATACAACAGCTTTTCCATCGTATAAAACGAATATTTGCAACCAGTGTGAAAGTTATGGTTATTTCTACATTCCGAGCAACCTAGGCTTCACTCTAGGGCGTTGCTCTACCAGATCGAATAGTTAGGTCCTTAGAAGTAAACGCCAGAAGCATAAAATACGATATATATACAACAGTTTTTCCATCGTATAAAACGAATAATAACAACCATGGTGAAAGTTCTGGTCATTTCTACGTTCCGGGCAACCTAGGCTTCACTCTAGGGCGTTACTGCACCAGATCAAACAGTTAGGGCCTTAGAAGTCAACGCCCGAAGCATAAAATACAATATAAATACAACAGTTTTTCCATCGTATAAAACGAATAATTGCAACCACTGTGAAAGTTATGGTCATTTCTACGTCCCGGGCAACCTAGGCTTCACCCTAGGCCGTTGTTCCACCAGATCGAATAGTTAGGGCCTAAGAGGTCAACGCCAGAAGCATAAAATACGATATAAATACAACAGCTTTTCCATCGTATAAAACGAATAATTGCAACCAGTTTGAAAGTGATGGTCATTTCTACGTACCGGGCAACCTAGGCTTCACTCTAGGGCGTTGCTCCAGCAGATCGAATAGTTAGGACCCTAGAAGTCAACGCCCGAAGCATAAAATACAAAATAAATACAACAGTTTTTCCATCGTATGAAACGAATAATTGCTACCAGTGTGAAAGATATGGTCATTTCTACTTTGCGGGCAACCTAGGCTTCACCCTAGGGCGTTGTTCCACCAGATGGTATAGTTAGAGCCTAAGAAGTCAACGCCAGAAGCACAAAATACAATATAAATACAACAGTTTTTCCATCGTATAAAACGAATAATTGCGACCAGTATGAAACTTATGGTCATTTCTACTTTCCGAGCAACTTAGGCTCCACCCTAGGTCGTAGCTCCTACAGATTGAATAGTTAGGGCCTTAGAAGTCAACGCCCGAACCATAAAATGCAAAAAAAATACAACAGTGTTACTATCATATAACAGGAATAATTGCAACCAGTTTGAAAGGGATGGCCAATTCTACGTTCCGGGCAACCTAGGCTTCACTATAGGGAGTTGTTCCACCAGATCGAACAGTTGGGGTCTAAGAAGTCAACGTCAGAAGCATAAAATACAATATAAATATAACAGTTTTTCCATCGTATAAAACGAATGATAGCAACCAGTGTGAAAGCTATTTACATTTCTACGTTCTGGGCAACCTACGCTTCACTCTAGGGCGTCGCTCCACCAGATCGAATAGTTAGGGCCTTAGAAGTCAACGCCCGAAGCATAAAATACAAAATAAATAGAACAGCTTTTCCATTGTATAAAACGAATAATTGCTACCAGTGTAAAAGTTATGGTCATTTCTACGTTCCGGGCAACCTAGGGTTCACCCTAGGCCGTTGTTCCACCATATCGAATAGTTAGGGCCTAAGAAGTGAACGCCAGAAGCATAAAATACAATATAAATACAACAGTTTTTCCTTCATATAAAACGAATAACTGCAACCAGTATGAAAGTTATGGTCATTTCTACGTTCCGGGCAACCTAGGTTTCACTCTAGGGCGTTACTCCACCAGATCGAGTAGTTAGGGCCTTAGAAGTCAACGCCCGAAGCATAAAATACAATATAAATATAACAGTTTTTCCATCGTATAAAACGAATAATTGCTACCAGTGTGAAAGTTATGGTCATTTCTACTTTCCGGGCAACCTAGGCTTCACCCTAGGGCGCTGTTCCACCAGATGGAATAGTTAGGGCCTATGAGGTCAACGCCAGAAGCATAATATACGATATAAATACAACAGCTTTTCCATCGTATAAAACGAATAATTGCAACCTGTTTGAAAGTGATGGTCATTTCTGCGTACCGGGCAGCCTAGGCTTCATTCTAGGGCGTTGCTCCACCAGATCGAATAGTTACGGCCCTAGAAGTCAAAGCCCGAAGCATAAAATACAAAATAAATACAACAGTTTTTCCATCGTATAAAACGAATAATTGCAACCAGTGTGAAAGTTATGGTCATTTCTACGTTCCGGGCAATCTAGGCTTCACCCTAGGCCGTTGTTCCACCAGATCGAATTGTTAGGGCCTAAGAAGAGAACGCCAGAAGCATAAAATGCAATAAAAATACAACTGTTTTTCCATCGTATAGCAGGATTAATTGCAACCAGTTTGAAAGTGATGGTCATTTCTACGTACCGGGCAACCTAGGCTTCACTCTAGGGCGTTGCTCCAGCAGATCGAATAGTTAGGGCTCTAGAAGTCAACGCCCGAAGCATAAAATACAAAATAAGTACAACAGTTTTTCCATCGTATGAAACGAATAATTGCAACCAGTTTGAAAGGGATGGTCATTTCTACGTTCCGGGCAACCTAGGCTTCACCCTAGGGCGTTGTTCCACCAGATGGAATAGATAGGGCCTAAGAAGTCAACGCCAGAAGCATAAAATACAATATAAATATAACAGTTTTTCCATCGTATAAAACGAATAATTGCAACCAGTGTGGAAGTTATGGTCATTACTACGTTCCGGGCAACCTAGGCTTCACTCTAGGGCGGTGCTCCACCAGATGAAATAGTTAGGGCTTAAGAAGCCAACGCCAGAAGCATAAAATACAACATAAATACAACAGTTTTTCTATCGTATATAATGTATATTTGCAAACAGTGTGAAAGTTATGGTCATTTCTACATTTCGAGCAACCTAGGCTTCACTCTAGAGCGTTGCTCAACCTGATCGAATAGTTAGGGCCTTAGAAGTCAACGCCAGAAGCATAAAATACAATAAAGATGCAACAGTTTTTCCATCGTATAACAGGAATAACTGCAAACAGTGTGAAAGTATTGGTCATTTGTACGTTCCGGGTAACCTAGGTTTCACTCTAGGGCGTTGCTCCACCAGATCGAATAGCTAGGGACTTAGAATTCAACGCCATAAGAATAAAATACAATACAAATATAACAGTTTTTCCATCCTATAAAACGAATAACTGCAACCAGTATGAAAGTTATGGTCATTTCTACTTTCCGGGCAACCTAGGCTTCACGCTAAGGCGTTGTTCCACCAGATCGAATTGTTAGGGCCTTAGAAGTGAACGCCAGAAGCATAAAATACAATATAAATACAACAGTTTTTCCATCATATAAAACGAATAACTGCAACCAGTATGAAAGTTATGGTCATTTCTACTTTCCGGGCAACGTAGGCTTCACGCTAGGGCGTTGCTCCAACAGATTGAATAGTTAGGGCCTTAGAAGTCAATGCCCGAAGCATAAAATGAAATAAAGATACAACAGTTTTTCCATCGTATAAAACGGATAATTGCTACCAGTGTGAAAGTTATGGTCATTTCTACTTTCCGGGCAACCTAGGCTACACCCTAGGGCGTTGTTCCACCAGATGGAATAGTTAGGGCCTAAGAGGTCAACGCCAGAAGCATAAAATACGATATAAATAAATCAGCTTTTCCATCGTATAAAACGAATAATTGCAACCAGTTTGAAAGTGATGGTCATTTCTACGTACCGGGCAACCTAGGCTCCACCCTAGGGCGTTGCTCCACCAGATCGAATAGCTAGGGAGTTAGAAGTCAATGCCCGAAGCATAAAATGCAATAAAAATACAACAGCTTTTCCATCGTATAGCAGGAATAATTTGCAACCAGTGTGATAGTAGTGATCATTTCTACGTTCCAGGCAACCTAGGCTTCACTCTAGGGCGTTGTTCCACCAGATCGAATAGATAGGGCCTAAGAAGTCAACGCCAGAACCATAAAATACAATATAAATATAACATTTTTTCCATCGTATAAAACGAATAATTGCAACCAGTGTGGAAGTTATGGTCATTACTACGTTCCGGGCCACCTAGCCTTCACTCTAGGGCGGTGCTCCACCAGATCAAATAGTTAGGGCCTAAGAAGTCAACGCCAGAAGCATAAAATACAACATAAATACAACAGATTTTCCATCGTATAAAACGAATAATTGCAACCAGTGTGAAAGTTATGGTCATTTCTACGTTCCGGGCAACCTAGGCTTCACCCTGGGGCGTTGCTCCAACAGACTGAACAGTTAGGGCCTTAGAAGTCAATGCCCGAAGCATAAAATGCAATAAAAATACAACAGCTTTTTCCATCGTATAGCAGGAATAATTTGCAACCAGTGTGATAGTAGTGATCATTTCTACGTTCCAGGCAACCTAGGCTTCACTCTAGAGCGTTGTTCCACCAGATCGAATAGATAGGGCCTAAGAAGTCAACGCCATAAGCATAAAATACAATATAAATATAACAGTTTTTCCATCGTATAAAACGAATATTAGCAACCAGTGTGAAAGTTATGGTCATTTCAACGTTCCGGGCAATCTAGGCTTCACGCTAGGACGTTGATGCAACAGATTGAATTGTTAGGGCCTAAGAAGTGAACGCCAGAAGCATAAAAGACAATATAAATACAACAGTTTTTCCATCATATAAAACGAATAACTGCAACCAGTTTGAAAGTTATGGTCATTTCTACGTTCCTGGCAACCTAGGCTTCACCCTAGGGCGTTGTTCCACCAGAACGAATAGGTAGGGCCTTAGAAGTCAACGCCCGAAGCATAAAATACAGAATAAATAGAACAGTTTTTCCATCGTATAAAACGAATAATTGCTACCAGTGTGAAAGTTATGGTCATTTCTACTTTCTGGGCAACCTAGGCTTCACCCTAGGGCGTTGCTCCACCAGATGGAATAGTTAGGCCCTAAGAGGTCAACGCCAGAAGCATAAAATACGATATAAATACAACAGCTTTTCCATCGTATAAAACGAATAATTGCAACCAGTTTGAAAGTGATGGTCATTTCTACGTACCGGGCAACCTAGGCTTCACTCTAGGGCGTTGCTCCACCAGATCGAATAGTTAGGACCCTAGAAGTCAACGCCCGAAGCATAAAATACAACATAAGTACAACAGATTTTCCATCGTATATAATGTATATTTGCAAACAGTGTGAAAGTTATGGTCATTTCTACTTTCCGGGCAACCTAGGCTTCACGCTAGGGCGTTGCTCCGACAGGTTGAACAGTTAGGGCCTTAGAAGTCAATGCCCGAAGCATAAAGTGAAATAAAAATACAACAGTTTTTCCATCGTATAAAACGAATAATTGCTACCAGTGCGAAAGTTATGGTCATTTCTACTTTCGGGCAACCTAGGCTTCACCCCAGGGCGTTGTTCCACCAGATGGAATAGTTAGGGCCTAAGAGGTCAGCGCCAGAAGCATAAAATACGATATAAATACAACAGCTTTTCCATCGTATAAAGCGAATAATTGCAACCAGTGTGAAAGTTATGGTCATTTCTACGTTCCGGGCAACCTAGGCTCCACACTAGGCCGTTGTTCCACCAGATCAAATAGTTAGGGCCTAAGAAGAGATCGCCAGAACCATAAAATGCAATATAAATATAACAGTTTTTCCATCGTATAAAACAAATGATAGCAACCAGTGTGAAAGCTATTTTCATTTCTACGTTCCGGGCAACCTAGGCTTCACTCTAGGGCGTTGCTCCACCAGATCGAATAGTTAGGGCCCCAGAAGTCAACGCCCGAAGCATAAAATACAAAATAAATAGAACAGTTTAACCATCGTATAAAACGAATAATTGCTACCAGTGTGAAAGTTATGGTCATTTCTACTTTCCGGGCAACCTAGGCTTCACGCTAAGGCGTTGTTCCACCAGATGGAATAGATAGGGCCTAAGAAGTCAACGCCAGAAGCATAAAATACAATATAAATATAACAGTTTTTCCATCGTATAAAACGAATAATTGCAACCAGTGTGGAAGTTATGGTCATTACTACGTTCCGGGCAACCTAGGCTTCACTCTAGGGCGGTGCTCCACCAGATGAAATAGTTAGGGCTTAAGAAGCCAACGCCAGAAGCATAAAATACAACATAAATACAACAGTTTTTCTATCGTATATAATGTATATTTGCAAACAGTGTGAAAGTTATGGTCATTTCTACATTTCGAGCAACCTAGGCTTCACTCTAGAGCGTTGCTCAACCTGATCGAATAGTTAGGGCCTTAGAAGTCAACGCCAGAAGCATAAAATACAATAAAGATGCAACAGTTTTTCCATCGTATAACAGGAATAACTGCAAACAGTGTGAAAGTATTGGTCATTTGTACGTTCCGGGTAACCTAGGTTTCACTCTAGGGCGTTGCTCCACCAGATCGAATAGCTAGGGACTTAGAATTCAACGCCATAAGAATAAAATACAATATAAATATAACAGTTTTTCCATCCTATAAAACGAATAACTGCAACCAGTATGAAAGTTATGGTCATTTCTACTTTCCGGGCAACCTAGGCTTCACGCTAAGGCGTTGTTCCACCAGATCGAATTGTTAGGGCCTTAGAAGTGAACGCCAGAAGCATAAAATACAATATAAATACAACAGTTTTTCCATCATATAAAACGAATAACTGCAACCAGTATGAAAGTTATGGTCATTTCTACTTTCCGGGCAACGTAGGCTTCACGCTAGGGCGTTGCTCCAACAGATTGAATAGTTAGGGCCTTAGAAGTCAATGCCCGAAGCATAAAATGAAATAAAGATACAACAGTTTTTCCATCGTATAAAACGGATAATTGCTACCAGTGTGAAAGTTATGGTCATTTCTACTTTCCGGGCAACCTAGGCTACACCCTAGGGCGTTGTTCCACCAGATGGATTAGTTAGGCCCTAAGAGGTCAACGCCAGAAGCATAAAATACGATATAAATACAACAGCTTTTCCATCGTATAAAACGAATAATTGCAACCAGTTTGAAAGTGATGGTCATTTCTACGTACCGGGCAACCTAGGCTCCACACTAGGCCGTTGTTCCACCAGATCAAATAGTTAGGGCCTAAGAAGAGATCGCCAGAACCATAAAATGCAATATAAATATAACAGTTTTTCCATCGTATAAAACAAATGATAGCAACCAGTGTGAAAGCTATTTTCATTTCTACGTTCCGGGCAACCTAGGCTTCACTCTAGGGCGTTGCTCCACCAGATCGAATAGTTAGGGCCCCAGAAGTCAACGCCCGAAGCATAAAATACAAAATAAATAGAACAGTTTATCCATCGTATAAAACGAATAATTGCTACCAGTGTGAAAGTTATGGTCATTTCTACTTTCCGGGCAACCTAGGCTTCACCCTAGGGCGTTGTTCCACCAGATGGAATAGTTAGAGCCTAAGAAGTCAGCGCCAGAAGCATAAAATACAACATAAATACAACAGATTTTCCATCGTATATAATGTATATTTGCAAGCAGTGTGAAAGTCATGGTCATTTCTACATTTCGAGCAACCTTGGCTTCACTCTAGAGCGTTGCTCAACCTGATCGAATAATTAGGGCCTTAGAAGTCAACGCCAGAAGCATAAAATACAATAAAGATGCAACAGTTTTTCCACCGTATAAAAGGAATAACTGCAAACAGTGTGAAAGTATTGGTCATTTCTACGTTCCGGGTAACCTAGGTTTCACTCTAGGGCGTTGCTCCACCAGATCGAATAGCTAGGGACTTAGAATTCAACGCCATAAGAATAAAATACAATATAAATATAACAGTTTTTCCATCGTATAAAACGAATATTAGCAACCAGTGTGAAAGTTATGGTCATTTCAACGTTCCGGGCAATCTAGGCTTCACTCTAGGGCGTTGCTCCTCCAGATCGATCAGTGAGGGCCTTAGAAGTCAACGCCCGAAGCATAAAATGCAAAATAAATAGAACAGTTTTTCCATTGTATAAAACGAATAAATGCTACCACTGTAAAAGTTATGGTCATTTCTACGTTCCGGGCAGCCTAGGCTTCACTCTAGGGCGTTGCTCCACCAGATCGAATAGTTAGGGCCTTAGAAGTCAACGCCCGAAGGATAAAATACAAAATAAATAGAACAGTTTTTCCATTGTATAAAACGAATAATTGCTACCAGTGTGAAAGTTATGGTCATTTCTACCTTTCGGGCAACCTAGGCTTCACCCTAGGGCGCTGTTCCACCAGATGGAATAGTTAGGGCCTAAGAGCTCAACGCCAGAAGCATAAAATACAATATAAATACAACAGCTTTTCCGTCGTATAAAACGAATAATTGCAACCAGTGTGATAGTAATGGTCATTTCTACGTTCCGAGCACCCTAGGCGTCTCTCTAGGGCGCTGTTCCACCAGATCGAATTGGTAGGGCCTTAGAAGTCAATTCCCGAAGCATAAAATGAAATAAAAATACAACAGTTTTTCCATCGTATAAAACGAATAATTGCTACCAGTGTGAAAGTTATGGTCATTTCTACTTTCGGGCAACCTAGGCTTCACCCTAGGGCGTTGTTCCACCAGATGGAATAGTTAGGGCCTAAGAGGTCAACGCCAGAAGCATAAAATACGATATAAATACAACAGCTTTTCCATCGTATAAAACGAATAATTGCAACCAGTTTGAAAGTGATGGTCATTTCCACGTACCGGGCAACCTAGGCTCCACCCAAGGGCGTTGCTCCACCAGATCGAATAGTTAGGGCACTAGAAGTCAACGCCCGAAGCATAAAATACAAAATAAATAGAACAGTTTTTCCATCGTATAAAACGAATAATTGCTACCAGTGTGAAAGTTATGGTCATTTCTACTTTCCGGGCAACCTAGGCTTCACCCTAGGGCGTTGTTCCACCAGATGGAATAGTTAGAGCCTAAGAAGCGAACGTCAGAAGCATTAAATACGATATAAATACAACAGCTTTTCCATCGTATAAAACGAATAATTGCAACCAGAGTGAAAGTTATGGTCATCTCTACGTTTCGGGCAACCTAGGCTTCACCCTAGGGCGTTGCTCCAACAGACTGAATGGTTAGGGCCTTAGAAGTCAATTCCCGAAGCATAAAATGCAATAAAAATACAACAGTTTTTCCATCGTATAGCAGGAATAATTTGCAACCAGTGTGATAGTAGTGATCATTTCTACGTTCCAGGCAACCTAGGCTTCACTCTAGGGCGTTGTTCCACCAGATTGAATAAATGGGGCCTAAGAAGTCAACGCCAGAAGCATAAAATACAATATAAATATAACAGTTTTTCCATCGTATAAAACGAATAATTGCAACCAGTGTGGAAGTTATGGTCATTACTACGTTCCGGGCAACCTAGGCTTCACTCTAGGGCGGTGCTCCACCAGATCGAATAGCTAGGGACTTAGAATTCAACGCCATAAGAATAAAATACAATATAAATATAACAGTTTTTCCATCGTATAAAACAAATATTAGGAACCAGTGTGAAAGTTATGGTCATTTCAACGTTCCGGGCAATCTAGGCATCACTCTAGGGCGTTGCTCCTCCAGATCAATCAGTTAGGGCCTTAGAAGTCAACGCCCGAAGCATAAAATGCAAAATAAATAGAACAGTTTTTCCATTGTATAAAACGAATAAATGCTACCAGTGTAAAAGTTATGGTCATTTCTACGTTCCGGGCAGCCTAGGCTTCACTCTAGGGCGTTGCACCACCAGATCGAATAGTTAGGGCCTTAGAAGTCACCGCCCCAAGCATAAAATACAAAATAAATAGAACAGTTTTTCCATCGTATAAAACGAATAATTGCTACCAGTGTGAAGGTAATGGTCATTTCTACTTTCCGGGCAACCTAGGCTTCACCCTAGGGCGTTGTTCCACCAGATGGAATAGTTAGGGCCTAAGAGGTCAACGCCAGAAGCATAAAATACGATATAAATACAACAGCTTTTCCATCGTATAAAACGAATAATTGCAACCAGTTTGAAAGTGATGGTCATTTCTACGTACCGGGCAACCTAGGCTCCACTCTAGGGCGTTGCGCCACCAGATCGAATAGTTAGGGCCCCAGAAGTCAACGCCCGAAGCATAAAATACAAAATAAATAGAACAGTTTTTCCATCGTATAAAACGAATAATTGCTACCAGTGTGAAAGTTATGGTCATTTCTACTTTCCGGGCAACCTAGGCTTCACCCTAGGGCGTTGTTCCACCAGATCGAATTGTTAGGGCCTAAGAAGTGAACGCCAGAAGCATAAAATACAATATAAATACAACAGTTTTTCCATTCTATAAAACGAATAACTGCAACCAGTATGAAAGTTATGGTCATTTCTACTTTCCGGGCAACCTAGGCTTCACGCTAGGGCGTTGTTCCACCAGATCGAATTGTTAGGGCCTAAGAAGTGAACGCCAGAAGCATAAAATACAATATAAATACAACAGTTTTTCCATCATATAAAACGAATAACTGCAACCAGTATGAAAGTTATGGTCATTTCTACTTTCCGGGCAACCTAGGCTTCACGCTAGGACGTTGCTCCAACAGATTGAATAGTTAGGGCCTTAGAAGTCAATGCCCGAAGCATAAACTGAAATAAAAATACAACAGTTTTTCCATCGTATAAAACGAATAATTGCTACCAGTGTGAAAGTTATGGTCATTTCTACTTTCCGGGCAACCTAGGCTTCACCCTAGGGCGTTGTTCCACCAGATGGAATAGTTAGGGCCTAAGAGGTCAACGCCAGAAGCATAATATACAACGTAAATAAAACAGCTTTTCCATCGTATAAAACGAATAATTGCAACCAGTTTGAAAGTGATGGTCATTTCTACGTACCGGGCAACCTAGGTTCCACCCTTGGTCGTTGCTCCACCAGATCGAATAGTTAGGGCCCCAGAAATCAACGCCCGAAGCATAAAATACAAAATAAATAGAACAGTTTTTCCATCGTATAAAACGAATAATTGCAACCAGAGTGAAAGTTATGGTCATTTCTACGTTCCGGGCAACCTAGGCTTCACCCTAGGGCGTTGCTCCAACAGACCGAATAGTTAGGTCCTTAGAAGTCAATGCCCGAAGCATAAAATGCAATAAAAATACAACAGTTTTTCCATCATATAAAACGAATAACTGCAACCAGTATGAAAGTTATGGTCATTTCTACTTTCCGGGCAACCTAGGCTTCACGCTAGGGCGTTGCTGCAACAGATTGAATAGTTAGGGCCTTAGAAGTCAATGCCCGAAGCCTAAAATGAAATAAAAATACAACAGTTTTTCCATCGTATAAAACGAATAATTGCTACCAGTGTGAAAGTGATGGTCATTACTACGTACAGGGCAACCAAGGCTCCACCTAAGGGCGTTGCTCCACCAGATCGAATAGTTAGGGCCCTAGAAGTCAACGCCCGAAGCATAAAATACAAAGTAAATAGAACAGTTTTTCCATCGTATAAAACGAATAATTGCTACCAGTGTGAAAGTTATGGTCATTTCTACGTTCCGGGCAACCTAGGCTTCACCCTAGGGCGTTGCTCCAACAGACCGAATAGTTAGGTCCTTAGAAGTCAATGCCCGAAGCATAAAATGCAATAAAAATACAACAGTTTATCCATCGTATAGCAGGAATAATTTGCAACCAGTGTGATAGTAGTGATCATTTCTACGTTCCAGGCAACCTAGGCTTCACTCTAGGGCGTTGCTCCACCAGATCGAATAGATAGGGCCTTAGAAGTCAACGCCAGAAGCATAAAATACAATAAAGATGCAACAGTTTTTCCATCGTATAACAGGAATAACTGCAAACAGTGTGAAAGTATTGGTCATTTCTACGTTCCGGGTAGCCTATGCTTCACCCTAGGGCGTTGTTCCACCAGATCGATTAGTTAGGGCCTTAGAAGTGAACGCCAGAAGCATAAAATACAATATAAATACAACAGTTTTTCCATTCTATAAAACGAATAACTGCAACCAGTATGAAAGTTATGGTCATTTCTACTTTCCGGGCAACCTAGGCTTCACGCTAGGGCGTTGTTCCACCAGATCGAATTGTTAGGGCCTAAGAAGTGAACGCCAGAAGCATAAAATACAATATAAATACAACAGTTTTTCCATCATATAAAACGAATAACTGCAACCAGTATGAAAGTTATGGTCATTTCTACTTTCCGGGCAACCTAGGCTTCACGCTAGGACGTTGCTCCAACAGATTGAATAGTTAGGGCCTTAGAAGTCAATGCCCGAAGCATAAACTGAAATAAAAATACAACAGTTTTTCCATCGTATAAAACGAATAATTGCTACCAGTGTGAAAGTTATGGTCATTTCTACTTTCCGGGCAACCTAGGCTTCACCCTAGGGCGTTGTTCCACCAGATGGAATAGTTAGGGCCTAAGAGGTCAACGCCAGAAGCATAATATACGACGTAAATAAAACAGCTTTTCCATCGTATAAAACGAATAATTGCAACCAGTTTGAAAGTGATGGTCATTTCTACGTACCGGGCAACCTAGGTTCCACCCTAGGTCGTTGCTCCACCAGATCGAATAGTTAGGGCCCCAGAAATCAACGCCCGAAGCATAAAATACAAAATAAATAGAACAGTTTTTCCATCGTATAAAACGAATAATTGCAACCAGAGTGAAAGTTATGGTCATTTCTACGTTCCGGGCAACCTAGGCTTCACCCTAGGGCGTTGCTCCAACAGACCGAATAGTTAGGTCCTTAGAAGTCAATGCCCGAAGCATAAAATGCAATAAAAATACAACAGTTTATCCATCGTATAGCAGGAATAATTTGAAACCAGTGTGATAGTAGTGATCATTTCTACGTTCCAGGCAACCTAGGCTTCACTCTAGGGCGTTGCTCCACCAGATCGAATAGATAGGGCCTAAGAAGTCAACGCCAGAAGCATAAAATACAATATAAATATAACAGTTTTTCCATCGTATAAAACGAATAATTGCAACCAGTGTGGACGTTATGGTCATTACAACGTTCTGCAACCTAGGCTTCACTCTAGGGCGGTGCTCCACCAGATCAAATAGTTACGGCCTAAGAAGTCAACGCCAGAAGCATAAAATACAACATAAATATGACAGATTTTCCATCGTATATAATGTATATTTGCAAACAGTGTGAAAGTTATGGTCATTTCTACATTTCGAGCAACCTAGGCTTCACTCTAGAGCGTTGCTCCAACTGATCGAATAGTTAGGGCCTTAGAAGTCAATGCTCGAAGCATAAAATGCAATAAAAATACAACAGTTTTTCCATCATATAACAGGAATAATTGCAACCAGTTTGAAAGTGATGGTCATTTCTACGTACCGGGCAACCTAGGCTTCACTCTGGGGCGTTGCTCCACCAGATCGAATAGTTAGGGCCTTAGAAGTCAACGCCCGAAGCATAAAATACAAAATAAATAGAACAGCTTTTCCATCGTATAGAACGAATAATTGCTACCAGTGTGAAAGTTATGGTCATTTCTACTTTCCGGGCAACCTAGGCTTCACCCTAGGGCGTTGTTCCACCAGATGGAATTTGTTAGGGCCTAAGAAGTCAACGCCAGAAGCTTAAAATACGATATAAAAACAACAGCTTTTCCATCGTATAAAACGAATAATTGCAACCAGTTTGAAAGTGATGGTCATTTCTACGTACCGGGCAACCTAGACTTCACTCTAGGACGTTGCTCCACCAGATCGAATTGTTAGGGCCTTAGAAGTCAACGCCCGAAGCATAAAATACAAAATAAATAGAACAGTTTTTCCATCGTATAAAACGAATAATTGCTACCAGTGTGAAAGTTATCGTCATTTCTACTTTCCGGGCAACCTACGCTTCACCGTAGGGCGTTGTTCCACCAGATGGAATAGTTAGGGCCTAAGAAGTCAACGCCAGAATCATAAAATACGATATAAATGCAACAGCTTTTCCATCGTACAAAACGAATAACTGCAACCAGTGTGAAAGTAATGGTCATTTCTACGTTCCGGGCAACCTAGGCTTCACTCTACGGCGTTGTTCCACAAGATCGAATAGGTAGGGCCTAAGAAGTCGACACCAAAAGAAAAAAATACAAAATTGATACAACAGTTTTTCCATCCTATAACAGGAATAATTGCAACCCGTGTGCAAGTGATGGTCATTTCTACGTTACGGGCAACCTAGGCTTCACTCTAGGGCGTTGTTCCTCAAGATCGAATAGCTAGGGCCTAAGAAGTGAACGCCAGAAGCATAAAATACAATATAACTACAACAGTTTTTCCATCATCTAACAGGAATAATTGCAACCAGTTTGAAAGTGATGGTCATTTCTACGTACCGGGCAACCTAGGCTTCACTCTAGGTCGTTGCTCCACCAGATCGAATACTTAGTGCCTTAGAACTCAACGCCAGAAGCTTAAAATACAATATAAATACAACAGTTTTTCCATCGTATTAAACGAATAATTGCAACCAGTATGAAACTTATGGTCATTTCTACTTTCCGAGCAACCTAGGCTTCACCCTAGGGCGCTGCTCCAACAGATTGTATAGTTAGGGCCTTAGAAGTCAACGCCAGAAGCACAAAATACAATATAAATACAACAGCTTTTCCATCGTATAAAACGAATAATTGCGACCAGTATGAAACTTATGGTCATTTCTACTTTCCGAGCAACCTAGGCTCCACCCTAGGGCGTAGCTCCTAGAGATTGAATAGTTAGGGCCTTAGAAGTCAACGCCCGAACCAAAAAATCCAAAAAAAATACAACAGTGTTTCCATCATATAACAGGAATAATTGCAACCAGTTTGAAAGTGATGGCCAATTCTACGTTCCGGGCAACCTAGGCTTCACTCTAGGGAGTTGTTCCACCAGATCGAACTGTTGGGGCCTAAGAAGTCAACGCCAGAAGCATAAAATACAATATAAATATAACAGTTTTTCCATCGTATAAAACGAATGATAGCAACCAGTGTGAAAGCTATTTTCATTTATACGTTCCGGGCAACCTAGGCTTCACTCTAGGGCGTTGCTCCACCAGATCGAAGAGTTAGGGCCTTAGAAGTCAACGCCCGAAGCATAAAATACAAAATAAATTGATCAGTTTTTCCATTGTATAAAACGAATAATTGCTACCAGTGTAAAAGTTATGGTCATTTCTACGTTCCGGGCAACCTAGGCTTCACCCTAGGGCGTTGTTCCACCAGATCGAATAGTTAGGGCCTAAGAAGTGAACGCCAGAAGCATAAAATACAATATAAATACAACAGTTTTTCCATCATATAAAACGAATAACTGCAACCAGTATGAAAGTTATGGTCATTTCTACTTTCCGGGCAACCTAGGCTTCACGCTAGGGCGTTGCTGCAACAGATTGAATAGTTAGGGCCTTAGAAGTCAATGCCCGAAGCCTAAAATGAAATAAAAATACAACAGTTTTTCCATCGTATAAAACGAATAATTGCTACCAGTGTGAAAGTGATGGTCATTACTACGTACAGGGCAACCAAGGCTCCACCTAAGGGCGTTGCTCCACCAGATCGAATAGTTAGGGCCCTAGAAGTCAACGCCCGAAGCATAAAATACAAAATAAATAGAACATTTTTTCCATCGTATAAAACGAATAATTGCTACCAGTGTGAAAGTTATGGTCATTTCTACTTTCCGGGCAACCTAGGCTTCACCCTAGGGCGTTGTTCCACCAGATGGAATAGTTAGAGCCTAAGAAGTCAACGTCAGAAGCATAAAATACGATATAAATACAACAGCTTTACCATCGTATAAAACGAATAATTGCAACCAGAGTGAAAGTTATGGTCATTTCTACGTTCCGGGCAACCTAGGCTTCACCCTAGGGCGTTGCTCCAACAGACCGAATAGTTAGGTCCTTAGAAGTCAATGCCCGAAGCATAAAATGCAATAAAAATACAACAGTTTATCCATCGTATAGCAGGAATAATTTGCAACCAGTGTGATAGTAGTGATCATTTCTACGTTCCAGGCAACCTAGGCTTCACTCTAGGGCGTTGCTCCACCAGATCGAATAGATAGGGCCTAAGAAGTCAACGCCAGAAGCATAAAATACAATATAAATATAACAGTTTTTCCATCGTATAAAACGAATAATTGCAACCAGTGTGGAAGTTATGGTCATTACCACGTTCTGCAACCTAGGCTTCACTCTAGGGCGGTGCTCCACCAGATCAAATAGTTAGGGCCTAAGAAGTCAACGCCAGAAGCATAAAATACAACATAAATATAACAGATTTTCCATCGTATATAATGTATATTTGCAAACAGTGTGAAAGTTATGGTCATTTCTACATTTCGAGCAACCTAGGCTTCACTCTAGAGCGTTGCTCCAACTGATCGAATAGTTAGGGCCTTAGAAGTCAATGCTCGAAGCATAAAATGCAATAAAAATACAACAGTTTTTCCATCATATAACAGGAATAATTGCAACCAGTTTGAAAGTGATGGTCATTTCTACGTACCGGGCAACCTAGGCTTCACTCTGGGGCGTTGCTCCACCAGATCGAATAGTTAGGGCCTTAGAAGTCAACGCCCGAAGCATAAAATACAAAATAAATAGAACAGCTTTTCCATCGTATAAAACGAATAATTGCTACCAGTGTGAAAGTTATGGTCATTTCTACTTTCCGGGCAACCTAGGCTTCACCCTAGGGCGTTGTTCCACCAGATGGAATTTGTTAGGGCCTAAGAAGTCAACGCCAGAAGCTTAAAATACGATATAAAAACAACAGCTTTTCCATCGTATAAAACGAATAATTGCAACCAGTTTGAAAGTGATGGTCATTTCTACGTACCGGGCAACCTAGACTTCACTCTAGGACGTTGCTCCACCAGATCGAATTGTTAGGGCCTTAGAAGTCAACGCCCGAAGCATAAAATACAAAATAAATAGAACAGTTTTTCCCTCGTATAAAACGAATAATTGCTACCAGTGTGAAAGTTATCGTCATTTCTACTTTCCGGGCAACCTACGCTTCACCCTAGGGCGTTGTTCCACCAGATGGAATAGTTAGGGCCTAAGAAGTCAACGCCAGAATCATAAAATACGATATAAATGCAACAGCTTTTCCATCGTACAAAACGAATAATTGCAACCAGTGTGAAAGTAATGGTCATTTCTACGTTCCGGGCAACCTAGGCTTCACTCTACGGCGCTGTTCCACAAGATCGAATAGGTAGGGCCTAAGAAGTCGACACCAAAAGAAAAAAATACAAAATAGATACAACAGTTTTTCCATCCTATAACAGGAATAATTGCAACCCGTGTGCAAGTGATGGTCATTTCTACGTTACGGGCAACCTAGGCTTCACTCTAGGGCGTTGTTCCACAAGATCGAATAGTTAGGGCCTAAGAAGTGAACGCCAGAAGCATAAAATACAATATAAATACAACAGTTTTTCCATCGTATTAAACGAATAATTGCAACCAGTATGAAACTTATGGTCATTTCTACTTTCCGAGCAACCTAGGCTTCACGCTAGAGCGCTGCTCCAACAGATTCTATAGTTAGGGCCTTAGAAGTCAACGCCAGAAGCACAAAATACAATATAAATACAACAGTTTTTCCATCGTATAAAACGAATAATTGCGACCAGTATGAAACTTATGGTCATTTCTACTTTCCGAGCAACCTAGGCTCCACCCTAGGTCGTAGCTCCTACAGATTGAATAGTTAGGGCCTTAGAAGTCAACGCCCGAACCAAAAAATCCAAAAAAAATACAACAGTGTTTCCATCATATAACAGGAATAATTGCAACCAGTTTGAAAGTGATGGCCAATTCTACGTTCCGGGCAACCTAGGCTTCACTCTAGGGAGTTGTTCCACCAGATCGAACTGTTGGGGCCTAAGAAGTCAACGCCAGAAGCATAAAATACAATATAAATATAACAGTTTTCCCATCGTATAAAACGAATGATAGCAACCAGTGTGAAAGCTATTTTCATTTATACGTTCCGGGCAACCTAGGCTTCACTCTAGGGCGTTGCTCCACCAGATCGAATAGTTAGGGCCTTAGAAGTCAACGCCCGAAGCATAAAATACAAAATAAATTGATCAGTTTTTCCATTGTATAAAACGAATAATTGCTACCAGTGTAAAAGTTATGGTCATTTCTACGTTCCGGGCAACCTAGGCTTCACCCTAGGGCGTTGTTCCACCAGGTCGAATAGTTAGGGCCTAAGAAGTGAACGCCAGAAGCATAAAATACAATATAAATGCAACAGTTTTTCCATCATATAAAACGAATAACTGCAACCAGTATGAAAGTTATGGTCATTTCTACTTTCCGGGCAACCTAGGCTTCACGCTAGGGCGTTGCTGCAACAGATTGAATAGTTAGGGCCTTAGAAGTCAATGCCCGAAGCCTAAAATGAAATAAAAATACAACAGTTTTTCCATCGTATAAAACGAATAATTGCTACCAGTGTGAAAGTTATGGTCATTTCTACTTTCTGGGCAAACTAGGCTTCACCCTAGGGCGTTGTTCCACCAGATGGAATAGTTAGGGCCTAAGAGGTCAACGCCAGAAGCATAAAATACGATATAAATACAACAGCTTTTCCATCGTATAAAACGAATAATTGCAACCAGTTTGAAAGTGATGGTCATTTCTACGTACCGGGCAACCTAGGCTCCACCCTAGGGCGTTGCTCCACCAGATCGAATAGTTAGGGCCCTAGAAGTCAACGCCCGAAGCATAAAATACAAAATAGATAGAACAGTTTTTCCATCGTATAAAACGAATAATTGCTACCAGTGTGAAAGTTATGGTCATTTCTACTTTCCGGGCAACCTATGCTTCACCCTAGGGCGTTGTTCCACCAGATGGAATAGTTAGGGCCTAAGAGGTCAACGCCAGAAGCATAATATACGACATAAATAAAACAGCTTTTCCATCGTATAAACCGAATAATTGCAACCAGTTTGAAAGTGATGGTCATTTCTACGTACCGGGCAACCTAGGCTCCACCCTAGGTCGTTGCTCCACCAGATCGAATAGTTAGGGCCCCAGAAATCAACGCCCGAAGCATAAAATACAAAATAAATAGAACAGTTTTTCCATCGTATAAAACGAATAATTGCTACCAGTGTGAAAGTTATGGTCATTTCTACTTTCCGGGCAACCTAGGCTTCACCCTAGGGCGTTGCTCCAACAGACTGAATAGTTTGGGCCTTAGAAGTCAATGCCCGAAGCATAAAATGCAATAAAAATACAACAGTTTTTCCATCGTATAGCAGGAATAATTTGCAACCAGTGTGACAGTAGTGGTCATTTCTACGTTCCGGGCAACCTAGGTTTCACTCTAGGGCGTTACTCCACCAGATCGAGTAGTTACAGCCAAAGAAGTCAACGCCAGAAGCATAAAACACAATATAAATATAACAGCTTTTCTATCGTATAAAACGAATAATTGCAACCAGTTTGAAAGTGATGGTCATTACTACGTACAGGGCAACCTAGGCTCCACCCAAGGGCGTTGCTCCACCAGATCGAATAGTTAGGGGCCTAGAAGTCAACGCCCGAAGCATAAAATACAAGATAAATAGAACAGTTTTTCCATCGTATAAAACGAATAATTGCTACCAGTGTGAAAGTTATGATCATTTCTACTTTCCGGGCAACCTAGGCTTCACCCTAGGGCGTTGTTCCACCAGGTGGAATAGTTAGAGCCTAAGAAGTCAACGTCAGAAGCATAAAATACGATATAAATACAACAGCTTTTCCATCGTATAAAACGAATAATTGCAACCAGATTGAAAGTTATGGTCATTTCTACGTTCCGGGCAACCTAGGCTTCACCCTAGGGCGTTGCTCCAACAGACCGAATAGTTAGGTCCTTAGAAGTCAATGCCCGAAGCATAAAATGCAATAAAAATACAACAGTTTATCCATCGTATAGCAGGAATAATTTGCAACCAGTGTGATAGTAGTGATCATTTCTACGTTCCAGGCAACCTAGGCTTCACTCTAGGGCGTTGCTCCACCAGATCGAATAGATAGGGCCTAAGAAGTCAACGCCAGAAGCATAAAATACAATATAAATATAACAGTTTTTCCATCGTATAAAACGAATAATTGCAACCAGTGTGGAAGTTATGGTCATTACCACGTTCTGCAACCTAGGCTTCACTCTAGGGCGGTGCTCCACCAGATCAAATAGTTAGGGCCTAAGAAGTCAACGCCAGAAGCATAAAATACAACATAAATATAACAGATTTTCCATCGTATATAATGTATATTTGCAAACAGTGTGAAAGTTATGGTCATTTCTACATTTCGAGGAACCTAGGCTTCACTCTAGAGCGTTGCTCCAACTGATCGAATAGTTAGGGCCTTAGAAGTCAACGCCAGAAGCATAAAATACAATAAAGATGCAACAGTTTTTCCATCGTATAACAGGAATAACTGCAAACAGTGTGAAAGTATTGGTCATTTCTACGTTCCGGGTAGCCTAGGCTTCACCCTAGGGCGTTGTTCCACCAGATGGATTAGTTAGGGCCTTAGAAGTGAACGCCAGAAGCATAAAATACAATATAAATACAACAGTTTTTCCATAATGTAAAACGAATAATTGCAACCTGTATGAAAGTTATGGTCATTTCTACTTTACGGGCAACCTAGGCTTCACCCTAGGGCGTTGCTCCAACAGATTGAATAGTTAGGGCCTAAGAAGTGAACGCCAGAAGCATAAAATACAATATAAATACAACAGTTTTTCCATCATATAAAACGAATAACTGCAACCAGTATGAAAGTTATGGTCATTTCTACTTTCCGGGCAACCTAGGCTTCACGCTAGGGCGTTGCTGCAACAGATTGAATAGTTAGGGCCTTAGAAGTCAATGCCCGAAGCGTAAAATGAAATAAAAATACAACAGTTTTTCCATCGTATAAAACGAATAATTGCTACCAGTGTGAAAGTTATGGTCATTTCTACTTTCCGGGCAACCTAGGCTTCACCCTAGGGCGTTGTTCCACCAGATGGAATAGTTAGGGCCTAAGAGGTCAACGCCAGAAGCATAAAATACGATATAAATACAACAGCTTTTCCATCGTATAAAACGAATAATTGCAACCAGTTTGAAAGTGATGGTCATTTCTACGTACCGGGCAGCCTAGGCTCCACCCTAGGGCGTTGCTCCACCAGATCGAATAGTTAGGGCCCTAGAAGTCAACGCCCGAAGCATAAAATACAAAATAAATAGAACAGTTTTTCCATCGTATAAAACGAATAATTGCTACCACTGTGAAAGTTATGGTCATTTCTACTTTCCGGGCAACCTAGGCTTCACCCTAGGGCGTTGTTCCACCAGATGGAATAGTTAGAGCCTAAGAAGTCAACGCCAGAAGCATAAAATACGATATAAATACAACAGCTTTTTCATCGTATAAAACGAATAATTGCAACCAGAGTGTAAGTTATTGTCATTTCTACGTTCCGGGCAACCTAGGCTTCACCCTAGGGCGTTGCTCCAACAGACAGAATAGTTAGGGCCTTAGAAGTCAATGCCCGAAGCATAAAGTGCAATAAAAATACAACAGTGTTTCCATCGTATAGCAGGAATAATTTGCAACCAGTGTGATAGTAGTGATCATTTCTACGTTCCAGGCAACCTAGGCTTCACTCTAGGGCGTTGTTCCACCAGATCGAATAGATAGGTCCTTAGAAGTCAACGCCAGAAGCATAAAATACGATATAAATACAACAGTTTTTCCATCGTATAAAACGAATAATTGCAACCAGTGTGGAAGTTATGGTCATTACTACCTTCCGGGCAACCTAGGCTTCACTCTAGAGCGTTGCTCCACATGATCGAATAGTTAGGGCCTTAGAAGTCAACGCCAGAAACATAAAATACGATATAAATACAACAGCTTTTCCATCGTATAAAACGAATAATTGCAACCAGTTTGAAAGTGATGGTCATTTCTACGTACCGGGCAACCTAGGCTTCACTCTAGTGCGTTGCTCCACCAGATCGAATAGTTAGGACCCTAGAAGTCAACGCCCGAAGCATAAAA
The DNA here is from genome assembly GCF_051401765.1 of Calliopsis andreniformis. NCBI lineage: Eukaryota > Metazoa > Arthropoda > Insecta > Hymenoptera > Andrenidae > Calliopsis > Calliopsis andreniformis. The sequence goes on from NW_027480433.1 coordinate 11,082,091, forward strand.
TACAAAATAAATACAACAGTTTTTCCATCGTATAAAACGAATAATTGCTACCAGTGTGAAAGATATGGTCATTTCTACATTGCGGGCAATCTAGGCTTCACCGTAGGGCGTTGTTCCACCAGATGGAATAGTTAGAGCCTTAGAAGACAATGCCCGAAGCATAAAATGCAATAAAAATACAGCAGCTTTTCCATCGTATAGCAGGAATAATTTGCAACCAGTGTGAGAGTAGTGGTCATTTCTACGTTCCGGGCAACCTAGGCTTCACCCTAGGGCGTTGTTCCACCAGATCGAATAGTTAGGGCCTTAGAAGTCAACGCCCGAAGGATAAAATACAAAATAAATAGAACAGTTTTTCCATCGTTTAAAACGAATAATTGCTACCAGTGTGAAAGTTATGGTCATTTCTACCTTCCGGGCAACCTAGGCTTCACCCTAGGGCGTTGTTCCACCAGATGGAATAGTTAGGGCCTAAGAGATCAACGCCAGAAGCATAAAATACAATATAAATACAACAGCTTTTCCATCGTATAAAACGAATAATTGCAACCAGTGTGAAAGTAGTGGTCATTTCTACGTTCCGAGCACCCTAGGCGTCACTCTAGGGCGATGCTCCACCACATCTAAGCGCTACGGCCTTAGAAGCCAACGCCAGAGCCATAAAATACAATATAAATACAACAGCGTTTCCATCGTATAAAACGAATAATTGCAACCAGTGCGAAAGTTATGGTCATTTCTACATTCCGAGTAACCTGGGCTTCACTCTAGGGCGTTGCTCCACCAGACCGAATAGTTACGGCCTAAGAAGACAACGCCAGAAGCATAAAATACGATATAAATACAACAGCTTTTCCATCGTATAAAACGAATAATTGCAACCAGTGTGAAAGTAATGGTCATTTCTACGTTCCGGGCAGACTAGGCTTCACCCTAGGGCGTTGCTCCACCAGATCGAATAGTTAGGGCCTTAGAAGTGAACGCCAGAAGCATAAAATACAATATAAATACAACTGTTTTTCCATAATGTAAAACGAATAATTGCAACCTGTATGAATGTTATGGTCATTTCTACTTTACGGGCAACCTAGGCTTCACCCTAGGGCGTTGCTCCAACAGATTGAATAGTTCGGGCCTTAGAAGTCAATGCTCGAAGCATAAAATGCAATAAAAATACAACAGTTTTTCCATCATATAACAGGAATAATTGCAACCAGTTTGATAGTGATGGTCATTTCTACGTACCGGGCAACCTAGGCTTCACTCTGAGGCGTTGCTCCACCAGATCGAATAGTTAGGGTCTTAGAAGTCAATGCTCGAAGCATAAAATGCAATAAAAATACAACAGTTTTTCCATCATATAACAGGAATAATTGCAACCAGTTTGATAGTGATGGTCATTTCTACGTACCGGGCAACCTACGCTTCACCCTAGGGCGTTGTTCCACCAGATGCAATAGTTAGGGCCTAAGAAGTCAACGCCAGAAGCATAAAATACGATATAAATGCAACAGCTTCTCCATCGTACAAAACGAATAATTGCAAACAGGGTGAAAGTTATGGTCATTTCTGCGTTCGGGGCAACCTAGGCTTCACCCTAGGGAGTTGCTCCAACAGATTGTATAGTTAGGGCCTTAGAAGTCAATGCCCGAAGCATAAAATGCAATAAAAATACAACAGGTTTTCCATCGTATAAAACGAATAATTGCAACCAGCGTGAAAGTTATGGTCATTTCTACATTCCGAGCAACCTAGGCTTCACTCTAGGGCGTTGCTCCACCAAATCGAATAGTTAGGTCCTTAGAAGTCAACGCCAGAAGCATAAAATACGATATAAATACAACGGCTTTTCCATCGCATAAAAGGAATAACTGCAAACAGTGTGAAAGTGACGGTCATTTCTACGTACCGGGCAACCTAGGCTTCACTCTAGGGCGTTGCTCCACCAGATCGAATAGTTAGGACCCTAGAAGTCAACGCCCGAAGCATAAAATACAAAATAAATACAACAGTTCTTCCATCGTATAAAACGAATAATTGCTACCAGTGTGAAAGATATGGTCATTTCTACATTGCGGCAATCTAGGCTTCACCCTAGGGCGTTGTTCCACCATATGGAATAGTTAGAGCCTCAGAAGTCAACGCCAGAAGCATAAAATGCAATAAAAATACAACAGCTTTTCCATCGTATAGCAGGAATAATTTGCAACCAGTGTGACAGTAGTCATCATTTCTACGTTCCGGGCAACCTAGGCTTCACCCTAGGGCGTTGTTCCACCAGATCGAATAGTTAGGGCCTTAGAAGTCCACGCCCGAAGGATAAAATACAAAATAAATAGAACAGTTTTTCCATCGTTTAAAACGAATAATTGCTACCAGTGTGAAAGTTATGGTCATTTCTACCTTCCGGGCAACCTAGGCTTCACCCTAGGGCGTTGTTCCACCAGATGGAATAGTTAGGGCCTAAGAGCTCAACGCCAGAAGCATAAAATACAATATAAATACAACAGCTTTTCCATCGTATAAAACGAATAATTGCAACCAGTGTGAAAGTAGTGATCATTTCTACGTTCCGAGCACCCTAGGCGTCACTCTAGGGCGATGCTCCACCACATCTAAGCGCTACGGCCTTAGAAGCCAACGCCAGAGCCATAAAATACAATATAAATACAACAGCGTTTCCATCGTGTAAAACGAATAATAGCAACCAGTGTGAAAGTTATGGTCATTTCTACATTCCGGGCAACCTAGGCTTCACTCTGGGGCGTTGCTCCACCAAATCGAATAGTTAGGTCCTTAGAAGTCAACGCCAGAAGCATAAAATACGATATAAATACAACGGCTTTTCCATCGTATAAAACGAATAATTGCAACCAGTGTGAAAGTTATGGTCATTTCTACGTACCGGGCAACCTAGGCTTCACTCTAGGTCGTTGCTCCACCAGATCGAATACTTAGTGCCTTAGAAGTCAACGCCAGAAGCATAAAATACAATATAAATACAACAGTTTTTCCATCGTATTAAACGAATAATTGCAACCAGTATGAAACTTATGGTCATTTCTACCTTCCGAGCAACCTAGGCTTCACCCTAGGGCGCTGCTCCAACAGATTGAATAGTTATGGCCTTACAAGTCAACGCCCGAAACATAAAATGCAAAATAAATACAACAGCTTTTCCATCGTATAAAACGAATAATTGCTACCAGTGTGAAAGATATGGTCATTTCTACATTGCGGGCAATCTAGGCTTCACCCTAGGGCGTTGTTCCACCAGATGGAATAGTTAGAGCCTAAGAAGTCAACGCCAGAAGCATAAAATACGATATAAATACAACAGCTTTTCCATCGTATAAAACGAATAATTGCAACCAGTGTGAAAGTTATGGTCATTCCTACGTTCCGGGCAACCTAGGCTTCACCCTAGGGCGTTGCTCCAACAGACTGAATAGTTAGGGCCTTAGAAGACAATGCCCGAAGCATAAAATGCAATAAAAATACAACAGCTTTTCCATCGTATAGCAGGAATAATTTGCAACCAGTGTGACAGTAGTGGTCATTTCTACGTTCCGGGCAACCTAGGTTTCACTCTAGGGCGTTACTCCACCAGATCGAGTAGTTACAGCCTAAGAAGTCAACGCCAGAAGCATAAAACACAATATAAATATAACAGCTTTTCTATCGTGTAAAACGAATAATTGCAACCAGTTTGAAAGTGATGGTCATTACTACGTACCGGGCAACCTAGGCTCCACCAAAGGGCGTTGCTCCAGCAGATCGAATAGTTAGGGCCCTAGAAGTCAACGCCCGAAGCATAAAATACAAAATAAATAGAACAGTTTTTCCATCGTATAAAACGAATAATTGCTACCAGTGTGAAAGTTATGGTCATTTCTACTTTCCGGGCAACCTAGGCTTCACCCTAGGGCGTTGGTCCACCAGATGGAATAGTTAGAGCCTAAGAAGTCAACGTCAGAAGCATAAAATACGATATAAATACAACAGCTTTTCCATCGTATATAATGTATATTTGCAAACAGTGTGAAAGTTATGGTCATTTCTACATTTCGAGCAACCTAGGCTTCACTCTAGAGCGTTGCTCCAACTGATCGAATAGTTACGGCCTTAGATGTCAACGCCAGAAGCATAAAATACAATAAAGATGCAACAGTTTTTCCATCGTATAACAGGAATAACTGCAAACAGTGTGAAAGTATTGGTCATTTCTACGTTCCGGGCAACCTAGGCTTCACCCTAGGGCGTTGTTCCACAAGATCGAATAGTTAGGGCCTTAGAAGTGAACGCCAGAAGCATAAAATACAATATAAATACAACAGTTTTTCCATAATGTAAAACGAATAATAGCAACCTGTATGAAAGTTATGGTCATTTCTACTTTACGGGCAACCTAGGCTTCACCCTAGGGCGTTGCTCCAACAGATTGAATAGTTAGGGCCTTAGGAGTCAATGCTCGAAGCATAAAATGCAATAAAAATACAACAGTTTTTCCATCATATAACAGGAATAATTGCAACCAGTTTGAAAGTGATGGCCAATTCTACGTTCCGGGCAACCTAGGATTCACTCTAGGGAGTTGTTCCACCAGATCGAACTGTTTGGGCCTAAGAAGTCAACGCCAGAAGCATAAAATACAATATAAATATAACAGTTTTTCCATCGTATAAAACGAATGATAGCAACCAGTGTGAAAGCTATTTTCATTTCTACGTTCCGGGCAACCTAGGCTTCACTCTAGGGCGTTGCTCCACCAGATCGAATAGTTAGGGCCTTAGAAGTCAACGCCCGAAGTATAAAATACAAAATAAATAGAACAGTTTTTCCATTGTATAAAACGAATAATTGCTACCAGTGTAAAAGTTATGGTCATTTCTACGTTCCGGGCAACCTAGGCTTCACCCTAGGGCGTTGTTCCACCAGATCGAATAGTTAGGGCCTAAGAAGTGAACGCCAGAAGCTTAAAATACAATATAAATACAACAGTTTTTCCATCATATAAAACGAATAACTGCAACCAGTATGAAAGTTATGGTCATTTCTACTTTCCGGGCAACCTAGGCTTCACGCTAGGGCGTTGCTGGAACAGATTGAATAGTTAGGGCCTTAGAAGTCAATGCCCGAAGCGTAAAATGAAATAAAAATACAACAGTTTTTCCATCGTATAAAACGAATAATTGCTACCAGTGTGAAAATTATGGTCATTCCTACGTTCCGGGCAACCTAGGCTTCACCCTAGGGCGTTGCTCCAAAAGACTGAATAGTTAGGGCCTTAGAAGACAATGCCCGAAGCATAAAATGCAATAAAAATACAACAGCTTTTCCATCGTATAGCAGGAATAATTTGCAACCAGTGTGACAGTAGTGGTCATTTCTACGTTCCGGGCAACCTAGGCTTCACCCTAGGGCGTTGTTCCACCAGATGGAATAGTTAGAGCCTAAGAAGTCAACGCCAGAAGCATAAAATACGATATAAATATAACAGTTTTTCCATCGTATAAAACGAATAATTGCAACCAGTGTGGAAGTTATGGTCATTACTACGTTCCGGGCAACCTCGGCTTCACTCTAGGGCGGTGCTCCACCAGATCAATCAGTTAGGGCCTTAGAAGTCAACGCCCGAAGCATAAAATGCAAAATAAATAGAACAGTTTTTCCATTGTATAAAACGAATAAATGCTATCAGTGTAAAAGTTATGGTCATTTCTACGTTCCGGGCTGCCTAGGCTTCACTCTAGGGCGTTGCTCCACCAGATCGAATAGTTAGGGCCTTAGAAGTCAACGCCAGAAGCATAAAATACAATATAAATACAACAGTTTTTCCATAATGTAAAACGAATAATAGCAACCTGTATGAAAGTTATGGTCATTTCTACTTTACGGGCAACCTAGGCTTCACCCTAGGGCGTTGCTCCAACAGATTGAATAGTTAGGGCCTTAGGAGTCAATGCTCGAAGCATAAAATGCAATAAAAATACAACAGTTTTTCCATCATATAACAGGAATAATTGCAACCAGTTTGAAAGTGATGGTCATTTCTACGTACCGGGCAACCTAGGCTTCGCTCTGGGGCGTTGCTCCACCAGATCGAATAGTTAGGGCCTTAGAAGTCAACGCCCGAAGCATAAAATACAAAATAAATAGAACAGCTTTTCCATCGTATAAAACGAATAATTGCTACCAGTGTGAAAGTTATGGTCATTTCTACTTTCCGGGCAACCTAGGCTTCACCCTAGGGCGTTGTTCCACCAGATGGAATTTGTTAGGGCCTAAGAAGTCAACGCCAGAAGCTTAAAATACGATATAAATACAACAGCTTTTCCATCGTATAAAACGAATAATTGCAACCAGTTTGAAAGTGATGGTCATTTCTACGTACCGGGCAACCTAGACTTCACTCTAGGACGTTGCTCCACCAGATCGAATTGTTAGGGCCTTAGAAGTCAACGCCCGAAGCATAAAATACAAAATAAATAGAACAGTTTTTCCATCGTATAAAACGAATAATTGCTACCAGTGTGAAAGTTATCGTCATTTCTACTTTCCGGGCAACCTACGCTTCACCCTAGGGCGTTGTTCCACCAGATGGAATAGTTAGGGCCTAAGAAGTCAACGCCAGAATCATAAAATACGATATAAATGCAACAGCTTTTCCATCGTACAAAACGAATAATTGCAACCAGTGTGAAAGTTATGGTCATTTCTACATTCCGAGCAACCTAGGCTTCACTCTAGGGCGTTGCTCCACCAGATCGAATAGTTAGGTCCTTAGAAGTCAACGCCAGAAGCATAAAATACGATATAAATACAACGGCTTTTCCATCGTATAAAAGGAATAAATGCAAACAGTGTGAAAGTAATGGTCATTTCTACGTTCCGGGCAACCTAGGCTTCACTCTACGACGTTGTTCCACAAATCGAATAGGTAGGGCCTAAGAAGTCGACACCAAAAGAATAAAATACAAAATAGATACAACAGGTTTTCCATCCTATAACAGGAATAATTGCCACCCGTGTGCAAGTGATGGTCATTTCTACGTTACGGGCAACCTAGGCTTCACTCTAGGGCGTTGTTCCACAAGATCGAATAGTTAGGGCCTAAGAAGTGAACGCCAGAAGCATAAAATACAATATAACTACAACAGCTTTTCCATCATATAACAGGAATAATTGCAACCAGTTTGAAAGTGATGGTCATTTCTACGTACCGGGCAACCTAGGCTTCACTCTAGGTCGTTGCTCCACCAGATCGAATTGTTAGGGCCTAAGAAGTGAACGCCAGAAGCATAAAATACAATATAAATACAACAGTTTTTCCATTCTATAAAACGAATAACTGCAACCAGTATGAAAGTTATGGTCATTTCTACTTTCCGGGCAACCTAGGCTTCACGCTAGGGCGTTGTTCCACCAGATCGAATTGTTAGGGCCTAAGAAGTCAATGCCCGAAGCATAAAATACAAAATAAATAGAACAGTTTTTCCATCGTATAAAACGAATAATTGCTACCAGTGTGAAAGTTATGGTCATTTCTACTTTCCGGGCAACCTAGGCTTCACCCTAGGGCGTTGCTCCAACAGACTGAATAGTTAGGGCCTTAGAAGACATTGCCCGAAGCATAAAATGCAATAAAAATACAACAGCTTTTCCATCGTATAGCAGGAATAATTTGCAACCAGTGTGACAGTAGTGGTCATTTCTACGTTCCGGGCAACCTAGGCTTCACCCTAGGGCGTTATTGCACCAGATCGAATAGTTAGGGCCTTAGAAGTCAACGCCCGAAGGATAAAATACAAAATAAATAGAACAGTTTTTCCATCGTTTAAAACGAATAATTGCTACCAGTGTGAAAGTTATGGTCATTACTACCTTCCGGGCAACCTAGGCTTCACCCTAGGGCGTTGTTCCACCAGATGGAATAGTTAGGGCCTAAGAGCTCAACGCCAGAAGCATAAAATACAATATAAATACAACAGCTTTTCCATCGTATAAAACGAATAATTGCAAGCAGTTTGAAAGTGATGGTCATTTCTTCGTACCGGGCAACCTAGGCTTCACTCTAGGGCGTTGCTCCACCAGATCGAATTGTCAGGACCCTAGAAGTCAACGCCCGAAGTATAAAATACAAAATAAATAGAACAGTTTTTCCATTGTATAAAACGAATAATTGCTACCAGTGTAAAAGTTATGGTCATTTCTACGTTCCGGGCAACCTAGGCTTCACCCTAGGGCGTTGTTCCACCAGATCGAATAGTTAGGGCCTAAGAAGTGAACGCCAGAAGCTTAAAATACAATATAAATACAACAGTTTTTCCATCATATAAAACGAATAACTGCAACCAGTATGAAAGTTATGGTCATTTCTACTTTCCGGGCAACCTAGGCTTCACGCTAGGGCGTTGCTGGAACAGATTGAATAGTTAGGGCCTTAGAAGTCAATGCCCGAAGCGTAAAATGAAATAAAAATACAACAGTTTTTCCATCGTATAAAACGAATAATTGCTACCAGTGTGAAAATTATGGTCATTCCTACGTTCCGGGCAACCTAGGCTTCACCCTAGGGCGTTGCTCCAAAAGACTGAATAGTTAGGGCCTTAGAAGACAATGCCCGAAGCATAAAATGCAATAAAAATACAACAGCTTTTCCATCGTATAGCAGGAATAATTTGCAACCAGTGTGACAGTAGTGGTCATTTCTACGTTCCGGGCAACCTAGGCTTCACCCTAGGGCGTTGTTCCACCAGATGGAATAGTTAGAGCCTAAGAAGTCAACGCCAGAAGCATAAAATACGATATAAATATAACAGTTTTTCCATCGTATAAAACGAATAATTGCAACCAGTGTGGAAGTTATGGTCATTACTACGTTCCGGGCAACCTCGGCTTCACTCTAGGGCGGTGCTCCACCAGATCAATCAGTTAGGGCCTTAGAAGTCAACGCCCGAAGCATAAAATGCAAAATAAATAGAACAGTTTTTCCATTGTATAAAACGAATAAATGCTATCAGTGTAAAAGTTATGGTCATTTCTACGTTCCGGGCTGCCTAGGCTTCACTCTAGGGCGTTGCTCCACCAGATCGAATAGTTAGGGCCTTAGAAGTCAACGCCAGAAGCATAAAATACAATATAAATACAACAGTTTTTCCATAATGTAAAACGAATAATAGCAACCTGTATGAAAGTTATGGTCATTTCTACTTTACGGGCAACCTAGGCTTCACCCTAGGGCGTTGCTCCAACAGATTGAATAGTTAGGGCCTTAGGAGTCAATGCTCGAAGCATAAAATGCAATAAAAATACAACAGTTTTTCCATCATATAACAGGAATAATTGCAACCAGTTTGAAAGTGATGGTCATTTCTACGTACCGGGCAACCTAGGCTTCGCTCTGGGGCGTTGCTCCACCAGATCGAATAGTTAGGGCCTTAGAAGTCAACGCCCGAAGCATAAAATACAAAATAAATAGAACAGCTTTTCCATCGTATAAAACGAATAATTGCTACCAGTGTGAAAGTTATGGTCATTTCTACTTTCCGGGCAACCTAGGCTTCACCCTAGGGCGTTGTTCCACCAGATGGAATTTGTTAGGGCCTAAGAAGTCAACGCCAGAAGCTTAAAATACGATATAAATACAACAGCTTTTCCATCGTATAAAACGAATAATTGCAACCAGTTTGAAAGTGATGGTCATTTCTACGTACCGGGCAACCTAGACTTCACTCTAGGACGTTGCTCCACCAGATCGAATTGTTAGGGCCTTAGAAGTCAACGCCCGAAGCATAAAATACAAAATAAATAGAACAGTTTTTCCATCGTATAAAACGAATAATTGCTACCAGTGTGAAAGTTATCGTCATTTCTACTTTCCGGGCAACCTACGCTTCACCCTAGGGCGTTGTTCCACCAGATGGAATAGTTAGGGCCTAAGAAGTCAACGCCAGAATCATAAAATACGATATAAATGCAACAGCTTTTCCATCGTACAAAACGAATAATTGCAACCAGTGTGAAAGTTATGGTCATTTCTACATTCCGAGCAACCTAGGCTTCACTCTAGGGCGTTGCTCCACCAGATCGAATAGTTAGGTCCTTAGAAGTCAACGCCAGAAGCATAAAATACGATATAAATACAACGGCTTTTCCATCGTATAAAAGGAATAAATGCAAACAGTGTGAAAGTAATGGTCATTTCTACGTTCCGGGCAACCTAGGCTTCACTCTACGACGTTGTTCCACAAATCGAATAGGTAGGGCCTAAGAAGTCGACACCAAAAGAATAAAATACAAAATAGATACAACAGGTTTTCCATCCTATAACAGGAATAATTGCCACCCGTGTGCAAGTGATGGTCATTTCTACGTTACGGGCAACCTAGGCTTCACTCTAGGGCGTTGTTCCACAAGATCGAATAGTTAGGGCCTAAGAAGTGAACGCCAGAAGCATAAAATACAATATAACTACAACAGCTTTTCCATCATATAACAGGAATAATTGCAACCAGTTTGAAAGTGATGGTCATTTCTACGTACCGGGCAACCTAGGCTTCACTCTAGGTCGTTGCTCCACCAGATCGAATTGTTAGGGCCTAAGAAGTGAACGCCAGAAGCATAAAATACAATATAAATACAACAGTTTTTCCATTCTATAAAACGAATAACTGCAACCAGTATGAAAGTTATGGTCATTTCTACTTTCCGGGCAACCTAGGCTTCACGCTAGGGCGTTGTTCCACCAGATCGAATTGTTAGGGCCTAAGAAGTCAATGCCCGAAGCATAAAATACAAAATAAATAGAACAGTTTTTCCATCGTATAAAACGAATAATTGCTACCAGTGTGAAAGTTATGGTCATTTCTACTTTCCGGGCAACCTAGGCTTCACCCTAGGGCGTTGCTCCAACAGACTGAATAGTTAGGGCCTTAGAAGACATTGCCCGAAGCATAAAATGCAATAAAAATACAACAGCTTTTCCATCGTATAGCAGGAATAATTTGCAACCAGTGTGACAGTAGTGGTCATTTCTACGTTCCGGGCAACCTAGGCTTCACCCTAGGGCGTTATTGCACCAGATCGAATAGTTAGGGCCTTAGAAGTCAACGCCCGAAGGATAAAATACAAAATAAATAGAACAGTTTTTCCATCGTTTAAAACGAATAATTGCTACCAGTGTGAAAGTTATGGTCATTACTACCTTCCGGGCAACCTAGGCTTCACCCTAGGGCGTTGTTCCACCAGATGGAATAGTTAGGGCCTAAGAGCTCAACGCCAGAAGCATAAAATACAATATAAATACAACAGCTTTTCCATCGTATAAAACGAATAATTGCAAGCAGTTTGAAAGTGATGGTCATTTCTTCGTACCGGGCAACCTAGGCTTCACTCTAGGGCGTTGCTCCACCAGATCGAATTGTCAGGACCCTAGAAGTCAACGCCCGAAGCATAAAATACAAGATAAATACAACAGTTTTTCCATCGTATAAAACGAATAATTGCTACCAGTGTGAAAGATATGGTCATTTCTACTTTGCGGGCAACCTAGGCTTCACCCTAGGGCGTTGTTCCACCAGATGGAATAGTTAGAGCCTAAGAAGTAAACGCCAGAAGCATAAAATACGATATAAATACAACAGTTTTTCCATAATGTAAAACGAATAATAGCAACCTGTATGAAAGTTATGGTCATTTCTACTTTACGGGCAACCTAGGCTTCACCCTAGGGCGTTGCTCCAACAGATTGAATAGTTAGGGCCTTAGGAGTCAATGCTCGAAGCATAAAATGCAATAAAAATACAACAGTTTTTCCATCATATAACAGGAATAATTGCAACCAGTTTGAAAGTGATGGCCAATTCTACGTTCCGGGCAACCTAGGATTCACTCTAGGGAGTTGTTCCACCAGATCGAACTGTTGGGGCCTAAGAAGTCAACGCCAGAAGCATAAAATACAATATAAATATAACAGCTTTTCCATCGTATAAAACGAATAATTGCAACCAGTGTGAAAGTTATGGTCATTTCTACGTTCCGGGCAACCTAGGCTTCACCCTAGGGCGTTGCTCCAACAGACTGGATAGTTTGGGCCTTAGAAGTCAATGCCCGAAGCATAAAATGAAATAAAAATACAACAGTTTTTCCATCGTATAGCAGGAATAATTTGCAACCGGTGTGACAGTAGTGGTCATTTCTACGTTCCGGGCAACCTAGGTTTCACTCTAGGGCGTTACTCCACCAGATCGAGTAGTTACAGCCTAAGAAGTCAACGCCAGAAGCATAAAACACAATATAAATATAACAGCTTTTCTATCGTATAAAACGAATAATTGCAACCAGTTTGAAAGTGATGGTCATTACTACGTACCGGGCAACCTAGGCTCCACCCAAGGGCGTTGCTCCACCAGATCGAATAGTTAGGGCCCTAGAAGTCAACGCCCGAAGCATAAAATACAAAATAAATAGAACAGTTTTTCCATCGTATAAAACGAATAATTGCTACCAGTGTGAAAGTTATGGTCATTTCTACTTTCCGGGCAACCTAGGCTTCACCCTAGGGCGTTGGTCCACCAGATGGAATAGTTAGAGCCTAAGAAGTCAACGTCAGAAGCATAAAATACGATATAAATACAACAGCTTTTCCATCGTATATAATGTATATTTGCAAACAGTGTGAAAGTTATGGTCATTTCTACATTTCGAGCAACCTAGGCTTCACTCTAGAGCGTTGCTCCAACTGATCGAATAGTTACGGCCTTAGATGTCAACGCCAGAAGCATAAAATACAATAAAGATGCAACAGTTTTTCCATCGTATAACAGGAATAACTGCAAACAGTGTGAAAGTATTGGTCATTTCTACGTTCCGGGCAACCTAGGCTTCACCCTAGGGCGTTGTTCCACCAGATCGAATAGTTAGGGCCTTAGAAGTGAACGCCAGAAGCATAACATACGATATAAATACAACAGTTTTTCCATAATGTAAAACGAATAATAGCAACCTGTATGAAAGTTATGGTCATTTCTACTTTACGGGCAACCTAGGCTTCACCCTAGGGCGTTGCTCCAACAGATTGAATAGTTAGGGCCTTAGGAGTCAATGCTCGAAGCATAAAATGCAATAAAAATACAACAGTTTTTCCATCATATAACAGGAATAATTGCAACCAGTTTGAAAGTGATGGTCATTTCTACGTACCGGGCAACCTAGGCTTCGCTCTGCGGCGTTGCTCCACCGGATCGAATAGTTAGGGCCATAGAAGTCAACGCCCGAAGCATAAAATACAAAATAAATAGAACAGCTTTTCCATCGTATAAAACGAATAATTGCTACCAGTGTGAAAGTTATGGTCATTTCTACTTTCCGGGCAACCTAGGCTTCACCCTAGGGCGTTGTTCCACCAGATGGAATTTGTTAGGGCCTAAGAAGTCAACGCCAGAAGCTTAAAATACGATATAAATACAACAGCTTTTCCATCGTATAAAACGAATAATTGCAACCAGTTTGAAAGTGATGGTCATTTCTACGTACCGGGCAACCTAGACTTCACTCTAGGACGTTGCTCCACCAGATCGAATTGTTAGGGCCTTAGAAGTCAACGCCCGAAGCATAAAATACAAAATAAATAGAACAGTTTTTCCATCGTATAAAACGAATAATTGCTACCAGTGTGAAAGTTATCGTCATTTCTACTTTCCGGGCAACCTACGCTTCACCCTAGGGCGTTGTTCCACCAGATGGAATAGTTAGGGCCTAAGAAGTCAACGCCAGAATCATAAAATACGATATAAATGCAACAGCTTTTCCATCGTACAAAACGAATAATTGCAACCAGTGTGAAAGTTATGGTCATTTCTACATTCCGAGCAACCTAGGCTTCACTCTAGGGCGTTGCTCCACCAGATCGAATAGTTAGGTCCTTAGAAGTCAACGCCAGAAGCATAAAATACGATATAAATACAACGGCTTTTCCATCGTATAAAAGGAATAAATGCAAACAGTGTGAAAGTAATGGTCATTTCTACGTTCCGGGCAACCTAGGCTTCACTCTACGACGTTGTTCCACAAATCGAGTAGGTAGGGCCTAAGAAGTCGACACCAAAAGAATAAAATACAAAATAGATACAACAGGTTTTCCATCCTATAACAGGAATAATTGCCACCCGTGTGCAAGTGATGGTCATTTCTACGTTACGGGCAACCTAGGCTTCACTCTAGGGCGTTGTTCCACAAGATCGAATAGTTAGGGCCTAAGAAGTGAACGCCAGAAGCATAAAATACAATATAACTACAACAGCTTTTCCATCATATAACAGGAATAATTGCAACCAGTTTGAAAGTGATGGTCATTTCTACGTACCGGGCAACCTAGGCTTCACTCTAGGTCGTTGCGCCACCAGATCGAATACTTAGTGCCTTAGAACTCAACGCCAGAAGCATAAAATACAATATAAATACAACAGTTTTTCCATCGTATTAAACGAATAATTGCAACCAGTATGAAACTTATGGTCATTTCTACTTTCCGAGCAACCTAGGCTTCACCCTAGGGCGCTGCTCCAGCAGATTGAATAGTTAGGGCCTTAGAAGTCAACGCCCGAAACATAAAATGCAAAAAAAATACAACAGTGTTTCCATCATATAACAGGAATAATTGCAACCAGTTTGAAAGTGATGGACAATTCTACGTTGCGGGCAGCCTAGGCTTCACTCCAGGGCATTGCTCCACCAGATCGAATAGTTACGGCCTAAGAAGTCAACGCCAGAAGCATAAAATACGATATAAATACAGCAGCTTTTCCATCGTATAAAACGAATAATTGCAACCTGTTTGAAGGTTATGGGCATATCTACGTTCCGGGCAACCTAGGCTTCACTGTAGGGCGTTGCTCCACCAGATCGATATGTTAGGGCCTTAGAAGTCAACGCCAGACGCATAAGATACAATAAAAATAAAACAGTTTTTCCATCGTATAAAATGAATAATTGCAACCAGTGTGAAGGTAATGGTCATTCAGACGTTCCGGGCAACCTAGGCTTCACTATAGGGCGTTGCTCCACCAGATCGAATAGTTAGGGCCTTAGAAGTCAACGGCAGAAGCATAAGGTACAATAAAAATAAAACAGTTTTTCCATCGCATAAAATGAATAATTGCAACCAGTTTGAAAGTGATGGCCAATTCTACGTTCCGGGCAACCTAGGGTTCACTCTAGGGAGTTGTTCCACCAGATCGAACTGTTGGGGCCTAAGAAGTCAACGCCAGAAGCATAAAATACAATATAAATATAACAGTCTTTCCATCGTATAAAACGAATGATAGCAACCAGTGTGAAAGCTATTTTCATTTCTACGTTCCGGGCAACCTACGCTTCACTCTAGGGCGTTGCTCCACCAGATCGAATAGTTAGGGCCTTAGAAGTCAACGCCCGAAGTATAAAATACAAAATAAATAGAACAGTTTTTCCATTGTATAAAACGAATAATTGCTACCAGTGTAAAAGTTATGGTCATTTCTACGTTCCGGGCAACCGAGGCTTCACCCTAGGGCGTTGTTCCACCAGATGGAATAGTTAGGCCCTAAGAGGTCAACGCCAGAAGCATAAAATACAATATAAATACAACAGTTTTTCCATCATATAAAACGAATAACTGCAACCAGTATGAAAGTTATGGTCATTTCTACTTTCCGGGCAACCTAGGCTTCACGCTAGGGCGTTGCTGCAACAGATTGAATAGTTAGGGCCTTAGAAGTCAATGCCCGAAGCGTAAAATGAAATAAAAATACAACAGTTTTTCCATCGTATAAAACGAATAATTGCTACCAGTGTGAAAGTTATGGTCATTCCTACGTTCCGGGCAACCTAGGCTTCACCCTAGGGCGTTGCTCCAACAGACTGAATAGTTAGGGCCTTAGAAGACAATGCCCGAAGCATAAAATGCAATAAAAATACAACAGCTTTTCCATCGTATAGCAGGAATAATTTGCAACCAGTGTGACAGTAGTGGTCATTTCTACGTTCCGGGCAACCTAGGCTTCACCCTAGGGCGTTGTTCCACCAGATGGAATAGTTAGAGCCTAAGAAGTCAACGCCAGAAGCATAAAATACGATATAAATATAACAGTTTTTCCATCGTATAGAACGAATAATTGCAACCAGTGTGGAAGTTATGGTCATTACTACGTTCCGGGCAACCTCGGCTTCACTCTAGGGCGGTGCTCCACCAGATCAATCAGTTAGGGCCTTAGAAGTCAACGCCCGAAGCATAAAATGCAAATTAAATAGAACAGTTTTTCCATTGTATAAAACGAATAAATGCTATCAGTGTAAAAGTTATGGTCATTTCTACGTTCCGGGCTGCCTAGGCTTCACTCTAGGGCGTTGCTCCACCAGATCGAATAGTTAGGGCCTTAGAAGTCAACGCCCGAAGGATAAAATACAACATAAATAGAACAGTTTTTCCATCGTTTAAAACGAATAATTGCTACCAGTGTGAAAGTTATGGTCATTTCTACCTTCCGGGCAACCTAGGCTTCACCCTAGGGCGTTGTTCCACCAGATGGAATAGTTAAAGCCTAAGAAGTCAACGCCAGAAGCATAAAATACGATATAAATACAACAGCTTTTCCATCGTATATAATGTATATTTGCAAACAGTGTGAACGTAATGGTCATATCCACGTTCCGAGCAACCTAGGCTTCACTCTAGGGCGTTGCGCTACCAGATCGAATAATTAGGGCCTTAGAAGTCAGCGCCAGAAGCATAAAATACAATATAAACACAACGGCTTTTACGTCGTATAGAAGGAATAATTGCAACCAGTGTAAAGGTTATGGTCATTTCTACGTTCCGGGCAACCTATTCTTCACTCTAGGGCGTTGCTCCACCAGATCGAATAGTTAGGGCCTTAGAAGTCAACGCAAGAAGCATAAAATACAATATAAATACAACAGCTTTTCCATCGTATAAAACGAATAATTGCAACCGGTGTGAAGGTTATGGACATATCAACGTTCCGGGCAACCTAGGCTTCACCCTAGGCCGTTGTTCCACCAGATCGAATTGTTAGGGATTAAGAAGTAAACGCAACGAGCATAAAATACGATATAAATACAACAGCTTTTCCATCGTATAAAACGAATAATTGCAACCAGTGTGAATGTTATGGTCATTTCTACGTTCCGCGCAACCTAGGCTTCACCCTAGGGCGTTGTTCCAGCAGATGGAATAGTTAGGGCCTAAGAAGTCAACGCCAGAAGCATAAAATACAATATTAATACAACAGCTTTTCCATCGTATAAAACGAATAATTGCAACCAGTGTGGAAGTTATGGTCATTTCTACGTTCCGGGCAACCTAGGCTTCACTCTACGCGTTGCTCGACCAGATCGAATAGCTAGGGCCTTAGAAGTCAACGCCCGAAGCATAAAATACAAAATAAATAGAACAGTTTTTCCAACGTATAAAACGAATAATTGCTACCAGTGTGAAAGTTATGGTCATTGCTACGTTCCGCGCAACCTAAGCTTCACTCTAGCGCGTTATTCCACAGGATCGAATACTTAGGGGCTAAGAAGTCAACGCCAGAAGCATAGAATACAAAATAAATAAAACAGTTTTTCCATCGTGTAAAACGAGTAATTGCTACCAGTGTGAAAGTTATGGTCATTTCTACGTTCCGCGCAACCTAGGCTTCACCCTAGGCCGTTGTTCCACCAGATCGAATACTTAGGGCCTAAGAAGTCAACGCCCGAAGCATAAAATACAATATAAATACAACAGTTTTTCCATCGTATAAAACGAATAATTGCAACCAGTATGAAAGTTATGGTCATTTCTACTTTCCGGGCAACATAGCCTTCACCCTAGGGCGTTGCTCCAACAGATCGAATAGTTAGGGCCTTAGAAGTCAACGGCCGAAGAATAAAATACAAAATAAATAGAACTGTTTTTCCATCGCATAAAACGAATAATTGCTACCGGTGTGAATGTTAATTCCATTTATTCGTTCCGGGCAACCTAGGCTTCACCCTAGGGCGTTGTTCCAACAGATTGAATAGTTAGGGCCTTAGAAGTCAGTGCCCGAAGCATAAAATACAATATAAATACAACAGTTTTTCGAACGTATAAAACGAATAATTGCAACCAGTATGAAAGTTATGGTCATTTCTACTTTCCGGGCAATCTAGGCTTCACTCTATGGAGTTCTTCCACCACATCGAATAGCTACTGCCTCAAAAGTCAACGCCTGAAGTATAAAATACAATAAAAATACAACCGTCTTTCCATGCTGTAACAGGAATAATTGCAACCCTTGTGAAAGTGATGGTCATTTCTACGTTATAGGCAACCTAGGCTTCACTCTAGGGCGTTCTTCCACCAGATCGAATTGTTAGGGCCTAAGAAGTCAACGCCAGAAGCATAAGATACAATATAAATATAACAGTTTTTCCATCGTATAGAACGAATAATAGCAACCAGTGTGAAAGTTATGGCCATTTCTACGTTCCGGGCAACCTAGGCTTCACTCTATGGCGTTCTTCCACTACATCGAATAGCAACGGCCTCAGAAGTCAACGCCTGAGGCATAAAATACAATAAAAATACAACAGTCTTTTCGTCCTATAACAGGAATAATTGCAACCCGTGTGAAAGTGATGGTCATTTGTACGTTCCAGGCAACCTGGGCTTCACTCTAGGGCGTTGTTCCACCAGATCGAATTGTTAGGGCCTAAGAAGTCAACGCCAGAAACATAAGATACAATATAAATATAACAGTTTTTCCATCGTATAGAACGAATAATAGCAACCAGTGTGAAAGTTATGGTCACTTCTACGTTCCGGCCAACCTAGGCTTCACTCTAGGGCGTTGCTCCACCAGATCAAACAGTTACGGCCTCAGTAGTTACCGCCCGAAGCATAAAATACAAAATAAATAGAACAGTTTTTCCATGGTATAAAAAGAATAATAGCAACCAGTGTGAAAGTTATGGTCATTTCTACGTTCCGGGCAACCTAGGCTTCACTCCAGGGCGTTGCTCCACCAGATCAAACAGCTAGGGCCTTAGAAGTCAACGCCCGAAGCATAAAATACAATATAAATACAACAGTTTTTCAATCGTATAAAACGAGTAATTGCAACCAGTATGAAGGTTAACGTCATTTCTACGTCCCGGGCAACCAAGGCTTCAGCCAAGGGCGTTGCTCCAACAGATTGAATAGTTAGGGTCTTAGAAGTCAACGCCGGAAGCATAAAATGCAATAAAAATACAACAGTTTTTCCATCGTATAAAAGGATTAATTGCAGCCAGTTTGAAAGTGATGGTCATTTCTACGTTCCGGGCAACCTTGGCTTCACTCTAGGGCGTTGTTCCACCAGATCGAATTGTTAGGGCCTAAGAAGTGAACGCCAGAAGCATAAAATGCAATAAAAATACAACAGTTTTTCCATCGCATAACAGGATTAATTGCAACCAGTTTGAAAGTGATGGTCGTTTCTCCTTTCCGGGCAACCTAGGCTTCACTCTAGGGCGTTGCTCCACTAGATCGAATAGCTAGGGCCTTAGAAGTCAACGCCAGAAGCATAGAATACAATATAAATACATCAGTTTTTCCATTGTATAAAACGAATAATTGCAACCAGTATGAAACTTATGGTCATTTCTACTTTCCGAGCAACCTAGGCTTCACCCTTGGGCGTTGCTCCAACAGATTGAATAGTTAGGGCCTTAGAAGCCAACGCCCGAAGCATAAAATACAATAAAAATACAACAGTGTTTCCATCATATAACAGGAATAATTGCAACCGGTTTGAAAGTGATGGACAATTCTACGTTCCGCGCAACCTAGGCTTCACTCCAGGGCGTTGCTCCACCAGATCGAATAGATACGGCCTAAGAAGTCAACGCCAGAAGCATAAAATACGATACAAATACAACAGCTTTTCCATCGTATAAAACGAATAATTGCAACCAACGTGAAAGTTATGGTCATTTCTACGTTCCGGGCATCCTAGGCTTCAGCCTAGGGCGTTGCTCCAACAGATTGAATAGTTAGGGCCTTAGAAGTCAACGCCGGAAGCATAAAATGCAATAAAAATACAACAGTTTTTCCATCGTATAAAAGGATTAATTGCAACCAGTTTGAAAGTGATGGTCATTTCTACGTTCCGGGCAACCTAGGCTTCACTCTAGGGCGTTGTTCCACCAGATCGAATTGTTAGGGCCTAAGAAGTGAACGCCAGAAGCATAAAATGCAATAAAAATACAACAGTTTTTCCATCGCATAACAGGATTAATTGCAACCAGTTTGAAAGTGATGGTCGTTTCTCCTTTCCGGGTAACCTAGGCTTCACTCTAGGGCGTTGCTCCACTAGATCGAATAACTAGGGCCTTAGAAGTCAACGCCAGAAGCATAGAATACAATATAAATACATCAGTTTTTCCATTGTATAAAACGAATAATTGCAACCAGTATGAAACTTATGGTCTTTTCTACTTTCCGAGCAACCTAGGCTTCACCCTTGGGCGTTGCTCCAACAGATTGAATAGTTAGGGCCTTAGAAGCCAACGCCCGAAGCATAAAATGCAATAAAAATACAACAGTGTTTCCATCACATAACAGGAATAATTGCAACCGGTTTGAAAGTGATGGCCAATTCTACGTTCCGCGCAACCTAGGCTTCACTCCAGGGCGTTGCTCCACCAGATCGGATAGATACGGCCTAAGAAGTCAACGCCAGAAGCATAAAATACGATACAAATACAACAGCTTTTCCATCGTATAAAACGAATAATTGCAACCAACGTGAAAGTTATGGTCATTTCTACGTTCCGGGCAACCTAGGCTTCACTCTACGGCGTTGTTCCACCAGATCGAATAGTTAGGGCCTAAGAAGTCAACACCAGAAGAATGAAATACAAAATAAATACAACAGCCTTTACACCGTATAAAACGAATAATTGCAAACAGTGTGAAAGTAATGGTCACTTCTACGTTCCGGGCAACCTGGGCTTCACTCTACGGCGTTGTTCCACCAGAGTGACTAGTTAGGGCCTAAGAAGTCAACGCCAGAAGCATAAAGTACAATATAAATATAACAGTTTTTCCATCGTATAAAACGAATGATAGCAACCAGTGTGAAAGTTATGGTCATTTCTACGTTCCGGGCAACCTAGGCTTCACTCTAGGGCGTTGCTCCACCAGATCAAACAGGTAGGACCTTAGAAGTCAACGCCCGAAGCATAAAATACAAAATAAATAGAACAGTTTTTCCATTGTATAAAAGGAATAATTGCTACCAGTGTAAAAGTGATGGTCATTTGTACGTTCCGGGCAACCTAGGCTTCACCCTAGGCCGTTGTTCCATCAGATCGAATAGTTAGGGCCTAAGAAGTGAACGACAGAAGCATAAAATACAATACAAATGCGACAGTTTTTCCATCGTATAAAACGAATAATTGCAACCAGTATGAAACTTATGGTCATTTCTACGTTCCGGGCAACCTAGGCTTCACTCTGGCGCGTTGCTCCACCGGATCAAACAGTTATGGCCTAAGAAGTCAACACCAGAAGAATAAAATACAAAATAAATACAACAGCCTTTACACCGTATAAAACGAATATATGCAAACAGTGTGAATGTAATGGTCACTTCTACGTTCCGGGCAACCTAGGCTTCACTCTACGGCGTTGTTCCACCAGATCGAATAGTTAGGGCCTAAGAAGTCAACGCCAGAAGCATAAAGTACAATATAAATATAACAGTTTTTCCATTGTATAAAAGGAATAATTGCTACCCAGTGTAAAAGTTATGGTCATTTCTACGTTCCGGGCAACCTAGGCTTCACCCTAGGCCGTTGTTCCATCAGATCGAATAGTTAGGGCCTAAGAAGTGAACGCCAGAAACATAAAATACAATATAAATACGACAGTTTTTCCATCGTATAAAACGAATAATTGCAACCAGTATGAAACTTATGGCCATTTCTACGTTCCGGGCAACCTAGGCTTCACTCTATGGAGTTATTCCACCACATCGAATAGCTACTGCCTCAAAAGTCAACGCCTGAAGTATAAAATACAATAAAAATACAACCGTCTTTCCATGCTGTAACAGGAATAATTGCAACCCTTGTGAAAGTGATGGTCATTTCTACGTTATAGGCAACCTAGGCTTCACTCTAGGGCGTTGTTCCACCAGATCGAATTGTTAGGGCCTAAGAAGTCAACGCCAGAAGCATAAGATACAATATAAATATAACAGTTTTTCCATCGTATAGAACGAATAATAGCAACCAGTGTGAAAGTTATGGTCATTTCTACGTTCCGGGCAACCTAGGCTTCACTCTATGGCGTTCTTCCACTACATCGAATAGCAACGGCCTCAGAAGTCAACGCCTGAGGCATAAAATACAATAAAAATACAACAGTCTTTTCGTCCTATAACAGGAATAATTGCAACCCGTGTGAAAGTGATGGTCATTTGTACGTTCCCGGCAACCTAGGCTTCACTCTAGGGCGTTGTTCCACCAGATCAAATTGTTAGGGCCTAAGAAGTCAACGCCAGAAACATAAGATACAATATAAATATAACATTTTTTCCATCGTATAGAACGAATAATAGCAACCAGTGTGAAAGTTATGGTCACTTCTACGTTCCGGGCAACCTAGGCTTCACTCTAGGGCGTTGCTCCACCAGATCAAACAGTTAGGGCCTTAGTAGTTACCGCCCGAAGCATAAAATACAAAATAAATAGAACAGTTTTTCCATGGTATAAAAAGAATAATAGCAACCAGTGTGAAAGTTATGGTCATTTCTACGTTCCGGGCAACCTAGGCTTCACTCCAGGGCGTTGCTCCACCAGATCAAACAGCTAGGGCCTTAGAAGTCAACGCCCGAAGCATAAAATACAATATAAATACAACAGTTTTTCAATCGTATAAAACGAGTAATTGCAACCAGTATGAACGTTAACGTCATTTCTACGTTCCGGGCAACCAAGGCTTCACGCTAGGGCGTTGCTCCAACAGATCGAATAGTTAGGGCCTTAGAAGTCAACGGCAGAAGCATAAAATACAAAATAAATAGAACTGTTTTTCCATCGTATAAAACGAATAATTGCTACCGGTGTGAAAGTTATTTCCATTTCTACGTTCCGGGCAACCTAGGCTCCACCCTTGGGCGTTGTTCCACCAGATGGAATAGTTATGGCATAAGAAGTCAACGCCAGAAGCATAAAATACAAAATAAGTACAACAGTTTTTCCATCGTATAAAATGTATAATTGCAAACATTGCGAAAGTAATGGTCATTTCTACGTTCCACGCAACCTAGGCGTCACTCTAGTGCGTTGCTCCACCACATCTAATAGCTACGGCCTTACACGTCAACGACAGAAGCATAAAATACAATAAAGATGCAACAGCTTTTCCATCGTATAAAACGAATGATTGCAAACAGTGTGAAAGTTATTGTCATTTCTACTTTCCGGGCAACCTAGGCTTCACCCTAGGGCGTTGCTCCAACAGATTGATTAGTGAGGACCTTAGAAGTCAATGCCCGAAGCATAAAATGCAATAAAAATACAACAGATTTTCCATCATATAACAGGAATAATTGCAACCAGTTTGAAAGTGATGGTCATTTCTACGTTCCGGGCAACCTAGGCTTCACTCTAGGGCGTTGTTCCAACAGATCGAATAGTTAGGGCCTTAGAATTCAACGGCCGAAGCGTAAAATACAAAATAAATAGAACTGTTTTTCCATCGTATAAAACGAGTAATTGCTACCGGTGTGAAAGTTATTTCCATTTCTACGTTCCGGGCAACCTAGGCCTCACCCTAGGGCGTTGTTCCACCAGATGGAATAGTTAGGGCATAAGAAGTCAACGCCAGAAGCATAAAATACAATATAAGTACAACAGTTTTTCCACCGTATAAAATGAATAATTGCAAAAATTGCGAAAGTAATGGTCATTTCTACGTTCCGGTCGACGTAGGCGTCAGTCTAGTGCGTTGCTCCACCACATCTAATAGCTACGGCCTTAGACGTCAACGACAGAAGCATAAAATACAATAAAGATGCAACAGCTTTTCCATTGTAGAAAAAGAATAATTGCTAACAGTGTGAAAGATATGGTCACTTCGACGTTCCGGGCAACCTAGGCTTCACCCTAGGGCGTTGTTCCACCAGATCGAATTGTTAGGGATTAAGAAGTAAACGCAACAAGCATAAAATACGATATAAATACAACAGCTTTTCCATCGTATAAAACGAATAATTGCAACCAGTGTGAATGTTATGGTCATTTCTACGTTCCGCGCAACCTAGGCTTCACCCTAGGGCGTTGTTCCAGCAGATGGAATAGTTAGGGCCTAAGAAGTCAACGCCAGAAGCATAAAATACAATATTAATACAACAGCTTTTCCATCGTATAAAACGAATAATTGCAACCAGTGTGGAAGTTATGGTCATTTCTACGTTCCGGGCAACCTAGGCTTCACTCTACGCGTTGCTCGACCAGATCGAATAGCTAGGGCCTTAGAAGTCAACGCCCGAAGCATAAAATACAAAATAAATAGAACAGTTTTTCCAACGTATAAAACGAATAATTGCTACCAGTGTGAAAGTTATGGTCATTGCTACGTTCCGCGCAACCTAAGCTTCACTCTAGCGCGTTATTCAACAGGATCGAATACTTAGGGGCTAAGAAGTCAACGCCAGAAGCATAGAATACAAAATAAATAAAACAGTTTTTCCATCGTGTAAAACGAGTAATTGCTACCAGTGTGAAAGTTATGGTCATTTCTACGTTCCGCGCAACCTAGGCTTCACCCTAGGCCGTTGTTCCACCAGATCGAATACTTAGGGCCTAAGAAGTCAACGCCCGAAGCATAAAATACAATATAAATACAACAGTTTTTCCATCGTATAAAACGAATAATTGCAACCAGTATGAAAGTTATGGTCATTTCTACTTTCCGGGCAACATAGCCTTCACCCTAGGGCGTTGCTCCAACAGATCGAATAGTTAGGGCCTTAGAAGTCAACGGCCGAAGAATAAAATACAAAATAAATAGAACTGTTTTTCCATCGCATAAAACGAATAATTGCTACCGGTGTGAATGTTAATTCCATTTATTCGTTCCGGGCAACCTAGGCTTCACCCTAGGGCGTTGTTCCAACAGATTGAATAGTTAGGGCCTTAGAAGTCAGTGCCCGAAGCATAAAATACAATATAAATACAACAGTTTTTCGAACGTATAAAACGAATAATTGCAACCAGTATGAAAGTTATGGTCATTTCTACTTTCCGGGCAATCTAGGCTTCACTCTATGGAGTTCTTCCACCACATCGAATAGCTACTGCCTCAAAAGTCAACGCCTGAAGTATAAAATACAATAAAAATACAACCGTCTTTCCATGCTGTAACAGGAATAATTGCAACCCTTGTGAAAGTGATGGTCATTTCTACGTTATAGGCAACCTAGGCTTCACTCTAGGGCGTTGTTCCACCAGATCGAATTGTTAGGGCCTAAGAAGTCAACGCCAGAAGCATAAGATACAATATAAATATAACAGTTTTTCCATCGTATAGAACGAATAATAGCAACCAGTGTGAAAGTTATGGCCATTTCTACGTTCCGGGCAACCTAGGCTTCACTCTATGGCGTTCTACCACTACATCGAATAGCAACGGCCTCAGAAGTCAACGCCTGAGGCATAAAATACAATAAAAATACAACAGTCTTTTCGTCCTATAACAGGAATAATTGCAACCCGTGTGAAAGTGATGGTCATTTGTACGTTCCAGGCAACCTGGGCTTCACTCTAGGGCGTTGTTCCACCAGATCGAATTGTTAGGGCCTAAGAAGTCAACGCCAGAAACATAAGATACAATATAAATATAACAGTTTTTCCATCGTATAGAACGAATAATAGCAACCAGTGTGAAAGTTATGGTCACTTCTACGTTCCGGCCAACCTAGGCTTCACTCTAGGGCGTTGCTCCACCAGATCAAACAGTTACGGCCTCAGTAGTTACCGCCCGAAGCATAAAATACAAAATAAATAGAACAGTTTTTCCATGGTATAAAAAGAATAATAGCAACCAGTGTGAAAGTTATGGTCATTTCTACGTTCCGGGCAACCTAGGCTTCACTCCAGGGCGTTGCTCCACCAGATCAAACAGCTAGGGCCTTAGAAGTCAACGCTCGAAGCATAAAATACAATATAAATACAACAGTTTTTCAATCGTATAAAACGAGTAATTGCAACCAGTATGAAGGTTAACGTCATTTCTACGTTCCGGGCAACCAAGGCTTCAGCCAAGGGCGTTGCTCCAACAGATTGAATAGTTAGGGTCTTAGAAGTCAACGCCGGAAGCATAAAATGCAATAAAAATACAACAGTTTTTCCATCGTATAAAAGGATTAATTGCAGCCAGTTTGAAAGTGATGGTCATTTCTACGTTCCGGGCAACCTTGGCTTCACTCTAGGGCGTTGTTCCACCAGATCGAATTGTTAGGGCCTAAGAAGTGAACGCCAGAAGCATAAAATGCAATAAAAATACAACAGTTTTTCCATCGCATAACAGGATTAATTGCAACCAGTTTGAAAGTGATGGTCGTTTCTCCTTTCCAGGCAACCTAGGCTTCACTCTAGGGCGTTGCTCCACTAGATCGAATAGCTAGGGCCTTAGAAGTCAACGCCAGAAGCATAGAATACAATATAAATACATCAGTTTTTCCATTGTATAAAACGAATAATTGCAACCAGTATGAAACTTATGGTCATTTCTACTTTCCGAGCAACCTAGGCTTCACCCTTGGGCGTTGCTCCAACAGATTGAATAGTTAGGGCCTTAGAAGCCAACGCCCGAAGCATAAAATACAATAAAAATACAACAGTGTTTCCATCATATAACAGGAATAATTGCAACCGGTTTGAAAGTGATGGACAATTCTACGTTCCGCGCAACCTAGGCTTCACTCCAGGGCGTTGCTCCACCAGATCGAATAGATACGGCCTAAGAAGTCAACGCCAGAAGCATAAAATACGATACAAATACAACAGCTTTTCCATCGTATAAAACGAATAATTGCAACCAACGTGAAAGTTATGGTCATTTCTACGTTCCGGGCATCCTAGGCTTCAGCCTAGGGCGTTGCTCCAACAGATTGAATAGTTAGGGCCTTAGAAGTCAACGCCGGAAGCATAAAATGCAATAAAAATACAACAGTTTTTCCATCGTATAAAAGGATTAATTGCAACCAGTTTGAAAGTGATGGTCATTTCTACGTTCCGGGCAACCTAGGCTTCACTCTAGGGCGTTGTTCCACCAGATCGAATTGTTAGGGCCTAAGAAGTGAACGCCAGAAGCATAAAATGCAATAAAAATACAACAGTTTTTCCATCGCATAACAGGATTAATTGCAACCAGTTTGAAAGTGATGGTCGTTTCTCCTTTCCGGGTAACCTAGGCTTCACTCTAGGGCGTTGCTCCACTAGATCGAATAACTAGGGCCTTAGAAGTCAACGCCAGAAGCATAGAATACAATATAAATACATCAGTTTTTCCATTGTATAAAACGAATAATTGCAACCAGTATGAAACTTATGGTCTTTTCTACTTTCCGAGCAACCTAGGCTTCACCCTTGGGCGTTGCTCCAACAGATTGAATAGTTAGGGCCTTAGAAGCCAACGCCCGAAGCATAAAATGCAATAAAAATACAACAGTGTTTCCATCACATAACAGGAATAATTGCAACCGGTTTGAAAGTGATGGCCAATTCTACGTTCCGCGCAACCTAGGCTTCACTCCAGGGCGTTCCTCCACCAGATCGGATAGATACGGCCTAAGAAGTCAACGCCAGAAGCATAAAATACGATACAAATACAACAGCTTTTCCATCGTATAAAACGAATAATTGCAACCAACGTGAAAGTTATGGTCATTTCTACGTTCCGGGCAACCTAGGCTTCACTCTACGGCGTTGTTCCACCAGATCGAATAGTTAGGGCCTAAGAAGTCAACACCAGAAGAATGAAATACAAAATAAATACAACAGCCTTTACACCGTATAAAACGAATAATTGCAAACAGTGTGAAAGTAATGGTCACTTCTACGTTCCGGGCAACCTGGGCTTCACTCTACGGCGTTGTTCCACCAGAGTGACTAGTTAGGGCCTAAGAAGTCAACGCCAGAAGCATAAAGTACAATATAAATATAACAGTTTTTCCATCGTATAAAACGAATGATAGCAACCAGTGTGAAAGTTATGGTCATTTCTACGTTCCGGGCAACCTAGGCTTCACTCTAGGCCGTTGCTCCACCAGATCAAACAGGTAGGACCTTAGAAGTCAACGCCCGAAGCATAAAATACAAAATAAATAGAACAGTTTTTCCATTGTATAAAAGGAATAATTGCTACCAGTGTAAAAGTGATGGTCATTTGTACGTTCCGGGCAACCTAGGCTTCACCCTAAGCCGTTGTTCCATCAGATCGAATAGTTAGGGCCTAAGAAGTGAACGACAGAAGCATAAAATACAATACAAATGCGACAGTTTTTCCATCGTATAAAACGAATAATTGCAACCAGTATGAAACTTATGGTCATTTCTACGTTCCGGGCAACCTAGGCTTCACTCTGGCGCGTTGCTCCACCGGATCAAACAGTTATGGCCTAAGAAGTCAACACCAGAAGAATAAAATACAAAATAAATACAACAGCCTTTACACCGTATAAAACGAATATATGCAAACAGTGTGAATGTAATGGTCACTTCTACGTTCCGGGCAACCTAGGCTTCACTCTACGGCGTTGTTCCACCAGATCGAATAGTTAGGGCCTAAGAAGTCAACGCCAGAAGCATAAAGTACAATATAAATATAACAGTTTTTCCATTGTATAAAAGGAATAATTGCTACCAGTGTAAAAGTTATGGTCATTTCTACGTTCCGGGCAACCTAGGCTTCACCCTAGGCCGTTGTTCCATCAGATCGAATAGTTAGGGCCTAAGAAGTGAACGCCAGAAACATAAAATACAATATAAATACGACAGTTTTTCCATCGTATAAAACGAATAATTGCAACCAGTATGAAACTTATGGCCATTTCTACGTTCCGGGCAACCTAGGCTTCACTCTATGGAGTTATTCCACCACATCGAATAGCTACTGCCTCAAAAGTCAACGCCTGAAGTATAAAATACAATAAAAATACAACCGTCTTTCCATGCTGTAACAGGAATAATTGCAACCCTTGTGAAAGTGATGGTCATTTCTACGTTATAGGCAACCTAGGCTTCACTCTAGGGCGTTGTTCCACCAGATCGAATTGTTAGGGCCTAAGAAGTCAACGCCAGAAGCATAAGATACAATATAAATATAACAGTTTTTCCATCGTATAGAACGAATAATAGCAACCAGTGTGAAAGTTATGGTCATTTCTACGTTCCGGGCAACCTAGGCTTCACTCTATGGCGTTCTTCCACTACATCGAATAGCAACGGCCTCAGAAGTCAACGCCTGAGGCATAAAATACAATAAAAATACAACAGTCTTTTCGTCCTATAACAGGAATAATTGCAACCCGTGTGAAAGTGATGGTCATTTGTACGTTCCCGGCAACCTAGGCTTCACTCTAGGGCGTTGTTCCACCAGATCAAATTGTTAGGGCCTAAGAAGTCAACGCCAGAAACATAAGATACAATATAAATATAACATTTTTTCCATCGTATAGAACGAATAATAGCAACCAGTGTGAAAGTTATGGTCACTTCTACGTTCCGGGCAACCTAGGCTTCACTCTAGGGCGTTGCTCCACCAGATCAAACAGTTAGGGCCTTAGTAGTTACCGCCCGAAGCATAAAATACAAAATAAATAGAACAGTTTTTCCATGGTATAAAAAGAATAATAGCAACCAGTGTGAAAGTTATGGTCATTTCTACTTTCCGGGCAACCTAGGCTTCACCCTAGGGCGTTGCTCCAACAGATTGATTAGTGAGGACCTTAGAAGTCAATGCCCGAAGCATAAAATGCAATAAAAATACAACAGATTTTCCATCATATAACAGGAATAATTGCAACCAGTTTGAAAGTGATGGTCATTTCTACGTTCCGGGCAACCTAGGCTTCACTCTAGGGCGTTGTTCCACCAGATCGAATTGTTAGGGCCTAAGAAGTCAACGCCAGAAGCATAAGATACAAAATAAATAGAACTGTTATTCCATTGTATAAAACGAATAATTGCTACCAGTGTGAAAGTTATGGTGATTTCTACGTTCCGGGCAACCTAGGCTTCACCCTAGGGCGTTGTTCCACCAGATCGAATAGTTAGGGCCTAAGAAGTGAACGCCAGAAGCATAAAATACAATATAAATACAACAGTTTTTCCATCGTATAAAACGAATAATTGAAACCAGTGTAAAAGCAATGGTCATTTCTACGTTCCGGGCAACCTAGGCTTCCCCCTAGGGCGTTGCTCCAACAGATAGAATAGTTAGGGCCTTAGAAGTCAACGCCAGAAGCATAAAGTACAATAAAGATGCAACAGCTTTTTCATCGTATAGCATGACTAATTGCATCCAGTGCGAAAGTAATGATCATTGCGACGTTTCGGGCATCCTAGACTGAACTCTGAGGCGTTGCTCCACCAGATCGAATAGTTAGGGCCTTATAAGTCAATGCCCGAAGCATAAACTACAAAATAGATAGAACAGTTTTTCCATTGTATAAAACGAATAATTGCTAACAGTGTGAAAGTTATGGTCATTTCTACGTTCCGGACAACCTAGGGTTCACTCTAGGGCGTTGCTCCACCAGAACGAAGAGTTAGGGCCTTAGAAGTCCACGCCAGAAGCATAAAGTACAATAAAGATGCAGCAGCTTTTTCATCGTATAACAGGAATAATTGAAACCAGCGTGAAGGTAATGGTATGTCCTACGTTCCGGGCAACCTAGGCTTCACCCTAGGGCGTTGTTCCACCAGATCGAATAGTTAGGACCTTAGAGGTCAATGCCCGAAGCATAAAATGCAATAAAAATACAACAGTTTTTCCATCATATAACAGGAATAATTGCAACCAGTTTGAAAGTGATGGTCATTTCTTCGTTCCGGGCAACTTAGGCTTCACTCTAGGGCGTTGTTCCACCAGATGGAATAGTTAGGGCCTAAGAAGACAACACCAGAAGCATAAAATTCGATATAAATACAACAGCTTTTCCATCGTATAAAACGAATAATTGCAACCAGTGTGAATGTAATGGTCATTTCTACGTTCCGGGCAACCTAGGCTTCACTCTAGGGCGTTGCTCCACCAGATGGAATAGTTAGGGCCTTAGAAATCAACGCCAGAAGCACAAAATACAATAAAAATACAACAGTTTTTCCGTCGTATAACAGGAATAATTGCAACCAGTGTGAATCTAATGGTCATTTCTACGTTCCAGGCAACCTAGGCTTCACTCTAGGGCGTTGTTCCAACAGATTGAATAGTTAGGGCCTTAAAAGTCAATGCCCGAAGCATAAAATGCAATAAAAATACAACAGGTTTTCCATCGTACAACAGGAATAATTGCAACCAGTGTGAATGTAATGGTCATTTCTACGTTCCGGGCAACCTAGGCTTCACTCTAGGGCGTTGCTCCACCAGATGGAATAGTTAGGGCCTTAGAAATCAACGCCAGAAGCACGAAATACAATAAAAATACAACAGTTTTTCCGTCGTATAACAGGAATAATTGCAACCAGTGTGAATGTAATGGTCATTTCTACGTTCCAGGCAACCTAGGCTTCACTCTAGGGCGTTGTTCCAACAGATTGAATAGTTAGGGCCTTAAAAGTCAATGCCCGAAGCATAAAATGCAATAAAAATACAGCAGGTTTTCCATCGTATAACAGGAATAATTGCAACCAGTGTGAAAGTAATGGTCATTTCTACGTACCGGGCGACCTAGGTTTCACTCCAGGGCGTTGCTCCACCAGATCGAATAGTTAGGTCCTAAGAAGTCAACGCCAGAAGCATAAAATTCGAAATAAATACAAAAGCTTTTCTATCGTATAAAACGAACAATTGCAACCAGTGTGAAAGTAATGGTCATTTCTACGTTCCGAGAAACCTTGGCGTCACTCTAGGGCGTTGCTCCACCAGATCGAATAGATAGCTACTTAGAATTCATTGCTAAAAGCATAAAATACAATTAAAATACAACAGTTTCTCTATCGTACAACAGGAATAATTGCAACCAGTGTGAATGTAATGGTCATTTCTACGTTCCGGGCAACCTAGGCTTCACACTAGGGCGTTGCTCCACCAGATGGAATAGTTAGGGCCTTAGAAGTCAACGACAGAAGAATAAAATACAATAAAGATGCAACAGGTTTTCCATTGTATAACAGGAATAATTGCAACCAGTGTGAAAGCAATGGTCATTTCTACGTACCGGGCAACCTAGGTTTCACTGCAGGCCGTTGCTCCACCAGATCAATCAGTTAGGGCCTTAGAAGTCAACGCCCGAAGCATAAAATGCAAAATAAGTAGAACAGTTTTTCCATTGTATAAAACGAATAATTGCAACCAGTGTGAATGTAATGGTCATTTCTACGTTCCGGGCAACCTAGGCTACACCCTAGGGCGTTGCTCCAACAGATTGAATAGTTAGGCCCTTAGAAGTCAATGCCCGAAGCATAAAATGCAATAAAAATAACACAGTTTTTCCATCGTATGAAACGAATAATTGCAACCAGTATGAAAGTTAACGTCATTTCTACTTTCCGGGCAACCTAGGCTTGACCCTAGGGCGTTGCTCCAACAGATTGAATAACTAGGGCCTTAGAAGTCAACGCCGACAGCTCAAAATGCAATAAAACTACAACAGTTTTTCCATCGTATAAAAGGATTAATTGCAACCAGATTGAAAGTGATGGTCATTTCTACATTCCGGGCAACCTAGGCTTCACTCTAGGGCGTTGCTCCACCAGATCGAATAGCTAGGGACTTAGAATTAAACGCCAGAAGCATAAAATACAATTAAAATACAACAGTTTTTCCATCGTATAACAGGAGTAAGTGCAGCCAGTGTGAATGTAATGGTATGTCCTTCGTTCCGGGCAACCTAGGCTTCACTCTAGGGCGTTGTTCCACCAGATGGAATAGTCAGGGCCTAAGAAGTTAACGCCAGAAGCATAAAATACAATATAAATACAACAGCTTTGCCATCGCATAAAATGAAAAATTACAAACAGTGTGAAAGTTATGTTCATTTCTACGTTCCGGTAAACCTAGGCTACACTGTAGGGCGTTGCTCCACCAGATCGAATAGTTAGGGTCTTAGAAGTCAACGCCTGAAGCATAAAATACAATAAAAATACAACAGTCTTTCCATCCTATAACAGGAATAATTGCAACCCGTGTGAAAGTGATGGTCATTTGTACGTTCCAGGCAACCTAGGCTTCACTCTAGGTCGTTGTTCAACCAGATCGAATTGTTAGGGCCTAAGAAGTCAACGCCAGAAGCATAAGATACAATATAAATACAACAGTCTTTCCATTGTATAACAGGAATAATTGCAACTAGTTTGAAAGTGATGGTCATTTCTACGTTCCGGGAAACCTAGGCTTCACTCTAGGGCGTTGCTCCACCAGATCAAACAGTTAGGGCCTTAGAAGTCAACGCTCGAAGCATTAAATACAAAATAAATAGAACAGTTTTTCCGTTGTATAAAACGAATAATTGCTACCAGTGTAAAAGTTAAGGTCATTTCTACGTTCCGGGCAACCTAGGCTTCACCCTAGGCCGTTGTTCCACCATATCGAATTGTTAGGGCCTAAGAAGCCAACGCCAGAAGCATAAAATACAATATAAATATAACAGTTTTTCCATCGTATAAAACGAATATTAGCAACCAGTGTGAAAGTTATGGTCATTTCTACGTTCCGGGCAACCTAGGCTTCACTCTAGGGCGTTGCTCCACCAGATCGAATAGTTAGTGCCTTAGAAGTCAACGCCAGAAACATAAAATACAATATAAATATAACAGTTTTTCCATCGTATAAAACGAATAATAGCAACCAGTTTGAAAGTGATGGTCATTTCTTCTTTCCGAGCACCCTAGGCGTCACTCTAGGGCGTTGCTCCACTAGATCGAACAGCTAGGGCCTTAGAAGTCAACGCCAGAAGCATAAAATACAATATAAATACAACAGTTTTTCCATCGTATAAAACGAATAACTGCAACCAGTATGAAACTTATGGTCATTTCTACTTTCCGAGCAACCTAGGCTTCACCCTAGGGCGTTGCTCCAACAGATTGAATAGTTAGGGCCTTAGAAGTCAACGCCCGAACCATAAAATGCAAAAAAAATACAACAGTGTTTCCATCATATAACAGGAATAATTAAAACCAGTTTGAAAGTGATGGCCAATTCTACGTTCGGGGCAACCTAGGTTTCACTCCAGGGCGTTGCTCCACCAGACCGCATAGTTACGGCCTAAGAAGTCAACGCCAGAAGCATAAAATACGATATAAATACAACTGGTTTTCCATCGTATAAAACGAATAATTGCAACCAGTATGAAACTTATGGTCATTTCTACTTTCCGAGCGACCCAGGCTTCACCCTAAGGCGTTGCTCCAACAGGCAGAATAGTTAGGACCTTAGAAGTCAACGCCCGAACCATCAAATGCAAAAAAAATACAATAGTGTTTCCATCATATAACAGGAATAATTGCAACCAGTTTGAAAGTGATGGCCAATTCTACGTTCCGGGCAACCTAGGCTTCACTCTATTGCGTTTCTCCACCAGATCGAATAGTTAGTGCCTTAGAAGTCAACGCCAGAAGCATAAAATACAATATAAATACAACAGTATTTCCATCGTATAAAACGAATAATTGCAACCAGTATGAAACTTATGGTCATTTCTACTTTCCGATCAACCAACGCTTCACCCTAGGGCGTTGCTCCAACAGATTGAATAGTTAGGGCCTTAGAAGTCAACGCCCGAAGCATAAAATGCAATAAAAATACAACAGTGTTTCGATCATATAACAGGAATAATTGCAACCCGTGTGAAAGTGATGGTCATTTCCACGTTCCAGGCAACCTAGACTTCACCCTAGGGCGCTGTTCCACGAGATGGAATAGTTAGGGCCTAAGAAGTCAACGCCAGAAGCATAAAATACAATAAAGATGCAACAGTTTTTCCATCGTACAACAGGAGTAACTGCAAGCAGTGTGAAAGTACTGATCATTTCTACGTTCCGGGTAACCTAGGCGTCACTCTAGGGCGTTGCTCCACCAGATCGAATAGTTAGGGCCTTAGAAGTCAACGCCAGAAGCATAAAATACAATAAAGATGCAACAGTTTTTCCATCGTACAACAGGAGTAACTGCAAACAGTGTGAAAGTACTGGTCATTTCTACGTTCCGGGTAACCTAGGTTTCTCTCCAGGGCGTGGCTCCACCAGATCGAATAGCTAGGGCCCTAGAAGTCAGCGCCCGAAGCATAAAATACAAAAAAATAGAACAGTTTTTCCATGTGTAAAACGAATAATTGCTACCAGTGTGAAAGTTATGGTCATTTCTACGTTCCGGGCAACCTAGGCTTGACACTAGGGGCGTTGTTGCACCAGATGGCATAGTTAGGGCCATAGAAGTCAACGCCAGAAACATAAAATACGATATAAATACAACAGCTTTTCCATCGTAGAAAACGAATAATGGCAACCAGTGTGATAGTTATGGTCATTTCTACGTTTCGAGCAACCTAGGCTATACTCTAGGGCCTTGCTCCACAAGGTCGAATAGTTAGGGCCTTAGATGTCAACGCGAGATGCATAAAATACAATGAAGGTGCAACAGTTTTTCCATCGTATAACAGGAATAGCTGCAACCAGTGTGAAAGTACTGGTCATAACTACGTTCCGGGTAACCTAGGCTTCACTCTAGGGCGTTGCTCCACCAGGTGGAATAGTTAGGGACTTAGAATTAAACGCCAGAAGAATAAGATACAATATAAATACAACAGTTTTTCCATTGTATAAAGTGAATAATTGCAAACATTGTGAAAGTAATGGCCATTTCTACGTTCCGTGCAACATAGACGTCACTCTAGGGCGTTGCTCTACCACAGCTAATAGCTACGGCCTTAGAAGTCAACGCCAGAAGCATAAAAAACGATATAAATACAACAGCTTTTCCATCGTATAAAACGAATAATTGCAACCAGTGTGAAAGTTATGGTCATTTCTACATTTCGAGCAACCTAGGCTTCACTCTAGGGCGTTCCTCCACCTGATCGAATAGTTAGGGCCTTAGAAGTCAACGCCCGAAACATAAAATACAAAATAAATAGAACAGTTTTTCCATTGTATAAAACGAATAATTGCTACCAGTGTGAAAGTTATGGTCATATCTACTTTCCGGGCAACCAAGACTTCACCCTAGGGCGTTGTTCAACCAGATGGAATAGTTAGGGCCTAAGAAGTCAACGCCAGAAGCATAAAATACGATATAAATACAGCAGCTTTTCCACCGTATAAAACGAATAATTGCAACCAGTGTGATAGTTGTAATCATTTCTACGTTCCAGGCAATTTGGCTTCACTCTAGGGCGTTGTTCCACCAGATCGAATAGTTAGGGCCTAAGAAGTCAACGCCACAAGCATAAAATGCAATATAAATATAACAGTTTTTCCATCGTATAAAACGAATAATAGCAACCAGTGTGAAAGTTATGGTCATTTCTACGTTCCGGCAACCTAGGCTTCACTCTAGGGCGTTGCTCCACCAGATCAAACAGTTAGGGCCTTAGAAGTCAACGCCCGAAGCATTAAATACAAAATAAATAGAACAGTTTTTCCATTGTATAAAACGAATAATTGCTACCAGTGTAAAAGTTAAGGTCATTTCTACGTTCCGGGCAACCTACGCTTCACCCTAGGCCGTTGTTCCACCATATCGAATTGTTAGGGCCTAAGAAGCC
The DNA here is from genome assembly GCF_051401765.1 of Calliopsis andreniformis. Classification (NCBI taxonomy): domain Eukaryota; kingdom Metazoa; phylum Arthropoda; class Insecta; order Hymenoptera; family Andrenidae; genus Calliopsis; species Calliopsis andreniformis. The sequence continues at coordinate 11,119,095 of NW_027480433.1, forward strand.
AACGCCAGAAGCATAAAATACAATATAAATATAACAGTTTTTCCATCGTATAAAACGAATATTAGCAACCAGTGTGAAAGTTATGGTCATTTCTACGTTCCGGGCAACCTAGGCTTCACTCTAGGGCGTTGCTCCACCAGATCGAATAGTTAGTGCCTTAGAAGTCAACGCCAGAAACATAAAATACAATATAAATACAACAGTTTTTCCATCGTATAAAACGAATAATAGCAACCAGTTTGAAAGTGATGGCCAATTCTACCTTGCGGGCAATCTAGGCTTCACTCTAGGGCGTTGCTCCACCAGATCGAATAGTTAGTGCCTTAGAAGTCAACGCCAGAAGAATAAAATACAATATAAATGCAACAGTTTTTCCATCGTATAAAACGAATAATTGCAACCAGTATGAAACTTATGGTCATTTCTACTTTCCGAGCAACCTAGGCTTGACCCTAGGGCGTTGCTCCAACAGATTGAATAGTTAGGGCCTTAGAAGTCAACGCCCGAACCATAAAATGCAAAAAAAATACAACAGTGTTTCCATCATATAACAGGAATAATTAAAACCAGTTTGAAAGTGATGGCCAATTCTACGTTCCGGGCAACCTAGGTTTCACTCCAGGGCGTTGCTCCACCAGACCGCATAGTTACGGCCTAAGAAGTCAACGCCAGAAGCATAAAATACGATATAAATACAACTGCTTTTCCATCGTATAAAACGAATAATTGCAACCAGTATGAAACTTATGGTCATTTCTACTTTCCGAGCAACCTAGGCTTCACCCTAAGGCGTTGCTCCAACAGGCAGAATAGTTAGGGCCTTAGAAGTCAACGCCCGAACCATCAAATGCAAAAAAACTACAATAGTGTTTCCATCATATAACAGGAATAATTGCAACCAGTTTGAAAGTGATGGCCAATTCTACGTTCCGGGCAACCTAGGCTTCACTCTATTGCGTTTCTCCACCAGATCGAATAGTTAGTGCCTTAGAAGTCAACGCCAGAAGCATAAAATACAATATAAATACAACAGTATTTCCATCGTATAAAACGAATAATTGCAACCAGTATGAAACTTATGGTCATTTCTACTTTCCGAGCAACCAACGCTTCACCCTAGGGCGTTGCTCCAACAGATTGAATAGTTAGGGCCTTAGAAGTCGACGCCCGAAGCATAAAATGCAATAAAAATACAACAGTGTTTCCATCATATAACAGGAATAATTGCAACCCGTGTGAAAGTGATGGTCATTTCCACGTTCCAGGCAACCTAGGCTTCACCCTAGGGCGTTGTTCCACGAGATGGAATAGTTAGGGCCTAAGAAGTCAACGCCAGAAGCATAAAATACAATAAAGATGCAACAGTTTTTCCATCGTACAACAGGAGTAACTGCAAGCAGTGTGAAAGTACTGATCATTTCTACGTTCCGGGTAACCTAGGCGTCACTCTAGGTCGTTGCTCCACCAGATCGAATAGTTAGGGCCTTAGAAGTCAACGCCAGAAGCATAAAATACAATAAAGATGCAACAGTTTTTCCATCGTACAACAGGAGTAACTGCAAACAGTGTGAAAGTACTGGTCATTTCTACGTTCCGGGTAACCTAGGTTTCTCTCCAGGGCGTGGCTCCACCAGATCGAATAGCTAGGGCCCTAGAAGTCAGCGCCCGAAGCATAAAATACAAAAAAATAGAACAGTTTTTCCATGTGTAAAACGAATAATTGCAACCAGTGTGAAAGTTATGGTCATTTCTACGTTCCGGGCAACCTAGGCTTGACCCTAGGGCGTTGCTCCAACAGATTGAATAGTTAGGGCCTTAGAAGTCGACGCCCGAAGCATAAAATGCAATAAAAATACAACAGTGTTTCCATCATATAACAGGAATAATTGCAACCCGTGTGAAAGTGATGGTCATTTCCACGTTCCAGGCAACCTAGGCTTCACCCTAGGGCGTTGTTCCACGAGATGGAATAGTTAGGGCCTAAGAAGTCAACGCCAGAAGCATAAAATACAATAAAGATGCAACAGTTTTTCCATCGTACAACAGGAGTAACTGCAAGCAGTGTGAAAGTACTGATCATTTCTACGTTCCGGGTAACCTAGGCGTCACTCTAGGTCGTTGCTCCACCAGATCGAATAGTTAGGGCCTTAGAAGTCAACGCCAGAAGCATAAAATACAATAAAGATGCAACAGTTTTTCCATCGTACAACAGGAGTAACTGCAAACAGTGTGAAAGTACTGGTCATTTCTACGTTCCGGGTAACCTAGGTTTCTCTCCAGGGCGTGGCTCCACCAGATCGAATAGCTAGGGCCCTAGAAGTCAGCGCCCGAAGCATAAAATACAAAAAAATAGAACAGTTTTTCCATGTGTAAAACGAATAATTGCAACCAGTGTGAAAGTTATGGTCATTTCTACGTTCCGGGCAACCTAGGCTTGACCCTAGGGCGTTGTTCCACCAGATGGAATAGTTAGGGCCTAAGAAGTCAACGCCAGAAGCATAAAAAACGATATAAATACAACAGCTTTTCCATCGTAGAAAACGAATAATGGCAACGAGTGTCAAGGTTATGGTCATTTCTACGTTCCGAGCAGCCTAGGCTTCACTCTAGGGCCTTGCTCCACCAGATCGAATAGTTAGGGCCTTAGATGTCAACGCCAGATGCATAAAATATAATAAAGGTGCAACAGTTTTTCCATCGTATAACAGGAATAACTGCAACCAGTGTGAAAGTACTGGTCATTTCTACGTTCCGGATAATCTAGGTTTCACTCTAGGGCGTTGCTCCACCAGATAGTATTGCTAGGGACTTAGAATTCAACGCCAGAAGAATAAAATACAATATAAGTACAACAGTTTTTCCATCGTATAAAATGAATATTTGCAAAAATTGTGAAAGTAATGGTCATTTCTACGTTCCGGGAAACCTATGCGACACTCTAAGGCGTTGCTCCATCACATCTGATAGCTACGGCCTTAAAAGTGAACGCCAGAAGTATAAAACACGATATAAATACAACAGCTTTTCCATCGTATAAAACGAATAATGGTAACCAGTGTGAAAGTTATGGTCATTTCTACGTTCCGGGCAACCTAGGCTTCACTGTAGGGCGTTGCTCCACCAGATCATACAGTTAGGGCCTTAGAAGTCAACGCCCGAAGCATAAAACACAAAATAAATAGAACGGTTTTTCCATTGTATAAAACGAATAATTGCTACCAGTGTAAAAGTTATGTTCATTTCTACATTCCGAGCAACCAAGGCTTCACTCTAGGGAGTTGCTCCACCAGATCGAATAGTTAGGTCCTTAGAAGTAAACGCCAGCAGCATAAAATACGATATAAATGCAACAGTTTTTCCATCGTATAAAAGGAATAATTGCAAACAGTGTGAAAGTAATGGTCATTTCTACGTTCCTGGCAACCTAGGCTTCACCCTAGGCCGTTGTTCCACCAGATCGAATAGTTAGGGCCTAAGAAGTGAACGCCAGAACCATAAAATGCAATGAAAATACAACAGTTTTTCCATCGTATAACAGGATTAATTGCAACCAGTTTGAAAGTGATGGTCATTTCTCCTTTCCGAGCAACATATGCTTCACTCTAGGGCGTTGCTCCACTAGATTGAATAGCTAGGGCCTTAGAAGTCAACGCCAGAAGCATAAAATACAATATAAATACAACAGTGTTTCCATCATATAACAGGAATAATTGCAACCAGTTTGAAAGTGATGGCCAATTCTACGTTCCGGGCAACCGAGGCTTCACCCTAGGGCGTTGCTCCACCAGATGAAACAGTTAGGGCCTTAGAAGTCAACGCCCGATGCATAAAATACAAAAAAATAGAACAGCTTTTCCATGTGTAAAACGAATAATTGCTACCAGTGTGAAAGTTATGATCATTTCTACGTACCTGGCAACCTAGGCTTGACACTAGGGCGCTGTTGCACCAGATGGCATAGTTAGGGCCATAGAAGTCAACGCCAGAAACATAAAATACGATATAAATACAACAGCTTTTCCATCGTAGAAAACGAATAATGGCAACCAGTGTGATAGTTATGGTCATTTCTACGTTTCGAGCAACCTAGGCTATACTCTTGGGCCTTGCTCCACACGGTCGAATAGTTAGGGCCTTAGATGTCAACGCGAGATGCATAAAATACAATGAAGGTGCAACAGTTTTTCCATCGTATAACAGGAATAGCTGCAACCAGTGTGAAAGTACTGGTCATAACTACGTTCCGGGTAACCTAGGCTTCACTCTAGGGCGTTGCTCCACCAGGTGGAATAGTTAGGGACTTAGAATTAAACGCCAGAAGAATAAGATACAATATAAATACAACAGTTTTTCCATTGTATAAAGTGAATAATTGCAAACATTGTGAAAGTAATGGCCATTTCTACGTTCCGTGCAACATAGACGTCACTCTAGGGCGTTGCTCTACCACAGCTAATAGCTACGGCCTTAGAAGTCAACGCCAGAAGCATAAAAAACGATATAAATACAACAGCTTTTCCATCGTATAAAACGAATAATTGCAACCAGTGTGAAAGTTATGGTCATTTCTACATTTCGAGCAACCTAGGCTTCACTCTAGGGCGTTCCTCCACCTGATCGAATAGTTAGGGCCTTAGAAGTCAACGCCCGAAACATAAAATACAAAATAAATAGAACAGTTTTTCCATTGTATAAAACGAATAATTGCTACCAGTGTGAAAGTTATGGTCATATCTACTTTCCGGGCAACCAAGACTTCACCCTAGGGCGTTGTTCAACCAGATGGAATAGTTAGGGCCTAAGAAGTCAACGCCAGAAGCATAAAATACGATATAAATACAGCAGCTTTTCCACCGTATAAAACGAATAATTGCAACCAGTGTGATAGTTGTAATCATTTCTACGTTCCGGGCAACCTAGGCTTCACCCTAGGGCGTTGCTCCACCAGATCGAATAGTTAGTGCCTTAGAAGTCAACGCCAGAAACATAAAATACAATATAAATACAACAGTTTTTCCATCGTATAAAACGAATAATAGCAACCAGTTTGAAAGTGATGGCCAATTCTACCTTGCGGGCAATCTAGGCTTCACTCTAGGGCGTTGCTCCACCAGATCGAATAGTTAGTGCCTTAGAAGTCAACGCCAGAAGAATAAAATACAATATAAATGCAACAGTTTTTCCATCGTATAAAACGAATAATTGCAACCAGTATGAAACTTATGGTCATTTCTACTTTCCTAGCAACCTAGGCTTCACCCTAGGGCGTTGCTCCAACAGATTGAATAGTTAGGGCCTTAGAAGTGAACGCCCGAACCATAAAATGCAAAAAAAATACAATAGTGTTTCCATCATATAACTGGAATAATTGCAACCAGTTTGAAAGTGATGGCAAAGTCTACGTTCCGGGCAACCTAGGTTTCATTCCAGGGCGCTGCTCCACCAAATCGAATAGTTACGGCCTAAGAAGTCAACGGCAGAAGCATAAAATACGATATAAATACAACAGCTTCTCCATCGTATAAAACGAATAATTGCAACCAGTGTGAAAGTTATGGTCATTTCTTCTTTCCGAGCACCCTAGGCGTCACTCTAGGGCGTTGCTCCACTAGATCGAACAGCTAGGGCCTTAGAAGTCAACGCCAGAAGCATAAAATACAATATAAATACAACAGTTTTTCCATCGTATAAAACGAATAACTGCAACCAGTATGAAACTTATGGTCATTTCTACTTTCCGAGCAACCTAGGCTTCACCCTAAGGCGTTGCTCCAACAGGCAGAATAGTTAGGGCCTTAGAAGTCAACGCCCGAACCATCAAATGCAAAAAAAATACAATAGTGTTTCCATCATATAACAGGAATAATTGCAACCAGTTTGAAAGTGATGGCCAATGCTACGTTACGGGCAACCTAGGCTTCACTCTATTGCGTTTCTCCACCAGATCGAATAGTTAGTGCCTTAGAAGTCAACGCCAGAAGCATAAAATACAATATAAATACAACAGTATTTCCATCGTATAAAACGAATAATTGCAACCAGTATGAAACTTATGGTCATTTCTACTTTCCGAGCAACCAACGCTTCACCCTAGGGCGTTGCTCCACCAGATTGAATAGTTAGGGCCTTAGAAGTCAACGCCCGAAGCATAAAATGCAATAAAAATACAACAGTGTTTCCATCATATAACAGGAATAATTGCAACCCGTGTGAAAGTGATGGTCATTTCCACGTTCCAGGCAACCTAGGCTTCACCCTAGGGCGTTGTTCCACGAGATGGAATAGTTAGGGCCTAAGAAGTCAACGCCAGAAGCATAAAATACAATAAAGATGCAACAGTTTTTCCATCGTACAACAGGAGTAACTGCAAGCAGTGTGAAAGTACTGATCATTTCTACGTCCCGGGTAACCTAGGCGTCACTCTAGGGCGTTGCTCCACCAGATCGAATAGTTAGGGCCTTAGAAGTCAACGCCAGAAGCATAAAATACAATAAAGATGCAACAGTTTTTCCATCGTACAACAGGAGTAACTGCAAACATTGTGATAGTACTGGTCATTTCTACGTTCCGGGTAACCTAGGTTTCTCTCCAGGGCGTGGCTCCACCAGATCGAATAGCTAGGGCCCTAGAAGTCAGCGCCCGAAGCATAAAAAACAAAAAAATAGAACAGTTTTTCCATGTGTAAAACGAATAATTGCTACCAGTGTGAAAGTTATGGTCATTTCTACGTTCCGGGCAACCTAGGCTTGACCCTAGGGCGTTGCTCCACCAGATGGAATAGTTAGGGCCTAAGAAGTCAACGCCAGAAGCATAAAAAACGATATAAATACAACAGCTTTTCCATCGTTGAAAACGAATAATGGCAACGAGTGTCAAAGTTATGGTCATTTCTACGTTCCGAGCAGCCTAGGCTTCACTCTAGGGCATTGCTCCACCAGATCGAATAGTTAGGGCCTTAGATGTCAACGCCAGATGCATAAAATATAATAAAGGTGCAACAGTTTTTCCATCGTATAACAGGAATAACTGCAACCAGTGTGAAAGTACTGGTAATTTCTACGTTCCGGGTAACCTAGGTTTCACTCTAGGGCGTTGCTCCACCAGATAGAATTGCTAGGGACTTAGAATTCAACGCCAGAAGAATAAAATACAATATAAGTACAACAGTTTTTCCATCGTATAAAATGAATATTTGCAAAAATTGTGAAAGTAATGGTCATTTCTACGTTCCGGGAAACCTATGCGACACTCTAAGGCGTTGCTCCATCACATCTGATAGCTACGGCCTTAAAAGTGAACGCCAGAAGTATAAAACACGATATAAATACAACAGCTTTTCCATCGTATAAAACGAATAATGGTAACCAGTGTGAAAGTTATGGCCATTTCTACGTTCCGGGCAACCTAGGCTTCACTGTAGGGCGTTGCTCCACCAGATCATACAGTTAGGGCCTTAGAAGTCAACGCCCGAAGCATAAAACACAAAATAAATAGAACGGTTTTTCCATTGTATAAAACGAATAATTGCTACCAGTGTAAAAGTTATGATCATTTCTACGTACCTGGCAACCTAGGCTTGACCCTAGGGCGTTGTTCCACCAGATGGAATAGTTAGGGCCATAGAAGTCAACGCCAGAAACATAAAATACGATATAAATACAACAGCTTTTCCATCGTAGAAAACGAATAATGGCAACCAGTGTGAAAGTTATGGTCATTTCTACGTTCCGCGCAACCTGGGCTTTACCCTAGGGCGTTGTTCCACCAGATGGAATAGTTAGGGCCTAAGAAGTCAACGCCAGAAGCATAAAATACAATATAAATACAACAGTGTTTCCATCATATAACAGGAATAATTGCAACCAGTTTGAAAGTGATGGCCAATTCTACGTTCCGGGCAACCGAGGCTTCACCCTAGGGCGTTGCTCCACCAGATGAAACAGTTAGGGCCTTAGAAGTCAACGCCCGATGCATAAAATACAAAAAAATAGAACAGTTTGTCCATGTGTAAAACGAATAATTGCTACCAGTGTGAAAGTTATGATCATTTCTACGTACCTGGCAACCTAGGCTTGACCCTAGGGCGTTGTTCCACCAGATGGAATAGTTAGGGCCATAGAAGTCAACGCCAGAAACATAAAATACGATATAAATACAACAGCTTTTCCATCGTAGAAAACGAATAATGGCAACCAGTGTGAAAGTTATGGTCATTTCTACGTTCCGCGCAACCTGGGCTTTACCCTAGGGCGTTGTTCCACCAGATGGAATAGTTAGGGCCTAAGAAGTCAACGCCAGAAGCATAAAATACGATATAAATACTACAGCTTTTCCATCGTATAAAACAAATAATTGCAACCACTGTGAAAGTTATGGTCATTTCTACGTTGCGGGCAACCTAGGCTTCCCTCTATGGCGTTGCTCCACCAGATCAAACAGTTAGGGCCTTAGAAGTCAACGCCCGAAGCATTAAATACAAAATAAATAGAACGGTTTTTCCATTGTAAAAAACGAATAATTGCTACGAGTGTAAAAGCTATGGTCATTTCTACGTTCCGGGAAACCTAGGCTTCACCCTAGGCCGTTGTTCCACCAGATCGAATAGTTAGGGCCTAAGAAGTGAACGCCAGAAGCATAAAATGCAATAAAAATACAACAGTTTTTCCATCGTATAGCAGGGTAATTTGCAACCAGTGTGATAGTAGTGGTCATTTCTACGTTCCGGGCAACCTAGGTTTCACTCCAGGGCGTTGCTCCACCAGATCGAATAGTTACGGCCTAAGAAGTCAACGCCAGAAGCATAAAATACGATAAAGATGCAACAGTTTTTCCATCGTATAAAACGAATAATTGCAACCAGTGTGAAAGTTATGGTCATTTCTACGTTCCGCGCAACCTGGGCTTTACCCTAGGGCGTTGTTCCACCAGATGGAATAGTTAGGGCCTAAGAAGTCAACGCCAGAAGCATAAAATACGATATAAATACTACAGCTTTTCCATCGTATAAAACAAATAATTGCAACCACTGTGAAAGTTATGGTCATTTCTACGTTGCGGGCAACCTAGGCTTCCCTCTATGGCGTTGCTCCACCAGATCAAACAGTTAGGGCCTTAGAAGTCAACGCCCGAAGCATTAAATACAAAATAAATAGAACAGTTTTTCCATTGTATAAAACGTATAATTGCTACCAGTGTAAAAGTTATGGTCATTTCTACGTTCCTGGCAACATAGACTTCACCCTAGGCCGTTGCTCCACCAGATCGAATAGTTAGGGCCTAAGAAGTGAACGCCAGAAGCATAAAATGCAATAAAAATACAACAGTTCTTCCATCGAATAGCAGGAATAATTTGCAACCAGTGTGATAGTAGTGGTCATTTCTACGTTCCTGGCATCCTATGTTTCACTCCAGGGCGTTGCTCCTCCAGGTCGAATAGTTACAGCCTGAGAAGTCAAAGCCAGAAGCATAAAATACGATAAAGATGCAACAGTTTTTCCATCGTATAAAACGAATAATTGCAACCAGTGTGAAAGTGATGGTCATTTCTACATTCCGAGCAACCTAGGCTTCACTCTAGGGCGTTCTTCCACCAGATCGAATAGTTAGGGCCTAAGAAGTGAACGCCAGAAGCATAAAATACGATATAAATACAACAGCTTTTCCATCGTATAAAAGGAATAATTGACACCAGTATGAAACTTATTGTCATTTCTACGTTCCGGGCAACCTAGGTTTCACTGTATGGCATCTCTTCCGCCACTTCGAATAGCTACGGCCTAAGAAGTGAACGCCAGAAGCATAAAATACAATATAAATACAACAGTTTTTCCATCATATAAAACGAATGATAGCAACCAGTGTGAAAGTTATGGTCATTTCTACGTTCCGGGCAACCTAGGCTTCACTCTAGGGCGTTGCTCCACCAGATCGAATAGTTAGCGCCTAAGAAGTCAACGCCAGAAGCATAAAATACGATATAAATACAACAGCTTTTCCATCGTATAAAACAAATAATTGCAACCAGTGTGAAAGTTAAGGTCATTTCTACGTTCCGGGCAACCTAGGCTTCACCCTAGGCCGTTGTTCCACCAGATCGAATAGTTAGGGCCTAAGAAGTCAACACCAGAAGAATAAAATACAATAAAAATACAACAGTCCTTCCATCCTATAACAGGAATAATTGCAACCCGTGTGAAAGTGATGGTCATTTCTACGTTCCAGGCAACCTAGGCTTCACTCTAGGGCGTTGTTCCACAAGATCGAATAGTTAGGGCCTAAGAAGTCAACGCCAGAAGCATAAAATAAAATATAAATATAACAGTTTTTCCATCGTATAAAACGAATAATTGCTACCAGTGTAAAAGTTATGGTCATTTGTACGTTCCGGGCAACCTAGGCTTCACTGTATGGCGTTCTTCCACTACATCGAATAGCTACGGCCTCAGAAGTCAACGCCTGAAGTACAAAATACAATAAAAATGCAACAGTCTTTCCATCCTATAACAGGAATAATTGCAACCCGTGTGAAAGTGATGGTCATTTCTACGTTCCAGGCAACCTAGGCTTCACTCCAGGGCGTTGCTCCACCAGATCAAACAGTTAGGGCCTTAGAAGTCAACGCCCGAAGCTTTAAATACAAAATAAATAGAACAGTTTTTCCATTGTATAAAACGAATAAATGCTACCAGTGTGAAAGTTATGGTCATTACTACGTTCCGGGCAACCTAGGCTTCACTCCAGGGCGTTGCTCCTCCAGATCGAATAGTTACGGCCTAAGAAGTCAACGCCAGAAGCATAAAATACGATATAAATACAACAGCTTTTCCATCGCATAAAAGGATTAATTGCAACCAGTTTGAAAGTGATGGTCATTTCTCCTTTCCGGGCAACCTGGGCTTCACTCTAGGGCGTTGCTCCACTAGATCGAACAGCTAGGGCCATAGAAGTCAACGCCAGAAGCATTAAATACAATATAAATACAACAGTTTTTCCATCGTATAAAACGAATAATTGCAACCAGTATGAAACCTATGGTCATTTCTACTTTCCGAGCAACCAACGCTTCACCCTCGGGCGTTGCTCCACCAGATCGAATAGTTAGGGCCTTAGAAGTCAACGCCAGAAGCATAAAATACAATAAAGATGCAACAGTTTTTCCATCGTACAACAGGAGTAACTGCAAACGGTGTGAAAGTACTGGTCATATCTACGTTCCGGATAACCTAGGCTTCACTCTAGGGCGTTGCTCCACCAGCTGGAATAGTTAGGGACTTAGAATTAAACGCCAGAAGAATAAGATGCAATATAAATACAACAGTTTTTCCATTGTATAAAGTGAATAATTGCAAACATTGTGAAAGTAATGGCCACTTCTACGTTCCGTGCAACATAGACGTCACTCTAGGGCGTTGCTCTACCACAGCTAATAGCTACGGCCTTAGAAGCCAACGCCAGAAGCATAGAATACAACAAGAATGCAACAGCTTTTCCATCGTATAGCATGACTGATTGCAAAAAGTGCGAAAGTAATGATCATTTCGACGTTTCGGGCATCCTAGGCTTAACTCTGAGGCGTTGCTCCACCAGATCGAAGAGTTAGGGCCTTAGAATTCAACGCCATAAGCATAAACTACAAAATAAATACAAAAGTCATTCCATCGTATAGAACGTATAATTGCTACCAGTGTGAAAGTTATGGTCATTTCTATGTACCAGTAAACCTAGGCCTCACTCTAGGACGTTGCTACACCAGATCGAATAGTTAGGGCCTATGAAGTCAACGCGTAGAAGCATAAAATACAATAAAGGTGCAGCAGAGTTTCCATCGTATAACAGGAATAATTGCAACCAGTGTGAAGGTAATGGTATGTTCTACGTTCCGGGCAACCTAGGCTTCACTCTAGGGCGGTGCTCCACCAGATCAAATAGTTACGGCCTAAGAAGTCAACGCCAGAAGCATAAATTACAATATAAGTACAACAGCTTTTCCATCGTATATAATGTATATTTGCAAACAGTGTGGAAGTAATGGTCACTTCTACGTTTCGGGCAACCGAGGCTTCACTCTAGGGTGTTGCTCCACCAGATGGAAATGCTAGGGACTTAGAATTCAATGCCAGAAGCATAAAATGCAATATAAATTTAACAGCTGTACCATCGTATAAAACGAATAATAGCAACCAGTGTGAAAGTTATGGTCATTTCTACGTTCCGGGCTACCTAGGCTTCACTGTAGGGCGTTGCTCCACCAGATCAAACAGTTAGGGCCTTAGAAGTCAACGCCCGAAGCATTAAATACAAAATAAATACAACAGTTTTTCCATTGTATAGAACGAATAATTGCTACCAGTGTAAAAGTTAAGGTCATTTCTACGTTCCGGGCAACCTAGGCTTCACCCTAGGCCGTTGTTCCACCATATCGAATTGTTAGGGCCTAAGAAGTCAACGCCAGAAGCATAAAATACAATATAAATATAACAGTTTTTCCATCGTATAAAACGAATATTAGCAACCAGTGTGAAAGTTATGGTAATTTCTACGTTCCGGGCAACCTAGGCTTCACTCTAGGGCGTTGCTCCACCAGATCGAATAGTTAGTGCCTTAGAAGTCAACGCCAGAAACATAAAATACAATATAAGTACATCAGTTTTTCCATCGTATAAAACGAATAATAGCAACCAGTTTGAAAGTGACGGCCAATTCTACCTTCCGGGCAATCTAGGCTTCACTCTAGGGCGTTGCTCCACCAGATCATACAGTTAGGACATTAGAAGTCAACGCCCGAAGCATAAAACACAAACTAAATAGAACGGTTTTTCCATTGTATAAAACGAATAATTGCTACCAGTGTAAAAGTTATGGTCATTCCTACGTTCCGGGCAACCTAGGCTTCACACTAGGTCGTTGCTCCACCAGATCAAACAGTTAGGGCCTTAGAAGTCAACGCCCGAAGGATTAAATTCAAAATAAATAGAACAGTTTTTCCATTGTATAAAACGAATAATTGCTACCAGTGTAAATGTCATGGTCATTTCTACGTTCCGTGCAACCTAGGTTGCACTCCAGGGCGTTGCTCCTCCCGATCGAATAGTTACGGCCCTAGATGTCAACCCCAGATGAATAAAATACAATAATGATGCAACAGCTTTTCCATCGTATATAACGAATAATTGCAACCCGTGTGAAAGTGATGGTCATTTCTACGTTCCAGGCAATCTAGGCTTCACTCTAGGGCGTTGTTCCACCAGATCGAATAGTTAGGGCCTAAGAAGTCAACGCCAGAAGCATAAAATGCAATATAAATATAACAGTTTTTCCATCGTATAAAACGAATAATAGCAACCAGTGTGAAAGTTATGGTTATTTCTACGTTCCGGCAACCTAGGCTTCACTCTAGGGCGTTGCTCCACCAGATCAAACAGTTAGGGCCTATAAGTCAACGCCCGAAGCATTAAATACAAAATAAATAGAACAGTTTTTCCATTGTATAAAACGAATAATTGCTACCAGTGTAAAAGTTAAGGTCATTTCTACGTTCCGGGCAACCTAGGCTTCACCCTAGGCCGTTGTTCCACCATATCGAATTGTTAGGGCCTAAGAAGTCAACGCCAGAAGCATAAAATACAATATAAATATAACAGTTTTTCCATCGTATAAAACGAATATTAGCAACCAGTGTGAAAGTTATGGTCATTTCTACGTTCCGGGCAACCTAGGCTTCACTCTAGGGCGTTGCTCCACCAGATCGAATAGTTAGTGCCTTAGAAGTCAACGCCAGAAACATAAAATACAATATAAATACAACAGTTTTTCCATCGTATAAAACGAATAATAGCAACCAGTTTGAAAGTGATGGCCAATTCTACCTTCCGGGCAATCTAGGCTTCACTCTAGGGCGTTGCTCCACCAGATCGAATAGTTAGTGCCTTAGAAGTGAACGCCAGAAGAATAAAATACAATATAAATACAACAGTTTTTCCATCGTATAAAACGAATAATTCCAACCAGTATGAAACTTATGGTCATTTCTACTTTCCTAGCAACCTAGGCTTCACCCTAGGGCGTTGCTCCAACAGATTGAATAGTTAGGGCCTTAGAAGTCAACGCCCGAACCATAAAATGCAAAAAAAATAAAATAGTGTTTCCATCATATAACTGGAATAATTGCAACCAGTTTGAAAGTGATGGCAAAGTCTACGTTCCGGGCAACCTAGGTTTCATTCCAGGGCGTTGCTCCACCAAACCGAATAGTTACGGCCTAAGAAGTCAACGGCAGAAGCATAAAATACGATATAAATACAACAGCTTTTCCATCGTATAAAACGAATAATTGCAACCAGTGTGAAAGTTATGGTCATTTCTTCTTTCCGAGCACCCTAGGCGTCACTCTAGGGCGTTGCTCCACTAGATCGAACAGCTAGGGCCTTAGAAGTCAACGCCAGAAGCATAAAATACAATATAAATACAACAGTTTTTCCATCGTATAAAACGAATAACTGCAACCAGTATGAAACTTATGGTCATTTCTACTTTCCGAGCAACCTAGGCTTCACCCTAGGGCGTTGCTCCAACAGATTGAATAGTTAGGGCCTTAGAAGTCAACGCCCGAAAGATAAAATGCAAAAAAAATACAACAGTGTTTCCATCATATAACAGGAATAATTAAAACCAATTTGAAAGTGATGGCCAATTCTACGTTCCGGGCAACCTAGGTTTCACTCCAGGGCGTTGCTCCACCAGACCGCATAGTTACGGCCTAAGAAGTCAACGCCAGAAGCATAAAATACGATATAAATACAACTGCTTTTCCATCGTATAAAACGAATAATTGCAACCAGTATGAAACTTATGGTCATTTCTACTTTCCGAGCAACCTAGGCTTCACCCTAGGGCGTTGCTCCAACAGGCAGAATAGTTAGGGCCTTAGAAGTCAACGCCCGAACCATCAAATGCAAAAAAAATACAACAGTGTTTCCATCATATAACAGGAATAATTGCAACCAGTTTGAAAGTGATGGCCAATTCTACGTTCCGGGCAACCTAGGCTTCACTCTATTGCGTTTCTCCACCAGATCGAATAGTTAGTGCCTTAGAAGTCAACGCCAGAAGCATAAAATACAATATAAATACAACAGTATTTCCATCGTATAAAACGAATAATTGCAACCAGTATGAAACTTATGGTCATTTCTACTTTCCGAGCAACCTAAGCTTCAGCCTAAGGCGTTGCTCCAACGGATTGAATAGTTAGGGCCTTAGAAGTCAACGCCCGAACCATAAAATGCAAAAAAAATACAACAGTGTTTCCATCATATAACAGGAGTAATTGCAACCAGTTTGAAAGTGATGGCCAATTCTACGTTCCGGGCAACCCAGGTTTCAATCCAGGGCGTTGCTCCACCAGACCGAATAGTTACGGCCTAAGAAGTCAACGCCAGAAGCATAAAAAACGATATAAAAAGAACAGCTTTTCCATCGTATAAAACGAGTAATTGCAACCAGTGTGAAAGTAATGGTCATTTCTACGTTCCGAGCACCCTAGGCGTCACTCCAGGGCGTTGCTCCACCACATCTAATAGCTACGGCCTTAGAAGTCAACGCCAGTGGCATAAAATACAATATAAATACAACAGCGTTTCCATCGTATAAAACGAATAATTGCAAGCAGTGTGAATGTTATGGTCATTTCTATATTCCGAGCAACCTAGACTTCACTCTAGGGCGTTGCTCCACCAGATCGAATAGTTAGGTCCTCAGAAGTAAACGCCACAAGCATAAAATACGATATAAATACAACAGCTTTTCCATCGTATAAAAGGATTAACTGCAACCAGTTTGAAAGTGATGGTCATTTCTCCTTTCCGGGCAACCTCGGCTTCACTCTAGGGCGTTGCTCCACTAGACCGAACAGCTAGGGCCTTAGAAGTCAACGCCAGAAGCATAAAATACAATATAAATACAACAGTGTTTCCATCATATAACAGGAATAATTGCAACCAGTATGAAAGTGATGGCCAATTCTACGTTCGGGGAAACGAGGCTTCACTCTAGGGCGTTGCTCCACCAGATGAAACAGTTAGGGCCTTAGAAGTCAACGCCCGATGCATAAAATACAAAAAAATAGAACAGTTTTTCCATGTGTAAAACGAATAATTGCTACCAGTGTGAAAGTTATGATCATTTCTACGTACCTGGCAACCTAGGCTTGACCCTAGGGCGTTGTTCCACCAGATGGAATAGTTAGGGCCATAGAAGTCAACGCCAGAAACATAAAATACGATATAAATACAACAGCTTTTCCATCGTAGAAAACGAATAATGGCAACCAGTGTGATAGTTATGGTCATTTCTACGTTCCGAGCAACCTAGGCTATACTCTAGGGCCTTGCTCCACCAGGTCGAATAGTTAGGGCCTTAGATGTCAACGCGAGATGCATAAAATACAATGAAGGTGCAACAGTTTTTCCATCGTATAACAGGAATAGCTGCAACCAGTGTGAAAGTACTGGTCATATCTACGTTCCGGGTAACCTAGGCTTCACTCTAGGGCGGTGCTCCACCAGGTGGAATAGTTAGGGACTTAGAATTAAACGCCAGAAGAATAAGATACAATATAAATACAACAGTTTTTCCATTGTGTAAAGTGAATAATTGCAAACATTGTGAAAGTAATGGCCATTTCTACGTTCCGTGCAACATAGACGTCACTCTAGGGCGTTGCTCTACCACAGCTAATAGCTACGGCCTTAGAAGTCAACGCCAGAAGCATAAAAAACGATATAAATACAACAGCTTTTCCATCGTATAAAACGAATAATTGCAACCAGTGTGAAAGTTATGGTCATTTCTACATTTCGAGCAACCTAGGCTTCACTCTAGGGCGTTCCTCCACCTGATCGAATAGTTAGGGCCTTAGAAGTCAACGCCCGAAGCATTAAATACAAAATAAATAGAACGGTTTTTCCATTGTAAAAAACGAATAATTGCTACGAGTGTAAAAGCTATGGTCATTTCTACGTTCCGGGCAACCTAGGCTTCACCCTAGGCCGTTGTTCCACCAGATCGAATAGTTAGGGCCTAAGAAGTGAACGCCAGAAGCATAAAATGCAATAAAAATACAACAGTTTTTCCATCGTATAGCAGGGATAATTTGCAACCAGTGTGATTGTAGTGGTCATTTCTACGTTCCGGGCAACCTAGGTTTCACTCCAGGGCGTTGCTCCACCAGATCGAATAGTTACGGCCTTAGAAGTCAACGCCCGAATCTTAAAATGCAAAATAAATAAAACAGTTTTTCCATCGTATAAAACGAAAAATTGCTACCAGTGTGAAAGTTATGGTCATTTCTACGTTCCGCGCAATCTGGGCTTTACCCTAGGGCGTTGTTCCACCAGATGGAATAGTTAGGGCCTAAGAAGTCAACGCCAGAAGCATAAAAAACGATATAAATGCAACAGCTTTTCCATCGTATAAAACGAATAATTGCAACCAGTGTGAAAGTTATGGTCATTTCTACATTTCGAGCAACCTAGGCTTCACTCTAGGGCGTTGGTCCACCTGATCGAATAGTTAGGGCCTTAGAAGTCAACGCCCGAAGCATTAAATACAAAATAAATAGAACGGTTTTTCCATTGTATAAAACGAATAATTGCTACGAGTGTAAAAGCTATGGTCATTTCTACGTTCCGGGCAACCTAGGCTTCACCCTAGGGCGTTGTTCCACCAGATCGAATAGTTAGGGCCTAAGAAGTGAACGCCAGAAGCATAAAATGCAATAGAAATACAACAGTTTTTCCATCGTATAGCAGGAATAATTTGCAACCAGTGCGATAGTAGTGGTCATTTCTACGATCCGGGCAACCCAGGTTTCACTCCAGGGCGTTGCTCCACCAGATCGAATAGTTACGACCTAAGAGGTCAACGCCAGAAGCATAAAATACAATAAACATGCAACAGCCTTTCCATCCTATAACAGGAATAATTGCAAGCCGTGTGAAAGTGATGGTCAGTTCTACGTTCCAGGCAACCTAGGCTTCACTCTAGGGCGTTGCTCCACCAGATCGAATAGTTTGGGCCTAAGAAGTCAACGCCAGAAGCATAAAATGAAATATAAATATAACAGTTTTTCCATCGTATAAAACGAATAATAGCAACCAGTGTGAAAGTTATGGTCATTTCTACGTTCCGGGCAACCTAGACTTCACTTTACGGCATTGTTCCACCAGATCGAATAGATAGGGCCTAAGAAGTCATCGCCAGAAGAATAAAATACAATATAAATATAACAGTTTTTCCATCATATAAAACGAATGATAGCAACCAGTGTGAAAGTTATGGTCATTTCTAAGTTCCGGGCAACCTAGGCTTCACTCTAGGGCGTTGCTCCACCAGATCATACAGTTAGGGCCTTAGAAGTCAACGCCCGAAGCATAAAACACAAAATAAATAGAACGGTTTTTCCATTGTATAAAACGAATAATTGCTACCAGTGTAGAAGTTATGGTCATTCCTACGTTCCGGGCAACCTAGGCTTCACACCTGGGCGTTGCTCCACCAGATCAAACAGTTAGGGCCTTAGAAGTCAACGCCCGAAGCATTAAATTCAAAATAAATAGAACAGTTTTTCCATTGTATAAAACGAATAATTGCTACCAGTGTAAAAGTTATGGTCATTTCTACGTTCCGGGCAACCTAGGTTTCACTCCAGGGCGTTGCTCCTACAGATAGAATAGGTACGGCCTAAGAAGACAACGCCAGAAACATAAAATACGAGAAAGATGCAACGGTTTTTCCATCGTATAAAACGAATAATTGCAACCAGTGTGAAAGTTATGGTCATTTCCACATTCCGAACAACCTAGGCTTCACTCTAGGGCGTTGCTCCGCCAGATCGAATAGTTAGGTCCTTAGAAGTCAACGCCAGAAGCATAAAATATGATATAAATACAACAGTTTTCCATCGTATAAAAGGAATAATTGCAAACAGTGTGAAAGTAATGGTCATTTCTAAGTTCCGGGCAACCTAGGCTTCACTCTACGGCGTTGTTCCACCAGGTCGAATAGTTAGGGCCTAAGAAGTCAACACCAGAAGAATAAAATACAAAATAAATACAACAGCCTTTACACCGTATAAAACGAATAATTGCAACCTGTGTGAAGGTTATGGTCATTTCTACATTCCGAACAACCTAGGCTTCACTCTAGGGCGTTGCTTCGCCAGATCGAATAATTAGGTCCTTAGAAGTCAACGCCAGAAGCATAAAATATGATATAAATACAACAGCTTTTCCATCGTATAAAACGAATAATTGCAACCAGTGTGAAAGTTATGGTCATTTCTACATTCCGAACAACCTAGGCTTCACTCTAGGGCGTTGCTCCGCCAGATCGAATAATTAGGTCCTTAGAAGTCAACGCCAGAAGCATAAAATATGATATAAATACAACAGTTTTCCATCGTATAAAAGGAATAATTGCAAACAGTGTGAAAGTAGTGGTCATTTCTACGTTCCGGGCAACCTAGGCTTCACTCTACGGCGTTGTTCCACCAGATCGAATAGTTAGTGCCTTAGAAGTCAACGCCAGAATCATAAAATACAATATAAATACAACAGCTTTTCCATCGAATAAAACGAATAATTGCAACCAGTATGAAACTTATGGTCACTTCTTCGTTCCGGGCAACCTAGGCTTCACTCTATGGCGTTCTTCCACCACATCGAATAGCTACGGCCTCAGAAGTCACCGCCTGAAGTATAAAATTCAATAAACATGCAACAGCCTTTCCATCCTATAACAGGAATAATTGCAAGCCGTGTGAAAGTGATGGTCAGTTCTACGTTCCAGGCAACCTAGGCTTCACTCTAGGGCGTTGCTCCACCAGATCGAATAGTTTGGGCCTAAGAAGTCAACGCCAGAAGCATAAAATGAAATATAAATATAACAGTTTTTCCATTGTATAAAACGAATAATAGCAACCAGTGTGAAAGTTATGGTCATTTCTACGTTCCGGGCAACCTAGGCTTCACTCTATGGCGCTCTTCCACCACGTCGAATAGCTACGGCCTCAGAAGTCACCGCCTGAAGTATAAAATACAATAAAAATACAACAGTCTTTCCATCCTATAACAGGAATAATTGCAACCCGTGTGAAAGTGATGGTCATTTCTACGTTCCAGGCAACCTAGGCTTCACTCTAGGGCGTTGTTCCACCTGATCGTATAGTTAGGGCCTAAGAAGTCAACGCCAGAATCATAAAATGCAATATAAATATAACAGTTTTTCCACCGTATAAAACGAATAATAGCAACCAGTGTGAAAGTTATGCTCATTTCTACGTTCCGGGCAACCTAGGCTTCACTCTAGGGCGTTGCTCCACCAGATCAAACAGTTAGGGCCTTAGAAGTCAACGCCCGAAGCATTAAATACAAAATAAATAGAACAGTTTTTCCATTGTATAAAACGAATAATTGCTCCCAGTGGAAAAGTTATGGTCAGTTCTACGTTCCAGGCAACCTAGGCTTCACTCTAGGGCGTTGTTCCACCAGATCGAATAGTTAGGGCCTAGGAAGTCAACGCCAGAAGCATAAAATTCAATATAAATATAACAGTTTTTCCATCGTATAAAACGAATAATAGCAACCAGTGTGAAAGTTATGGTCATTTCTAAGTTCCGGGCAACCTAGGCTTCACTCTAGGGCGTTGCTCCACCAAACCGAATAGTTACGGCCTAAGAAGTCAACGGCAGAAGCATAAAATACGATATAAATACAACAGCTTTGCCACCGAATAAAATGAATAATTGCAAACAGTGTGAAAGTTATGGTCATTTCTAAGTTCCGGGCAACCTAGGCTTCACCCTAGGGCGTTGCTCCACTAGATCGAACAGCTAGGGCCTTAGAAGTCAACGCCAGAAGCATAAAATACAATATAAATACAACAGTTTTTCCATCGTATAAAACGAATAATTGCAACCAGTATGAAACTTATGGTCATTTCTTCGTTCCGGGCAACCTAGGCTTCACTCTATGGCGTTCTTCCACCACATCGAATAGCTACGGCCTCAGAAGTCACCGCCTGAAGTATAAAATACAATAAACATGCAACAGCCTTTCCATCCTATAACAGGAATAATTGCAAGCCGTGTGAAAGTGATGGTCATTTCTACGTTCCAGGCAACCTAGGCTTCACTCTAGGGAGTTGTTCCACCAGATCGTATAGTTAGGGCCTAAGAAGTCAGCGCCAGAAGCATAAAATACGATATAAATACAACTGCTTTTCCATCGTATAAAACGAATAATTGCAACCAGTGTGAAAGTAATGTTCATTTCTACGTTCCGGGCAAACTAGGCTTCACTCTAGGGCGGTGCACCACCACATCTGATAGCTACGGCCTTAGAAGTCAACGCCAGAGGCATAAAATACAATATAAATACAACAGCGTTTCCATCGTATAAAACGAATAATTGCAACCAGTGTGAAAGTTATGGTCATTTCTGCATTCCGAGCAACCTAGGCTTCACTCTAGGGCGTTGCTCCACCAGATCGGATAGTTAGGTCCTTAGAAGTAAACGCCAGAAGCATTAAATACGATATAAATACAACAGCTTTTCCATCGTATAAAAGGAATAATTGCAAACAGTGTGAAAGTAATGGTCATTTCTCCGTTCCGGGCAACCTAGGCTTCACCCTAGGCCGTTGTTCCAGCAGATCGAATCGTTAGGGCCTAAGAAGTGAACGCCAGAACCATAAAATGCAATAAAAATACATCAGTTTTTCCATCGTATAACAGGAATAATTGCAACCCGTGTGAAAGTGATGGTCAGTTCTACGTTCCAGGCAACCTAGGCTTCACCCTAGGCCGTTGTTCCACCAGATCGAATAGATAGGGCCTAAGAAGTGAACGCCAGAAGCATAAAATGCAATAAAAATACAACAGTTTTTCCATCGTGTAGCAGGGATAATTTGCAACCAGTGTGATAGTAGTGGTCATTTCTACGTTCCGGGTAACCTAGGTTTCACTCCAGGGCGTTGCTCCACCAGATCGAATAGTTACGGCCTAAGAAGTCAACGCCAGAAGCATAAAATACGATAAAGATGCAACAGTTTTTCCATCGTATAAAACGAATAATTGCAACCAGTGTGAAAGTTATGGTCATTTCTACGTTCCGCGCAACCTGGGCTTTACCCTAGGGCGTTGTTCCACCAGATGGAATAGTTAGGGCCTAAGAAGTCAACGCCAGAAGCATAAAATACGATTTAAATACTACAGCTTTTCCATCGTATAAAACAAATAATTGCAACCACTCTGAAAGTTATGGTCATTTCTACGTTCCGGGCAACCTAGGCTTCCCTCTATGGCGTTGCTCCACCAGATCAAACAGTTAGGGCCTTAGAAGTCAACGCCCGAAGCATTAAATACAAAATAAATAGAACAGTTTTTCCAATGTATAAAACGTACAATTGCTACCAGTGTAAAAGTTATGGTCATTTCTACGTTCCGGGCAACCTAGGCTTCACCCTAGGGCGTTGCTCCAACAGATTGAATAGCTAGGGCCTTAGAAGTCAACGCCCGAATAATAAAATGCAAAAAAAATACAATAGTGTTTCCATCATATAACTGGAATAATTGCAACCAGTTTGAAAGTGATGGCAAATTCTACGTTCCGGGCAAGCCAGGTTTCATTCCAGGGCGTTGCTCCACCAAACCGAATAGTTACGGCCTAAGAAGTCAACGGCAGAAGCATAAAATACGATATAAATACAACAGCTTTTCCATCGTATAAAACGAATAATTGCAACCAGTGTGAAAGTTATGGTCATTTCTACTTTCCGAGCACCCTAGGCGTCACTCTAGGGCGTTGCTCCACTAGATCGAACAGCTAGGGCCTTAGAAGTCAACGCCAGAAGCATAAAATACAATATTAATACAACAGTTTTTCCATCGTATAAAACGAATAATTGCAACCAGTATGAAACTTATGGTCATTTCTTCGTTCCGGGCAACCTAGGCTTCACTCTATGGCGTTCTTCCACCACATCGAATAGCTACGGCCTCAGAAGTCACCGCCTGAAGTATAAAATACAATAAACATGCAACAGCCTTTCCATCCTATAACAGGAATAATTGCAAGCCGTGTGAAAGTGATGGTCAGTTCTACGTTCCAGGCAACCTAGGCTTCACTCTAGGGCGTTGCTCCACCAGATCGAATAGTTTGGGCCTAAGAAGTCAACGTCAGAAGCATAAAATGAAATATAAATATAACAGTTTTTCCATCGTATAAAACGAATAATAGCAACCAGTGTGAAAGTTATGGTCATTTCTACGTTCCGGGCAACCTAGACTTCACTTTACGGCATTGTTCCACCAGATCGAATAGATAGGGCCTAAGAAGTCAACGCCAGAAGAATAAAATACAATATAAATATAACAGTTTTTCCATCATATAAAACGAATGATAGCAAGCAGTGTGAAAGTTATGGTCATTTCTAAGTTCCGGGCAACCTAGGCTTCACTCTAGGGCGTTGCTCCACCAGATCATACAGTTAGGGCCTTAGAAGTCAACGCCCGAAGCATAAAACACAAAATAAATAGAACGGTTTTTCCATTGTATAAAACGAATAATTGCTACCAGTGTAGAAGTTATGGTCATTCCTACGTTCCGGGCAACCTAGGCTTCACACCTGGGCGTTGCTCCACCAGATCAAACAGTTAGGGCCTTAGAAGTCAACGCCCGAAGCATTAAATTCAAAATAAATAGAACAGTTTTTCCATTGTATAAAACGAATAATTGCTACCAGTGTAAAAGTTATGGTCATTTCTACGTTCCGGGCAACCTAGGTTTCACTCCAGGGCGTTGCTCCTACAGATAGAATAGGTACGGCCTAAGAAGACAACGCCAGAAACATAAAATACGAGAAAGATGCAACGGTTTTTCCATCGTATAAAACGAATAATTGCAACCAGTGTGAAAGTTATGGTCATTTCTACATTCCGAACAACCTAGGCTTCACTCTAGGGCGTTGCTCCGCCAGATCGAATAGTTAGGTCCTTAGAAGTCAACGCCAGAAGCATAAAATATGATATAAATACAACAGTTTTCCATCGTATAAAAGGAATAATTGCAAACAGTGTGAAAGTAATGGTCATTTCTACGTTCCGAGCAACCTAGGCTTCACTCTAGGGCGGTGCTCCACCATATCGAATAGCTACGGATTCAGAAGCCTACGCCTGAAGCATAAAATACAATAAAAATACAACAGTGTTTCCATCATATAACAGGAATAATTGCAACCAGTTTGAAAGTGATGGCCAATTCTACGTTCCGGGCAACCTAGGTATCACTCCAGGGCGTTGCTCCACCAGATCGAGTAGTTACGGCCTAAGAAGTCAACGCCAGAAGCATAAAATGCGATATAAACACAACAGCTTTTCCATCGCATAAAACGAATAATTGCAACCAGTGTGAAAGTAATGGTCATTTCTACGTTCCCAGCACCCTAGGCGTCACTCTAGGGCGTTGCTCTACCACATCTAATAGCTACGGCCTTAGAAGTCAACGCCAGAGACATAAAATACAATATAAATACAACAGCTTTTCCATCGTATAAAACGAATAATTGCAACCAGTGTGAAAGTTATGGTCATTTCTACATTCCGAACAACCTAGGCTTCACTCTAGGGCGTTGCTCCGCCAGATCGAATAATTAGGTCCTTAGAAGTCAACGCCAGAAGCATAAAATATGATATAAATACAACAGTTTTCCATCGTATAAAAGGAATAATTGCAAACAGTGTGAAAGTAATGGTCATTTCTACGTTCCGGGCAACCTAGGCTTCACTCTACGGCGTTGTTCCACCAGATCGAATAGTTAGTGCCTTAGAAGTCAACGCCAGAATCATAAAATACAATATAAATACAACAGCTTTTCCATCGAATAAAACGAATAATTGCAACCAGTATGAAACTTATGGTCACTTCTTCGTTCCGGGCAACCTAGGCTTCACTCTATGGCGTTCTTCCACCACATCGAATAGCTACGGCCTCAGAAGTCACCGCCTGAAGTATAAAATACAATAAACATGCAACAGCCTTTCCATCCTATAACAGGAATAATTGCAAGCCGTGTGAAAGTGATGGTCAGTTCTACGTTCCAGGCAACCTAGGCTTCACTCTAGGGCGTTGCTCCACCATATCGAATAGTTTGGGCCTAAGAAGTCAACGCCAGAAGCATAAAATGAAATATAAATATAACAGTTTTTCCATCGTATAAAACGAATAATTGCAACCTGTGTGAAGGTTATGGTCATATCTACGTTCCGGCAACCTAGGCTTCACTGTAGGGCGTTGCACCACTAGATCGAAATGTTAGGGCCTAAGAAGTCAACGCCCGAAGCATAAAATACGATATAAATCCAACAGCTTTTCCATCGTATTAAATGAATAATTGCAAACAGTGTGAAAGTAGTGGTCATTTCTACGTTCCGAGCAACCTAGGCTTCACTCTAGGGCGGTGCTCCACCATATCGAATAGCTACGGATTAAGAAGCCTACGCCTGAAGCATAAAATACAATAAAAATACAACAGTGTTTCCATCATACAACAGGAATAATTGCAACCAGTTTGAAAGTGATGGCCAATTCTACGTTCCGGGCAACCTTGGTATCACTCCAGGGCGTTGCTCCACCAGATCAAACATTTAGGGCCTTAGAAGTCAACGCCCGAAGCATAAAATACAAAATAAATAGAACAGTTTTTCCATTGTATAAAACGAATAATTGCTACCAGTGTGAAACTTATGGTCATTTCTTCGTTCCGGGGAACCTAGGCTTCACTGTATGGCGTTCTTCCACCACATCGAAAAGCTACGGCCTCAGAAGTCACCGCCTGAAGTATAAAATACAATAAAAATGCAACAGTCTTTCCATCCTATAACAGGAATAATTGCAAGCTGTGTGAAAGTGATGGTCAGTTCTATGTTCCAGGCAACCTAGGCTTCACTCTAGGGCGTTGTTCCACCAGTTCGAATAGCTAGGGCCTAAGAAGTCAACGCCAGAAGCATAAAATGCAATATAAATATAACAGTTTTTCCATCGTATAGAACGAATAATAGCAACCAGTGTGAAAGTTATGGTCAATTCTACGTTCCGGGCTACCTAGGCTTCACTCTATGGCGTTCTTCCACCACATCGAATAGCAACGGCCTCAGAAGTCAACGCCAGAAGCATAAAATACAATATAAATATAACAGTTTTTCCATCATATAAAACGAATGATAGCAACCAGTGTGAAAGTTATGGTCATTTCTAAGTTCCGGGCAACCTAGGCTTCACTCTAGGGCGTTGCTCCACCAGATCATACAGTTAGGGCCTTAGAAGTCAACGCCCGAAGCATAAAACACAAAATAAATAGATCGGTTTTTCCATTGTATAAAACGAATAATTGCTACCAGTGTAAAAGTTATGGTCACTCCTACGTTCCGGGCAACCTAGGCTTCACACTAGGGCGTTGCTCCACCAGATCAAACAGTTAGGTCCTTAGAAGTCAACGCCCGAAGCGTTAAATTCAAAATAAATAGAACAGTTTTTCCATTGTATAAAACGAATAATTGCTACCAGTGTAAAAGTTATGGTCATTTCTACGTTCCGGGCAACCTAGGTTTCACTCCAGGGCGTTGCTCCTACAGATAGAATAGTTACGGCCTAAGAAGACAACGCCAGAAACATAAAATACGATAAAGATGCAACAGTTTTTCCATCGTATAAAACGAGTAATTGCAACCAGTGTGAAAGTTATGGTCATTTCTACATTCCGAACAACCTAGGCTTCACTCTAGGGCGTTGCTCCGCCAGATCGAATAGTTAGGTCCTTAGAAGTCAACGCCAGAAGCATAAAATATGATATAAATACAACAGTTTTCCATCGTATAAAAGGAATAATTGCAAACAGTGTGAAAGTAATGGTCATTTCTACGTTCCGGGCAACCTAGGCTTCACTCTACGGCGTTGTTCCACCAGGTCGAATAGTTAGGGCCTAAGAAGTCAACACCAGAAGAATAAAATACAAAATAAATACAACAGCCTTTACACCGTATAAAACGAATAATTGCAACCTGTGTGAAGGTTATGGTCATATCTACCTTCCGGCAACGTAGGCCTCACTGTAGGGCGTCGCTCCACTAGATCGAAATGTTAGGGCCTAAGAAGTCAACGCCCGAAGCATAAAATACGATATAAATACAACAGCTTTTCCATCGTATAAAACGAATAATTGCAACCAGTGTGAAAGTTATGGTCATTTCTACATTCCGGGCAACCTAGGTATCACTCCACGGCGTTGCTCCACCAGATCGAGTAGTTACGGCCTAAAAAGTCAACGCCAGAAGCATAAAATGCGATATAAACACAACAGCTTTTCCATCGTATAAAACGAATAATTGCAACCAGTGTGAAAGTAATGGTCATTTCTACGTTCCGAGCACCCTAGGCGTCACTCTAGGGCGTTGCTCTACCACATCTAATAGCTACGGCCTTAGAAGTCAACGCCAGAGACATAAAATACAATATAAATACAACAGCTTTTCCATCGTATAAAACGAATAATTGCAACCCGTGTGAAAGTGATGGTCATTTCTACGTTCCAGGCAACCTAGGCTTCACTCTAGGGCGTTGTTCCACCTGATCGTATAGTTAGGGCCTAAGAAGTCAACGCCAGAAGCATAAAATGCAATATAACTATAACAGTTTTTCCATCGTATAAAACGAATAATAGCAACCAGTGTGAAAGTTATGGTCATTTCTACGTTCCGGGCAAACTAGGCTTCACTCTAGGGCGTTGCTCCACCAGATCAAACAGTTAGGGCCTTAGAAGTCAACGCCCGAAGCATTAAATACAAAATAAATAGAACAGTTTTTCCATTGTATAAAACGAATAATTGCTCCCAGTGTAAAAGTTATGGTCAGTTCTACGTTCCAGGCAACCTAGCCTTCACTCTAGGGCGTTGTTCCACCAGATCGAATAGTTAGGGCCTAGGAAGTCAACGCCAGAAGCATAAAATGCAATATAAATATAACAGTTTTTCCATCTTATAAAACGAATAATCGCAGCCAGTGGGAAAGTTATGGTCATTTCTACGTTCCGGGCAACCTAGGCTTCACTCTAGGGCGTTGCTCCGCCAGATCAAATAATTAGGTGCTTAGAAGTCAACGCCAGAAGCATAAAATATGATATAAATACAACAGTTTTCCATCGTGTAAAAGGAATAATTGCAAACAGTGTGAAAGTAATGGTCATTTCTACGTTCCGGGCAACCTAGGCTTCACTCTACGGCGTTGTTCCACCAGATCGAATAGTTAGGGCCTAAGAAGTCAACACCAGCAGAATAAAATACAAAATAAATACAACAGCCTTTACACCGTATAAAACGAATAATTGCAACCTGTGTGAAGGGTATGGTCATATCTACGTTCCGGCAACCTAGGCTTCACTGTAGGTCGTTGCTCCACTAGATCGAAATGTTAGCGCCTAAGAAGTCAACTCCCGAAGCATAAAATACGATATAAATACAACAGCTTTTCCATCGTATTAAACGAATAATTGCAAACAGTGTGAAAGTAGTGGTCATTTCTACGTTCCGAGCAACCTAGGCGTCACTCTAGGGCGTTGCTCTACCACATCTAATAGCTGCGGCCATAGAAGTCAACGCCAGAGACATAAAATACAATATAAATACAACAGCTTTTCCATCGTATAAAACGAATAATTGCAACCAGTGTGAAAGTTATGGTCATTTCTACATTCCGAGCAACCTAGGCTTCACTCTATGGCGTTGCTCCACCAGATCAAACAGTTAGGGCATTAGAAGTCAACGCCCGAAGCATTAAATACAAAATAAATAGAACAGTTTTTCCATTGTATAAAACGAATAATTGCTCCCAGTGTAAAAGTTATGGTTATTTCTACATTACGAGCAACCTAGGCTTCACTCTAGGGCGTTGCTCCACCAGATCGAATAGTTAGGTCCTTAGAAGTCTACGCCAGAAGCATAAAATACGATATAAATACAACAGCTTTTCCATCGTATAAAAGGAATAATTGCAAACAGTGTGAGTGTAATGGTCATTTCTACGTTCCGGGCAACCTAGGATTCACTCTAAAGCGTTGCACCACCAGATCGAATAGTTAGGGCCTAAGAAGTCAACGCCAGAAGCATAAAATACAATATAAATATAACAGTTTTCCATCGTATAAAACGAATAATAGCAACCAGTGTGAAAGTTATGGTCATTTCTTCGTTCCGGGCAACTTAGGCTTCACTCTAGGGCGTTGTTCCACCAGATTAAATAGTTAGGGCCTTAAAAGTCAATGCCCGAAGCATAAAATGCAATAAAAATACAACAGGTTTTCCATCGTATAACAGGAATAATTGCAACCAGTGTGAGAGTAATGGTCATTTCTACGTACCGGGCGACCTAGGTTTCACTCCAGGGCGTTGCTCCGCCAGATCGAATAGCTAGGGACTTAGAATTAAACGCCAGAAGCATAAAATACAATTAAAATACAACAGTTTTTCCATCGTATAACAGGAGTAAGTGCAGCCAGTGTGAATGTAATGGTATGTCCTTCGTTCCGGGCAACCTAGGCTTCACTCTAGGGCGTTGTTCCACCAGATCGAATAGTCAGGGCCTAAGAAGTTAACGCCAGAAGCATAAAATACAATATAAATACAACAGCTTTGCCATCGCATAAAATGAAAAATTGCAAACAGTGTGAAAGTTATGTTCATTTCTACGTTCCGGGCAACGTAGGTTTCACTCTAGGGCGTTGCTCCACCAGATCGAATAGTTAGGGTCTTAGAAGTCAACGCCTGAAGCATAAAATACAATAAAAATACAACAGTCTTTCCATCCTATAACAGGAATAATTGCAACCCGTGTGAAAGTGATGGTCATTTGTACGTTCCAGGCAACCTAGGCTTCACTCTAGGTCGTTGTTCCACCAGATCGAATAGTTAGGGCCTAAGAAGTCAATGCCAGAAGCATAAAATACAATATAAATGCAACAGCTTTGCCACCGAATAAAATGAATAATTGCAAACAGTGTGAAAGTTATGGTCATTTCTAAGTTCCGGGCAACCTAGGCTTCACCCTAGGGCGTTGTTCCACCAGATCGAATAGTTAGAGTCTAAGAAGTGAACGCCAGAAGCATAAAATACAATATAAATACAACAGTTTTTCCATTGTATAACATGAATAACTGCAAACAGTGTGAAAGTAATGGTAATTTCTACGTTCCAGGCAACCTAGGCTTCACTCTAGGGCGTTGTCCCACCAGATGGAATAGTTAGGGCCTAAGAAGTGAACGCCAGAAGCATAAAATACCATATAAATACAACAGTTTTTCCATCGTATAAAACGAATAATTGAAACCAGTGTCAAAGTAATGGTCATTTCTACGTTCCGGGCAACCTAGGCTTCCCCCTAGGGCGTTGCTCCAACAGATAGAATAGTTAGGGCCTTAGATGTCAACGCCCGAAGCATAAGATGCAATAAAAATACAACAGTTTTTCCATCGTATAGCAGGAATAATAGGTACCAGTGTGAAAGATATGGTCATTTCTACGTTCCGGACAACCTAGGGTTCACTCTAGGGCGTTGCTCCACCAGATCGAATAGTTAGGGCCTAAGAAGTCAACGCCAGAAGAATAAAATCAATATAAGTACAACAGTTTTTTAAATCGTATAAAATGGACAATTGCAAACATTGTGAAAGTAATGGTCATTTCTACGTTCCAGGCAACCTAGGCGTCACTCTAGGGCGTTGCTCCACCACATCTAATAGCTACGGCCTTAGAAGGCAACCCCAGAAGAATAAAATACAATAAAGATGCAACAGCTTTTCCATCGTATAGAACGAATAATTGCAACCAGTGTGAAAGTTATGGTCATTTCTACTTTCCGGGCAACCTAGGCTTCACCCTAGGGCGTTGCTCCAACAGATTGAATAGTTAGGACCTTAGAGGTCAATGCCCGAAGCATAAAATGCAATAAAAATACAACAGTTTTTCCATCATATAACAGGAATAATTGCAACCAGTTTGAAAGTGATGGTCATTTCTTCGTTCCGGGCAACTTAGGCTTCACTCTAGGGCGTTGTTCCACCAGATGGAATAGTTAGGGCCTAAGAAGACAACGCCAGAAGCATAAAATACGATATAAATACAACAGCTTTTCCATCGTATAAAACGAATAATTGCAACCAGTGTGAATGTAATGGTCATTTCTACGTTCCGGGCAACCTAGGCTTCACTCTATGGCGTTGTTCCAACAGATTGAATAGTTAGGGCCTTAAAAGTCAATGCCCGAAGCATAAAATGCAATAAAAATACAACAGGTTTTCCATCGTATAACAGTAATAATTGCAACCAGTGTGAATGTAATGGTCATTTCTACGTTCCGGGCAACCTAGGCTTCACTCTAGGGCGTTGCTCCACCAGATGGAATAGTTAGGGCCTTAGAAATCACAGCCAGAAGCACAAAATACAATAAAAATACAACAGTTTTTCCGTCGTATAACAGGAATAATTGCAACCAGTGTGAATGTAATGGTCATTTCTACGTTCCAGGCAACCTAGGCTTCACTCTAGGGCGTTGTTCCAACAGATTGAATAGTTAGGGCCTTAAAAGTCAATGCCCGAAGCATAAAATGCAATAAAAATACAACAGGTTTTCCATCGTATAACAGGAATAATTGCAACCAGTGTGAGAGTAATGGTCATTTCTACGTACCGGGCGACCTAGGTTTCACTCCAGGGCGTTGCTCCACCAGATCGAATAGCTAGGGACTTAGAATTAAACGCCAGAAGCATAAAATACAATTAAAATACAACAGTTTTTCCATCGTATAACAGGAGTAAGTGCAGCCATTGTGAATGTAATGGTATGTCCTTCGTTCCGGGCAACCTAGGCTTCACTCTAGGGCGTTGTTCCACCAGATCGAATAGTCAGGGCCTAAGAAGTTAACGCCAGAAGCATAAAATACAATATAAATACAACAGCTTTGCCATCGCATAAAATGAAAAATTGCAAACAGTGTGAAGGTTATGTTCATTTCTACGTTCCGGGCAACGTAGGTTTCACTCTAGGGCGTTGCTCCACCAGATCGAATAGTTAGGGTCTTAGAAGTCAACGCCTGAAGCATAAAATACAATAAAAATACAACAGTCTTTCCATCCTATAACAGGAATAATTGCAACCCGTGTGAAAGTGATGGTCATTTGTACGTTCCAGGCAACCTAGGCCTCACTCTAGGTCGTTGTTCCACCAGATCGAATAGTTAGGGCCTAAGAAGTCAATGCCAGAAGCATAAAGTACAATATAAATGCAACAGCTTTGCCACCGAATAAAATGAATAATTGCAAACAGTGTGAAAGTTATGGTCATTTCTAAGTTCCGGGCAACCTAGGCTTCACCCTAGGGCGTTGTTCCACCAGATCGAATAGTTAGAGTCTAAGAAGTGAACGCCAGAAGCATAAAATACAATATAAATACAACAGTTTTACCATTGTATAACATGAATAACTGCAAACAGTGTGAAAGTAATGGTAATTTCTACGTTCCAGGCAACCTAGGCTTCACTCTAGGGCGTTGTCCCACCAGATCGAATAGTTAGGGCCTAAGAAGTCAACGACAGAAGCACAAAATACAATATAAATATAACAGTTTTCCCATCGTATAAAACGAATAATAGCAACCAGTGTGAAAGTTATGGCCATTTCTACGTTCCGGGCAACCTAGGCTTCGCCCTAGGGCGTTGTTCCACGAGATCGAACAGTTAGGGCCTAAGAAGTGAACGCCAGAAGCAAAAAACACAGTATAAGTACAACAGTTTTTCCATCGTATAAAACGAATAATTCCAACCAGGATGAATTTATGGTCATTTCTCCTTTCAGGGCAACCTAGGCGTGACCCTAGGGCGTTGCTCCAACAGATCGAATAGTTAGGACCTTAGAGGTCAATGCCCGAAGCATAAAAAACAATAAAAATACAACAGTTTTCCCATCCTATAACAGGAATAATTGCAACCCGTGTGAAAGTGATGGTCATTTGTACGTTCCAGGCAACCTAGGCTTCACTCTAGGTCGTTGTTTAACCAGATCGAATTGTTAGGGCCTAAGAAGTCAACGCCAGAAGCATAAGATACAGTATAAATATAACAGTTTTTCTATCGTATAGAACGAATAATAGCAACCAGTGTGAAAGTTGTGGTCATTTCTACGTTCCGGGCAACCTAGGCTTCACTCTTGGGCGTTGCTCCACCAGATCAAACAGTTAGGGCCTTAGAAGTCAACGCCCGAAGCATAGAATACAAAATAAATAGAACTGTTTTTCCATTGTATAAAACGAATAATTGCTTCCAGTGTAAAAGTTATGGTCATTTCTACGTTCCGGGCAACCTAGGCTTCACTCTATGGCGTTCTTCCACCACATCGAATAGCTACGGCCTCAGAAGTCAACGCCTGAAGCATAAAATACAATAAAAATACAACAGTCTTTCCGTCCTATAACAGGAATAATTGCAACCCGTGTGAAAGTTATGGTGACTTCTACGTTCCGGGCAACCTAGGCTTCACCCTAGGACGTTGTTCCACCAGATCGAATAGATAGGGCCTAAGAAGTGAACGCCAGAAGCATAAAATACCATATAAATACAACAGTTTTTCCATCGTATAAAACGAATAATTGAAACCAGT
This sequence comes from Calliopsis andreniformis, assembly GCF_051401765.1. Taxonomy (NCBI): domain Eukaryota; kingdom Metazoa; phylum Arthropoda; class Insecta; order Hymenoptera; family Andrenidae; genus Calliopsis; species Calliopsis andreniformis. The sequence goes on from NW_027480433.1 coordinate 11,152,846, forward strand.
GTAAAAGTAATGGTCATTTCTACGTTCCGGGCAACCGAGGCTTCCCCCTAGGGCGTTGATCCAACAGATAGAATAGTTAGGGCCTTAGATGTCAACGCCCGAAGCATAAGATGCAATAAAAATACAACAGATTTTCCATCGTATAGCAGGAATAATAGCAACTAGTGTGAAAGATATGGTCATTTCTACGTTCCGGACAACCTAGGGTTCACTCTAGGGCGTTGCTCCACCAGATCGAAGAGTTAGGGCCTTAGAAGTCAACGCCAGAAGCATAAAGTACAATAAAGATGCAACAGCTTTTTCATCGTATAGCATGACTACTTGCATCCAGTGCGAAAGTAATGATCATTTCGACGTTTCGGGCATCCTAGACTGAACTCTGAGGCGTTGCTCCACCAGATCGAATAGTTAGGGCCTTATAAGTCAATGCCCGAAGCATAAACTACAAAATAGATAGAACAGTTTTTCCATTGTATAAAACGAATAATTGCTAACAGTGTGAAACTTATGGTGATTTCTACGTTCCGGGCAACCTAGGCTTCACCCTAGGGCGTTGTTCCACCAGATCGAATAGTTAGGGCCTAAGAACTGAACGCCAGAAGCATAAAATACCATATAAATACAACAGTTTTTCCATCGTATAAAACGAATAATTGAAACCAGTGTCAAAGTAATGGTCATTTCTACGTTCCGGGCAACCTAGGCTTCCCCCTCGGGCGTTGCTCCAACAGATAGAATAGTTAGGGCCTTAGATGTCAACGCCCGAAGCATAAGATGCAATAAAAATACAACAGTTTTTCCATCGTATAGCAGGAATAATAGCTACCAGTGTGAAAGATATGGTCATTTCTACGTTCCGGACAACCTAGGGTTCACTCTAGGGCGTTGCTCCACCAGATCGAATAGTTAGGGCCTAAGAAGTCAACGCCAGAAGAATAAAATCAATATAAGTACAACAGTTTTTTAAATCGTATAAAATGGACAATTGCAAACATTGTGAAAGTAATGGTCATTTCTACGTTCCAGGCAACCTAGGCGTCACTCTAGGGCGTTGCTCCACCACATCTAATAGCTACGGCCTTAGAAGGCAACCCCAGAAGAATAAAATACAATAAAGATGCAACAGCTTTTCCATCATATAAAACGAATAATTGCAACCCGTGTGAAAGTGATGGTCATTTGTACGTTCCAGGCAACCTAGGCTTCACTCTAGGTCGTTGTTCCACCAGATCGAATAGTTAGGGCCTAAGAAGTCAATGCCAGAAGCATAAAATACAATATAAATACAACAGCTTTGCCAACGAATAAAATGAATAATTGCAAACAGTGTGAAAGTTATGGTCATTTCTAAGTTCCGGGCAACCTGGGGTTCACTCTAGGGCGTTGCTCCACCAGATCGAAGAGTTAGGGCCTTAGAAGTCAACGCCAGAAGCATAAAGTACAATAAAGATGCAACAGCTTTTTCATCGTATAGCATGACTAATTGCATCCAGTGCGAAAGTAATGATCATTTCGACGTTTCGGGCATCCTAGACTGAACTCTGAGGCGTTGCTCCACCAGATCGAATAGTTAGGGCCTTATAAGTCAATGCCCGAAGCATAAACTACAAAATAGATAGAACAGTTTTTCCATTGTATAAAACGAATAATTGCTAACAGTGTGAAAGTTATGGTGATTTCTACGTTCCGGGCAACCTAGGCGTCACCCTAGGGCGTTGTTCCACCAGATCGAATAGTTAGGGCCTAAGAAGTGAACGCCAGAAGCATAAAATACCATATAAATACAACAGTTTTTCCATCGTATAAAACGAATAATTGAAACCAGTGTAAAAGTAATGGTCATTTCTACGTTCCGGGCAACCTAGGCTTCCCCCTAGGGCGTTGCTCCAACAGATAGAATAGTTAGGGCCTTAGATGTCAACGCCCGAAGCATAAGATGCAATAAAAATACAACAGATTTTCCATCGTATAGCAGGAATAATAGCAACCAGTGTGAAAGATATGGTCATTTCTACGTTCCGGACAACCGAGGGTTCACTCTAGGGCGTTGCTCCACCAGATCGAAGAGTTAGGGCCTTAGAAGTCAACGCCAGAAGCATAAAGTACAATAAAGATGCAACAGCTTTTTCATCGTATAGCATGACTACTTGCATCCAGTGCGAAAGTAATGATCATTTCGACGTTTCGGGCATCCTAGACTGAACTCTGAGGCGTTGCTCCACCAGATCGAATAGTTAGGGCCTTATAAGTCAATGCCCGAAGCATAAACTACAAAATAGATAGAACAGTTTTTCCATTGTATAAAACGAATAATTGCTAACAGTGTGAAAGTTATGGTGATTTCTACGTTCCGGGCAACCTAGGCTTCACCCTAGGGCGTTGTTCCACCAGATCGAATAGTTAGGGCCTAAGAACTGAACGCCAGAAGCATAAAATACCATATAAATACAACAGTTTTTCCATCGTATAAAACGAATAATTGAAACCAGTGTCAAAGTAATGGTCATTTCTACGTTCCCGGCAACCTAGGCTTCCCCCTAGGGCGTTGCTCCAACAGATAGAATAGTTAGGGCCTTAGATGTCAACGCCCGAAGCATAAGATGCAATAAAAATACAACAGTTTTTCCATCGTATAGCAGGAATAATAGCTACCAGTGTGAAAGATATGGTCATTTCTACGTTCCGGACAACTTAGGCTTCACCCTAGGGCGTTGCTCCAACAGATTGAATAGTTAGGACCTTAGAGGTCTATGCCCGAAGCATAAAATACAATAAAAATACAACAGTTTTTCCATCATATAACAGGAATAATTGCAACCAGTTTGAAAGTGATGGTCATTTCTTCGTTCCGGGCAACTTAGGCTTCAGTCTAGGGCGTTGTTCCACCAGATGGAATAGTTAGGGCCTAAGAAGACAACGCCAGAAGCATAAAATACGATATAAATACAACAGCTTTTCCATCGTATAAAACGAATAATTGCAACCAGTGTGAATGTAATGGTCATTTCTACGTTCCGGGCAACCTAGGCTTCACTCTAGGGCGTTGTTCCAGCAGATTGAATAGTTAGGGCCTTAAAAGTCAATGCCCGAAGCATAAAATGCAATAAAAATACAACAGGTTTTCCATCGTATAACAGTAATAATTGCAACCAGTGTGAATGTAATGGTCATTTCTACGTTCCGGGCAACCTAGGCTTCACTCTAGGGCGTTGCTCCACCAGATGGAATAGTTAGGGCCTTAGAAATCAACGCCAGAAGCACAAAATACAATAAAAATACAACAGTTTTTCCGTCGTATAACAGGAATAATTGCAACCAGTGTGAATGTAATGGTCATTTCTACGTTCCAGGCAACCTAGGCTTCACTCTAGGGCGTTGTTCCAACAGATTGTATAGTTAGGGCCTTAAAAGTCAATGCCCGAAGCATAAAATGCAATAAAAATACAACAGTCTTTCCATCCTATAACAGGAATAATTGCAACCCGTGTGAAAGTGATGGTCATTTGTACGTTCCAGGCAACCTAGGCTTCACTCTAGGTCGTTGTTCCAACAGATCGAATAGTTAGGGCCTAAGAAGTCAATGCCAGAAGCATAAAATACAATATAAATACAACAGCTTTGCCACCGAATAAAATGAATAATTGCAAACAGTGTGAAAGTTATGGTCATTTCTAAGTTCCGGGCAACCTAGGCTTCACCCTAGGGCGTTGTTCCACCAGATCGAATAGTTAGAGTCTAAGAAGTGAACGCCAGAAGCATAAAATACAATATAAATACAACAGTTTTTCCATTGTATAACATGAATAACTGCAAACAGTGTGAAAGTAATGGTAATTTCTACGTTCCAGGCAACCTAGGCTTCACTCTAGGGCGTTGTCCCACCAGATCGAATAGTTAGGGCCTAAGAAGTCAACGACAGAAGCACAAAATACAATATAAATATAACAGTTTTTCCATCGTATAAAACGAATAATAGCAACCAGTGTGAAAGTTATGGTCATTTCTACGTTCCGGGCAACCTAGGCTTCACTCTAGGGCGTGGCTCCACCAGATGGAATAGTTAGGGCCTTAGAAATCAAGGCTAGAAGCATAAAATACAATAAAGATGCAACAGTTTTTCAATCGTATAACAGGAGTAACTGCAAACAGTGTGAAAGTAATGGTCATTTCTACGTTCCAGGCAACCTAGGCTTCACCCTAGGGCGTTGTTCCAACAGATGGAATAGTTAGGGCCTAAGAAGTCAACGCCAGAAGCATAAAATACAATAAAGCGGCAACAGTTTTTCCATCGTATAACAGGAATAACTGCAAACAGTATCAAAGTACTGGTCATTTCTACGTTCCGGGTAACCCAGGTTTCACTCTAGGGCGTTGCTCCACCAGATCGCATAGTTAGGGCCTAAGAAGTCAACGCCATAAGAATAAAATACAATATAAATATAACAGTTTTTCCATCGTATAAAGCGAATAATAGCAACCAGTTGTCTAGGTTATGGTCATTTCAACGTTCCTGGCAATCTAGACTTCACTCTAGGGCGTTGCTCCACCAGATCAATCAGCTACGGCCTTAGAAGTCAACGCCCGAAGCATAAAATGCAAAATAAATACAACAGCTTTTCCATTGCATAAAACGAATAATTGCTACCAGTGTAAAGTTATGGTCATTACTACGTTCCGGGCAACCTAGGCTTCATTCTAGGGCGTTGCTCCACCAGATTGAATAGTTAGGGCCTTAGAAGTCCACGCCAGAAGCATAAAATACGATAAAGATGCAACAGTTTTTCCATCGTATAAAACGAATAATTGCAACCAGTGTGAAAGTAATGGTCATTTCTACGTTCCAGGCAACCTAGGCTTCACTCTTGGGCGTTGTTCCACCAGATCGAATAGTTAGGGCCTAAGAAGTCAACACCAGAAGCATAAAATACAATATAAATATAATAGTTTTTCCATCGTATAAAACGAATAATAGGAACCAGTGTGAAAGTTATGGTCATTTCTACGTTCCGGGCAACCTAGGCTTCACTCTAGGGCGTGGCTCCACCAGATGGAATAGTTAGGGCCTTAGAAATCAAGGCTAGAAGCATAAAATACAATAAAGATGCAACAGTTTTTCAATCGTATAACAGGAGTAACTGCAAACAGTGTGAAAGTAATGGTCATTTCTACGTTCCAGGCAACCTAGGCTTCACCCTAGGGCGTTGTTCCAACAGATGGAATAGCTAGGGCCTAAGAAGTCAACGCCAGAAGCATAAAATACAATAAAGCGGCAACAGTTTTTCCATCGTATAACAGGAATAACTGCAAACAGTATCAAAGTACTGGTCATTTCTACGTTCCGGGTAACCTAGGTTTCACTCTAGGGCGTGGCTCCACCAGATGGAATAGTTAGGGCCTTAGAAGTCAACGCCAGAAGCATAAAATACAATATAAATACAACAGTTTTTCCATCGTATAAAACGAATAATTGCAACCAGTGTGAAAGTTATGGTCATTTCTACGTTCCGGGCAATCTACGCTTCACTCTAGGGCGTTGCTCCACCAGATCGAATAGTTAGTGCCTTAGAAGTCAACGCCAGAAGCATAAAATACAAAATAAATACAACAATTTTTCCATCGTATAAAACGAATAATTGCAACCAGTATGAAACTTATGGTCATTTCTACTTTCCTAGCAACCTAGGCTTCACCCTAGGGCGTTGCTCCAACACATAGAAATGTTAGGGCCTAAGAAGTCAACGCCCGAAGCATAAAATACGATATAAATACAACAGCATTTCCATCGTATTAAATGAATAATTGCAAACAGTGTGAAAGTAGTGGTCGTTTCTACGTTCCGGGCAACCTAGGCTTCACTCTAGGGCGTTGCTCCACCAGATCAAACAGTTAGGGCCTTAGAAGTCAACGCCCGAAGCATTAAATTCAAAATAAATAGAACAGTTTTTCCATTGTATAAAACGAATAATTGCTACCAGTGTAAATGTCATGGTCATTTCTTCGTTCCGTGCAACCTAGGTTGCACTCCAGGGCGTTGCTCCTCCCGATCGAATAGTTACGGCCTTAGATGTCAACCCCAGATGAATAAAATACAATAAAGATGCAACAGCTTTTCCATCGTATAAAACGAATAATTGCAACCCGTGTGAAAGTGATGGTCATTTCTACGTTCCAGGCAATCTAGGCTTCACTCTAGGGCGTTGTTCTACCAGATGGAATAGTTAGGTCCTTAGAAGTCAACGCCAGAAGCATAAAATATGATATAAATACAACAGTTTTCCATCGTATAAAAGGAATAATTGCAAACAGTGTGAAAGTAATGGTCATTTCTACGTTCCGGGCAACCTAGGCTTCACTCTACGGCGTTGTTCCACCAGGTCGAATAGTTAGGGCCTAAGAAGTCGACACCAGAAGAATAAAATGCAATATAAATATAACAGTTTTTCCATCGTATAAAACGAATAATAGCAACCAGTGTGAAAGTTATGGTCATTTCTACGTTCCGGGCAACCTAGGCTTCACTCTAGGGCGTTGCTCCACCAGATCAAACAGTTAGGGCCTTAGAAGTCAACGCCCGAAGCATTAAATACAAAATAAATAGAACAGTTTTTCCATTGTATAAGACGAATAATTGCTCCCAGTGTAAAAGTTATGGTCAGTTCTACGTTCCAGGCAACCTAGGCTTCACTCTAGGGCGTTGTTCCACCAGATCGAATAGTTAGGGCCTAGGAAGTCAACGCCAGAAGCATAAAATGCAATATAAATATAACAGTTTTTCCATCGTATAAAACGAATAATTGCAACCTGTGTGAAGGTTATGGTCATATCTACGTTCCGGCAACCTAGGCTTCACTGTAGGGCGTTGCACCACTAGATCGAAATGTTAGGGCCTAAGAAGTCAACGCCCGAAGCATAAAATACGATATAAATCCAACAGCTTTTCCATCGTATTAAATGAATAATTGCAAACAGTGTGAAAGTAGTGGTCATTTCTACGTTCCGAGCAACCTAGGCTTCACTCTAGGGCGGTGCTCCACCATATCGAATAGCTACGGATTAAGAAGCCTACGCCTGAATGCATAAAATACAATAAAAATACAACAGTGTTTCCATCATACAACAGGAGTAATTGCAACCAGTTTGAAAGTGATGGCCAATTCTACGTTCCGGGCAACCTTGGTATCACTCCAGGGCGTTGCTCCACCAGATCAAACATTTAGGGCCTTAGAAGTCAACGCCCGAAGCATAAAATACAAAATAAATAGAACAGTTTTTCCATTGTATAAAACGAATAATTGCTACCAGTGTGAAACTTATGGTCATTTCTTCGTTCCGGGGAACCTAGGCTTCACTCTATGGCGTTCTTCCACCACATCGAATAGCTACGGCCTCAGAAGTCACCGCCTGAAGTATAAAATACAATAAAAATGCAACAGTCTTTCCATCCTATAACAGGAATAATTGCAAGCTGTGTGAAAGTGATGGTCAGTCCTACGTTCCAGGCAACCTAGGCTTCACTCTAGGGCGTTGTTCCACCAGTTCGAATGGTTAGGGCCTAAGAAGTCAACGCCAGAAGCATAAAATGCAATATAAATATAACAGTTTTTCCATCGTATAGAACGAATAATAGCAACCAGTGTGAAAGTTATGGTCAATTCTACGTTCCTGGCTACCTAGGCTTCACTCTATGGCGTTCTTCCACCACATCGAATAGCAACGGCCTCAGAAGTCAACGCCAGAAGCATAAAATACAATATAAATATAACAGTTTTTCCATCATATAAAACGAACGATAGCAACCAGTGTGAAAGTTATGGTCATTTCTAAGTTCCGGGCAACCTAGGCTTCACTCTAGGGCGTTGCTCCACCAGATCATACAGTTAGGGCCTTAGAAGTCAACGCCCGAAGCATAAAACACAAAATAAATAGAACGGTTTTTCCATTGTATAAAACGAATAATTGCTACCAGTGTAAATGTTATGGTCATTCCTACGTTCCGGGCAACCTAGGCTTCACACTAGGGCGTTGCTCCATCAGATCAAACAGTTAGGGCCTTAGAAGTCAACGCCCGAAGCATTAAATTCAAAATAAATAGAACAGTTTCTCCATTGTATAAAACGAATAATTGCTACCAGTGTAAAAGTTATGGTCATTTCTACGTTCCGGGCAACCTAGGTTTCACTCCAGGGCGTTGCTCCTACAGATAGAATAGTTACGGCCTAAGAAGACAACGCCAGAAACATAAAATACGATAAAGATGCAACAGTTTTTCCATCGTATAAAACGAATAATTGCAACCAGTGTGAAAGTTATGGTCATTTCTACATTCCGAACAACCTAGGCTTCACTCTAGGGCGTTGCTCCGCCAGATCGAATAGTTAGGTCCTTAGAAGTCAACGCCAGAAGCATAAAATATGATATAAATACAACAGTTTTCCATCGTATAAAAGGAATAATTGCAAACAGTGTGAAAGTAATGGTCATTTCTACGTTCCGGGCAACCTAGGCTTCACTCTACGGCGTTGTTCCACCAGGTCGAATAGTTAGGGCCTAAGAAGTCAACACCAGAAGAATAAAATACAAAATAAATACAACAGCCTTTACACCGTATAAAACGAATAATTGCAACCTGTGTGAAGGTTATGGTCATATCTACGTTCCGGCCACGTAGGCCTCACTGTAGGGCGTCGCTCCACTAGATCGAAATGTTAGGGCCTAAGAAGTCAACGCCCGAAGCATAAAATACGATATAAATACAACAGCTTTTCCATCGTATTAAATGAATAATTGCAAACAGTGTGAAAGTAGTGGTCATTTCTACGTTCCGAGCAACCTTGGCTTCACTCTAGGGCGGTGCTCCACCATATCGAATAGCTACGGATTCAGAAGCCTACGCCTGAGGCATAAAATACAATAAAAATACAACTGTGTTTCCATCATATAACAGGAATAATTGCAACCAGTTTGAAAGTGATGGCCAATTCTACGTTCCGGGCAACCTAGGTATCACTCCAGGGCGTTGCTCCACCAGATCGAGTAGTTAGGGCCTAAGAAGTCAACACCAGAAGAATAAAATACAAAATAAATACAACAGCCTTTACACCGTATAAAACGAATAATTGCAACCTGTGTGAAGGTTATGGTCATATCTACGTTCCGGCCACGTAGGCCTCACTGTAGGGCGTCGCTCCACTAGATCGAAATGTTAGGGCCTAAGAAGTCAACGCCAGATACATAGAATACAATATAAATACAACAGCTTTTCCATCGTATAAAACGAATAATTGCAACCAGTGTGAAAGTTATGGTCATTTCTACATTCCGAACAACCTAGGCTTCACTCTAGGGCGTTGCTCCGCCAGATCGAATAATTAGGTCCTTAGAAGTCAACGCCAGAAGCTTAAAATATGATATAAATACAACAGTTTTCCATCGTATAAAAGGAATAATTGCAAACAGTGTGAAAGTAATGGTCATTTCTACGTTCCGGGCAACCCAGGCTTCACTCTACGGCGTTGTTCCACCAGATCGAATAGTTAGTGCCTTAGAAGTCAACGCCAGAATCATAAAATACAATATAAATACAACAGCTTTTCCATCGAATAAAACGAATAATTGCAACCAGTATGAAACTTATGGTCACTTCTTCGTTCCGGGCAACCTACGCTTCACTCTATGGCGTTTTTCCACCACATCGAATAGCTACGGCCTCAGACGTCACCGCCTGAAGTATAAAATACAATAAAAATACAACAGCCTTTCCATCCTATAACAGGAATAATTGCAAGCCGTGTGAAAGTGATGGTCAGTTCCACGTTCCAGGCAACCTAGGCTTCACTCGAGGGCGTTGCTCCACCAGATCGAATAGTTAGGGCCTAGGAAGTCAACGCCAGAAGCATAAAATGCAATATAAATATAACAGTTTTTCCATCGTATAAAACGAATAATCGCAGCCAGTGTGAAAGTTATGGTCATTTCTACGTTCCGGGCAACCTAGGCTTCACTCTAGGGCGTTGCTGCGCCAGATCGAATAATTAGGTCCTTAGAAGTCAACGCCAGAAGCATAAAATATGATATAAATACAACAGTTTTCCATCGTGTAAAAGGAATAATTGCAAACAGTGTGAAAGTAATGGTCATTTCTACGTTCCGGGCAACCTAGGCTTCACTCTACGGCGTTGTTCCACCAGATCGAATAGTTAGGGCCTAAGAAGTCAACACCAGCAGAATAAAATACAAAATAAATACAACAGCCTTTACACCGTATAAAACGAATAATTGCAACCTGTGTGAAGGTTATGGTCATATCTACGTTCCGGCAACCTAGGCTTCACTGTAGGTCGTTGCTCCACTAGATCGAAATGTTAGCGCCTAAGAAGTCAACGCCCGAAGCATAAAATACGATATAAATACAACAGCTTCTCCATCGTATTAAATGAATAATTGCAAACAGTGTGAAAGTAGTGGTCATTTCTACGTTCCGAGCAACCTAGGCGTCACTCTAGGGCGTTGCTCTACCACATCTAATAGCTACGGCCATAGAAGTCAACGCCAGAGACATAAAATACAATATAAATACAACAGCTTTTCCATCGTATAAAACGAATAATTGCAACCAGTGTGAAAGTTATGGTCATTTCTACATTCCGAGCAACCTAGGCTTCCCTCTATGGCGTTGGTCCACCAGATCAAACAGTTAGGGCATTAGAAGTCAACGCCCGAAGCATTAAATACAAAATAAATAGAACAGTTTTTCCATTGTATAAAACGAATAATTGCTCCCAGTGTAAAAGTTATGGTTATTTCTACATTACGAGCAACCTAGGCTTCACTCTAGGGCGTTGCTCCACCAGATCGAATAGTTAGGTCCTTAGAAGTCTACGCCAGAAGCATAAAATACGATATAAATACAACAGCTTTTCCATCGTATAAAAGGAATAATTGCAAACAGTGTGAATGTAATGGTCATTTCTACGTTCCGGGCAACCTAGGATTCACTCTAAAGCGTTGCACCACCAGATCGAATAGCTAGGGCCTAAGAAGTCAACGCCAGAAGCATAAAATACAATATAAATATAACAGTTTTCCATCGTATAAAACGAATAATAGCAACCAGTGTGAAAGTTATGGTCACTTCTACGTTCCGGGCAACCTAGGCCTCACTCTAGGGCGTTGCTCCACCAGATCAAACAGTTAGGGCCTTAGAAGTCAACGCCCGAAGCATAAAATACAAAATAAATAGAACAGTTTTTCCATTGTATAAAACGAATAATTGCTACCAGTGTAAAAGTTATGGTCATTTCTACGTTCCGGGCAACCTAGGCTTCACCCGAGGGCGTTGTTCCACCAGGTCGAATAGTTAGGGCCTAGGAAGTGAACGCCAGAAGCATAAAATACAATATAAATACAACAGTTTTTCCATCGTATAAAACGAATAATTGCAACCAGTATGAAACCTATGGTCATTTCAACGTTCCGGGCAACCTAGGCTTCACTCTATGGCGTTCTTCCACCACATCGAATAGCTACGGCCTCAGAAGTCACCGCCTGATGTATAAAATACAATAAAAATACAACAGTCTTTAAATCGTATAACAGGTATAATTGCAACCCGTGTGAAAGTGATGGTCATTTCTACGTTCCGAGCGCCCTAGGCGTCACTCTAGGGCGTAGCTCCACCACATCTAATAGCTACGGCCTTAGAAGTCAACGCCAGAGGCATAAAATACAATATAAATACAACAGCTTTTCCATTGCATAAAACGAATAATTGCTACCAGTGTAAAAGTTATGGTCATTACTACGTTCCGGGCAACCTAGGCTTCATTCTAGGGCGTTGCTCCACCAGATTGAATAGTTAGGGCCTTAGAAGTCCACGCCAGAAGCATAAAATACGATAAAGATGCAACAGTTTTTCCATCGTATAAAACGAATAATTGCAACCAGTGTGAAAGTTATGGTCATTTCTACGTTCCGGGCAACCTAGGCTTCACCCTAGGGCGTTGTTCCACCAGATCGAATAGTTAGGGCCTAAGAAGTGAACGACAGAAGCATAAAATACAATATAAATACAACAGTTTTTTCATTCTATAAAACAAATAATTGCAACCAGTATGAAAGTTATGGTCATTTCTTCTTTCCGGGCAGCCTAGGATTCACCGTAGGGCGTTGCTCCAACAGATTGAATAGTTACGGCCCTAGAAGTCAATGCCCGAAGCATAAAATACAATATAAATACAACAGCTTTTCCACCGTATATAATGTATATTTGCAAACAGTGTGAAAGCAATGGTCATTTCCATGTTCCGGGCAACCTAGGCTTCACCCTAGGTCGTTGCACCACCGGATCGAATAGTTAGGGCCTTAGAAGTCAACGCCCGAAGCATAAAATACAAAATAAATAGAACAGTTTTTCCATCGTATAAAACGAATAATTGCTACCAGTGTGAAAGTTATGGTCATATCTACTTTCCGGGCAACCAAGACTTCACCCTAGGGCGTTGTTCACCCAGATGGAATAGTTAGGGCCTAAGAAGTCAACGCCAGAAGCATAAAATACGATATAAATACAGCAGCTTTTCCACCGTATAAAACGAATAATTGCAACCAGTGTGATAGTTATGATCATTTCTACGTTCCGGGCAACCTAGGCTTCAGCCTAGGGCGTTGCTCCAACAAATCGAATAGTTAGGGCCTTAAAAGTCAATGCCCGAAGCATAAAATACAATATAAATACAACAGCTTTTCAATCGTGTAAAAAGAATAATTGCAACCAGTGTGAAAGTTAAGAACGTTTCTACATTCCGGCCAACCTAGGCTACACCCTAGGGCGTTGCTCCACCACATCGAATAGTTAGGGCCTTAGAAGTCAACGCCAGAAGCATAAAATACAGTAATGATGCAACAGTTTTTCCATCGTTTTACAGGAATAACTGCAACCAGTGCGAATGTACTGGTCATTTCTACCTTCCGGATAACCTAGGTTTCACTCCAGGGCGTTGCTCTACCAGATCGAATAGCTAGGGACTTAGAATTCAACGCCAGAAGGATAAAACACAATATAAGTACAACAGTTATTCCATCGTATAACAGGAATAACTGCAAACAGTGTGAAAGTAATGGTCATTCCTACGTTCCGTGCAACCTAGGCTCCACTCTAGGGCGTTGCTCCACCAGATGGAATAGTTAGGGCCTTAGAAATCAACGCTAGAAGAATAAAATACAATAAAGATGCAACAGTTTTTCCATCGTATAACAGGAATAACTGCAAACAGTGTGAAAGTAATGGTCATTTCTACGTTCCAGGCAACCTAGGCTTCACTCTAGGGCGTTGTTCCACCAGATCGAATAGTTAGGGACTAAGAAGTCAACGTCAGAAGCATGAAATGCAATAAAAACACAACAGTTTTTCCATCGTATAACAGGAATAATTGCAACCAGTGTGAAAGTAATGGTCATTTCTACGTTCCAGGCAACCTAGGCTTCACTCTTGGGCGTTGTTCCACCAGATCGAATAGTTAGGGCCTAAGAAGTCAACACCAGAAGCATAAAATACAATATAAATATAATAGTTTTTCCATCGTATAAAACGAATAATAGGAACCAGTGTGAAAGTTATGGTCATTTCTACGTTCCGGGCAACCTAGGCTTCACTCTAGGGCGTGGCTCCACCAGATGGAATAGTTAGGGCCTTAGAAATCAAGGCTAGAAGCATAAAATACAATAAAGATGCAACAGTTTTTCAATCGTATAACAGGAGTAACTGCAAACAGTGTGAAAGTAATGGTCATTTCTACGTTCCAGGCAACCCAGGCTTCACCCTAGGGCGTTGTTCCAACAGATGGAATAGTTAGGGCCTAAGAAGTCAACGCCAGAAGCATAAAATACAATAAAGCGGCAACAGTTTTTCCATCGTATAACAGGAATAACTGCAAACAGTATCAAAGTACTGGTCATTTCTACGTTCCGGGTAACCTAGGTTTCACTCTAGGGCGTGGCTCCACCAGATGGAATAGTTAGGGCCTTAGAAGTCAACGCCAGAAGCATAAAATACAATATAAATACAACAGTTTTTCCATCGTATAAAACGAATAATTGCAACCAGTGTGAAAGTTATGGTCATTTCTACGTTCCGGGCAATCTAGGCTTCACTCTAGGGCGTTGATCCACCAGATCGAATAGTTAGTGCCTTAGAAGTCAACGCCAGAAGCATAAAATACAATATAAATACAACAGTTTTTCCATCGTATAAAACGAATAATAGCAACCAGTATGAAACTTATGGTCATTTCTACTTTCCTAGCAACCTAGGCTTCACCCTAGGGCGTTGCTCCAACAGATAGAAATGTTAGGGCCTAAGAAGTCAACGCCCGAAGCATAAAATACGATATAAATACAACAGCATTTTCATCGTATTAAATGAATAATTGCAAACAGTGTGAAAGTAGTGGTCGTTTCTACGTTCCGGGCAACCTAGGCTTCACTCTAGGGCGTTGCTCCACCAGATCATACAGTTAGGACATTAGAAGTCAACGCCCGAAGCATAAAACACAAACTAAATAGAACGGTTTTTCCATTGTATAAAACGAATAATTGCTACCAGTGTAAAAGTTATGGTCATTCCTACGTTCCGGGCAACCTAGGCTTCACACTAGGGCGTTGCTCCACCAGATCAAACAGTTAGGGCCTTAGAAGTCAACGCCCGAAGCATTAAATTCAAAATAAATAGAACAGTTTTTCATTGTATAAAACGAATAATTGCTACCAGTGTAAATGTCATGGTCATTTCTACGTTCCGTGCAACCTAGGTTGCACTCCAGGGCGTTGCTCCTCCCGATCGAATAGTTACGGCCTTAGATGTCAACCCCAGATGAATAAAATACAATAAAGATGCAACAGCTTTTCCATCGTATAAAACGAATAATTGCAACCCGTGTGAAAGTGATGGTCATTTCTACGTTCCAGGCAATCTAGGCTTCACTCTAGGGCGTTGTTCCACCAGATGGAATAGTTAGGTCCTTAGAAGTCAACGCCAGAAGCATAAAATATGATATAAATACAACAGTTTTCCATCGTATAGAAGGAATAATTGCAAACAGTGTGAAAGTAATGGTCATTTCTACGTTCCGGGCAACCTAGGCTTCACTCTACGGCGTTGTTCCACCAGGTCGAATAGTTAGGGCCTAAGAAGTCGACACCAGAAGAATAAAATGCAATATAAATATAACAGTTTTTCCATCGTATAAAACGAATAATAGCAACCAGTGTGAAAGTTATGGTCATTTCTACGTTCCGGGCAACCTAGGCTTCACTCTAGGGCGTTGCTCCACCAGATCAAACTGTTAGGGCCTTAGAAGTCAACGCCCGAAGCATTAAATACAAAATAAATAGAACAGTTTTTCCATTGTATAAGACGAATAATTGCTCCCAGTGTAAAAGTTATGGTCAGTTCTACGTTCCAGGCAACCTAGACTTCACTCTAGGGCGTTGTTCCACCAGATCGAATAGTTAGGGCCTAGGAAGTCAACGCCAGAAGCATAAAATGCAATATAAATATAACAGTTTTTCCATCGTATAAAACGAATAATTGCAACCTGTGTGAAGGTTATGGTCATATCTACGTTCCGGCAACCTAGGCTTCACTGTAGGGCGTTGCACCACTAGATCGAAATGTTAGGGCCTAAGAAATCAACGCCCGAAGCATAAAATACGATATAAATCCAACAGCTTTTCCATCGTATTAAATGAATAATTGCAAACAGTGTGAAAGTAGTGGTCATTTCTACGTTCCGAGCAACCTAGGCTTCACTCTAGGGCGGTGCTCCACCATATCGAATAGCTGCGGATTAAGAAGCCTACGCCTGAAGCATAAAATACAATAAAAATACAACAGTGTTTCCATCATACAACAGGAGTAATTGCAACCAGTTTGAAAGTGATGGCCAATTCTACGTTCCGGGCAACCTTGGTATCACTCCAGGGCGTTGCTCCACCAGATCAAACATTTAGGGCCTTAGAAGTCAACGCCCGAAGCATAAAATACAAAATAAATGGAACAGTTTTTCCATTGTATAAAACGAATAATTGCTACCAGTGTGAAACTTATGGTCATTTCTTCGTTCCGGGGAACCTAGGCTTCACTCTATGGCGTTCTTCCACCACATCGAATAGCTACGGCCTCAGAAGTCACCGCCTGAAGTATAAAATACAATAAAAATGCAACAGTCTTTCCATCCTATAACAGGAATAATTGCAAGCTGTGTGAAAGTGATGGTCAGTTCAACGTTCCAGGCAACCTAGGCTTCACTCTAGGGCGTTGTTCCACCAGTTCGAATAGTTAGGGCCTAAGAAGTCAACGCCAGAAGCGTAAAATGCAATATAAATATAACAGTTTTTCCATCATATAAAACGAATGATTGCAACCAGTGTGAAAGTTATGGTCATTTCTAAGTTCCGGGCAACCTAGGCTTCACTCTAGGGCGTTGCTCCACCAGATCATACAGTTAGGGCCTTAGAAGTCAACGCCCGAAGCATAAAACACAAAATAAATAGAACGGTTTTTCCATTGTATAAAACGAATAATTGCTACCAGTGTAAATGTTATGGTCATTCCTACGTTCCGGGCAACCTAGGCTTCACACTAGGGCGTTGCTCCATCAGATCAAACAGTTAGGGCCTTAGAAGTCAACGCCCGAAGCATTAAATTCAAAATAAATAGAACAGTTTCTCCATTGTATAAAACGAATAATTGCTACCAGTGTAAAAGTTATGGTCATTTCTACGTTCCGGGCAACCTACGTTTCACTCCAGGGCGTTGCTCCTACAGATAGAATGGTTACGGCCTAAGAAGACAACGCCAGAAACATAAAATACGATAAAGATGCAACAGTTTTTCCATCGTATAAAACGAATAATTGCAACCAGTGTGAAAGTTATGGTCATTTCTACATTCCGAACAACCTAGGCTTCACTCTAGGGCGTTGCTCCGCCAGATCGAATAGTTAGGTCCTTAGAAGTCAACGCCAGAAGCATAAAATATGATATAAATACAACAGTTTTCCATCGTATAAAAGGAATAATTGCAAACAGTGTGAAAGTAATGGTCATTTCTACGTTCCGTGCAACCTAGGTTGCACTCCAGGGCGTTGCTCTTCCCGATCGAATAGTTACGGCCTTAGATGTCAACCCCAGATGAATAAAATACAATAAAGATGCAACAGCTTTTCCATCGTATAAAACGAATAATTGCAACCCGTGTGAAAGTGATGGTCATTTCTACGTTCCAGGCAATCTAGGCTTCACTCTAGGGCGTTGTTCCACCAGATGGAATAGTTAGGTCCTTAGAAGTCAACGCCAGAAGCATAAAACATGATATAAATACAACAGTTTTCCATCGTATAAAAGGAATAATTGCAAACAGTGTGAAAGTAATGGTCATTTCTACGTTCCGGGCAACCTAGGCTTCACTCTACGGCGTTGTTCCACCAGGTCGAATAGTTAGGGCCTAAGAAGTCGACACCAGAAGAATAAAATGCAATATAAGTATAACAGTTTTTCCATCGTATAAAACGAATAATAGCAACCAGTGTGAAAGTTATGGTCATTTCTACGTTCCGGGCAACCTAGGCTTCACTCTAGGGCGTTGCTCCACCAGATCAAACAGTTAGGGCCTTAGAAGTCAACGCCCGAAGCATTAAATACAAAATAAATAGAACAGTTTTTCCACTGTATAAGACGAATAATTGCTCCCAGTGTAAAAGTTATGGTCAGTTCTACGTTCCAGGCAACCTAGGCTTCACTCTAGGGCGTTGTTCCACCAGATCGAATAGTTAGGGCCTAGGAAGTCAACGCCTGAAGCATAAAATGCAATATAAATATAACAGTTTTTCCATCGTATAAAACGAATAATTGCAACCTGTGTGAAGGTTATGGTCATATCTACGTTCCGGCATCCTAGGCTTCACTGTAGGGCGTTGCACCACTAGATCGAAATGTTAGGGCCTAAGAAGTCAACGCCCGAAGCATAAAATACGATATAAATCCAACAGCTTTTCCATCGTATTAAATGAATAATTGCAAACAGTGTGAAAGTAGTGGTCATTTCTACGTTCCGAGCAACCTAGGCTTCACTCTAGGGCGGTGCTCCACCATATCGAATAGCTACGGATTAAGAAGCCTACGCCTGAAGCATAAAATACAATAAAAATACAACAGTGTTTCCATCATACAACAGGAGTAATTGCAACCAGTTTGAAAGTGATGGCCAATTCTACGTTCCGGGCAACCTTGGTATCACTCCAGGGCGTTGCTCCACCAGATCAAACATTTAGGGCCTTAGAAGTCAACGCCCGAAGCATAAAATACAAAATAAATAGAACAGTTTTACCATTGTATAAAACGAATAATTGCTACCAGTGTGAAACTTATGGTCATTTCTTCGTTCCGGGGAACCTAGGCTTCACTCTATGGCGTTCTTCCACCACATCGAATAGCTACGGCCTCAGAAGTCACCGCCTGAAGTATAAAATACAATAAAAATGCAACAGTCTTTCCATCCTATAACAGGAATAATTGCAAGCTGTGTGAAAGTGATGGTCAGTTCTACGTTCCAGGCAACCTAGGCTTCACTCTAGGGCGTTGTTCCACCAGTTCGAATAGCTGGGGCCTAAGAAGTCAACGCCAGAAGCATAAAATGCAATATAAATATAACAGTTTTTCCATCGTATAGAACGAATAATAGCAACCAGTGTGAAAGTTATGGTCAATTCTACGTTCCTGGCTACCTAGGCTTCACTCTATGGCGTTCTTCCACCACATCGCATAGCAACGGCCTCAGAAGTCAACGCCAGAAGCATAAAATACAATATAAATATAACAGTTTTTCCATCATATAAAACGAATGATAGCAACCAGTGTGAAAGTTATGGTCATTTCTAAGTTCCGGGCAACCTGGGCTTCACTCTAGGGCGTTGCTCCACCAGATCATACAGTTAGGGCCTTAGAAGTCAACGCCCGAAGAATAAAACACAAAATAAATAGAACGGTTTTTCCATTGTATAAAACGAATAATTGCTACCAGTGTAAATGTTATGGTCATTCCTACGTTCCGGGCAACCTAGGCTTCACACTAGGGCGTTGCTCCACCAGATCAAACAGTTAGGGCCTTAGAAGTCAACGCCCGAAGCATTAAATTCAAAATAAATAGAACAGTTTCTCCATTGTATAAAACGAATAATTGCTACCAGTGTAAAAGTTATGGTCATTTCTACGTTCCGGGCAACCTAGGTTTCACTCCAGGGCGTTGCTCCTACAGATAGAATAGTTACGGCCTAAGAAGACAACGCCAGAAACATAAAATACGATAAAGATGCAACAGTTTTTCCATCGTATAAAACGAATAATTGCAACCAGTGTGAAAGTTATGGTCATTTCTACATTCCGAACAACCTAGGCTTCACTCTAGGGCGTTGCTCCGCCAGATCGAATAGTTTGGTCCTTAGAAGTCAACGCCAGAAGCATAAAATATGATATAAATGCAACAGTTTTCCATCGTATAAAAGGAATAATTGCAAACAGTGTGAAAGTAATGGTCATTTCTACGTTCCGGGCAACCTAGGCTTCACTCTACGGCGTTGTTCCACCAGGTCGAATAGTTAGGGCCTAAGGAGTCAACACCAGAAGAATAAAATACAAAATAAATACAACAGCCTTTACACCGTATAAAACGAATAATTGCAACCTGTGTGAAGGTTATGGTCATATCTACGTTCCGGCCACGTAGGCCTCACTGTAGGGCGTCGCTCCACTAGATCGAAATGTTAGGGCCTAAGAAGTCAACGCCCGAAGCATAAAATACGATATAAATACAACAGCTTTTCCATCGTATTAAATGAATAATTGCAAACAGTGTGAAAGTAGTGGTCATTTCTACGTTCCGAGCACCCTTGGCTTCACTCTAGGGCGGTGCTCCACCATATCGAATAGCTACGGATTCAGAAGCCTACGCCTGAGGCATAAAATACAATAAAAATACAACTGTGTTTCCATCATATAACAGGAATAATTGCAACCAGTTTGAAAGTGATGGCCAATTCTACGTTCCGGGCAACCTAGGTATCACTCCAGGGCGTTGCTCCAACAGATCGAGTAGTTAGGGCCTAAGAAGTCAACACCAGAAGAATAAAATACAAAATAAATACAACAGCCTTTACACCGTATAAAACGAATAATTGCAACCTGTGTTAAGGTTATGGTCATATCTACGTTCCGGCCACGTAGGCCTCACTGTAGGGCGTCGCTCCACTAGATCGAAATGTTAGGGCCTAAGAAGTCAACGCCAGAGACATAGAATACAATATAAATACAACAGCTTTTCCATCGTATAAAACGAATAATTGCAACCAGTGTGAAAGTTATGGTCATTTCTACATTCCGAACAACCTAGGCTTTACTCTAGGGCGTTGCTCCGCCAGATCGAATAATTAGGTCCTTAGAAGTCAACGCCAGAAGCTTAAAATATGATATAAATACAACAGTTTTCCATCGTATAAAAGGAATAATTGCAAACAGTGTGAAAGTAATGGTCATTTCTACGTTCCGGGCAACCTAGGCTTCACTCTACGGCGTTGTTCCACCAGATCGAATAGTTAGTGCCTTAGAAGTCAACGCCAGAATCATAAAATACAATATAAATACAACAGCTTTTCCATCGAATAAAACGAATAATTGCAACCAGTATGAAACTTATGGTCACTTCTTCGTTCCGGGCAACCTACGCTTCACTCTATGGCGTTTTTCCACCACATCGAATAGCTACGGCCTCAGACGTCACCGCCTGAAGTATAAAATACAATAAAAATACAACAGCCTTTCCATCCTATAACAGGAATAATTGCAAGCCGTGTGAAAGTGATGGTCAGTTCTACGTTCCAGGCAACCTAGGCTTCACTCTAGGGCGTTGCTCCACCAGATCGAATAGTTTGGGCCTAAGAAGTCAACGCCAGAAGCATAAAATGCAATATAAATATAACAGTTTTTCCATCGTATAAAACGAATAATAGCAACCAGTGTGCAAGTTATGGTCATTTCTACGTTCCGGGCAACCTAGGCTTCACTCTATGGCGCTCTTTCACCACGTCGAATAGCTACGGCCTCAGAAGTCACCGCCTGAAGTATAAAATACAATAAAAATACAACAGCCTTTCCATCCTATAACAGGAATAATTGCAAGCCGTGTGAAAGTGATGGTCAGTTCTACGTTTCAGGCAACCTAGGCTTCACTCTAGGGCGTTGCTCCACCAGATCGAATAGTTAGGGCCTAGGAAGTCAACGCCAGAAGCATAAAATGCAATATAAATATAACAGTTTTTCCATCGTATAAAACGAATAATCGCAGCCAGTGTGAAGGTTATGGTCATTTCTACGTTCCGGGCAACCTAGGCTTCACTCTAGGGCGTTGCTGCGCCAGATCGAATAATTAGGTCCTTAGAAGTCAACGCCAGAAGCATAAAATATGATATAAATACAACAGTTTTCCATCGTGTAAAAGGAATAATTGCAAACAGTGTGAAAGTAATGGTCATTTCTACGTTCCGGGCAACCTAGGCTTCACTCTACGGCGTTGTTCCACCAGATCGAATAGTTAGGGCCTAAGAAGTCAACACCAGCAGAATAAAATACAAAATAAATACAACACCCTTTACACCGTATAAAACGAATAATTGCAACCTGTGTGAAGGTTATGGTCATATCTACGTTCCGGCAACCTAGGCTTCGCTGTAGGTCGTTGCTCCACTAGATCGAAATGTTAGCTCCTAAGAAGTCAACGCCCGAAGCATAAAATACGATATAAATACAACAGCTTTTCCATCGTATTAAATGAATAATTGCAAACAGTGTGAAAGTAGTGGTCATTTCTACGTTCCGAGCAACCTAGGCGTCACTCTAGGGCGTTGCTCTACCACATCTAATAGCTACGGCCATAGAAGTCAACGCCAGAGACATAAAATACAATATAAATACAACAGCTTTTCCATCGTATAAAACGAATAATTGCAACCAGTGTGAAAGTTATGGTCATTTCTACATTCCGAGCAACCTAGGCTTCACTCTATGGCGTTGATCCACCAGATCAAACAGTTAGGGCATTAGAAGTCAACGCCCGAAGCATTAAATACAAAATAAATAGAACAGTTTTTCCATTGTATAAAACGAATAATTGCTCCCAGTGTAAAAGTTATGGTTATTTCTACATTACGAGCAACCTAGGCTTCACTCTAGGGCGTTGCTCCACCAGATCGGATAGTTAGGTCCTTAGAAGTCTACGCCAGAAGCATAAAATACGATATAAATATAACAGTTTTCCATCGTATAAAACGAATAATAGCAACCAGTGTGAAAGTTATGGTCACTTCTACGTTCCGGGCAACCTAGGCCTCACTCTAGGGCGTTGCTCCACCAGATCAAACAGTTAGGGCCTTAGAAGTCAACGCCCGAAGCATAAAATACAAAATAAATAGAACAGTTTTTCCATTGTATAAAACGAATAATTGCTACCAGTGTAAAAGTTATGGTCATTTCTACGTTCCGGGCAACCTAGGCTTCACCCGAGGGCGTTGTTCCACCAGATCGAATAGTTAGGGCCTAGGAAGTGAACGCCAGAAGCATAAAATACAATATAAATACAACAGTTTTTCCATCGTATAAAACGAATAATTGCAACCAGTATGAAACTTATGGTCATTTCAACGTTCCGGGCAACCTAGGCTTCACTCTATGGCGTTCTTCCACCACATCGAATAGCTACGGCCTCAGAAGTCACCGCCTGAAGTATAAAATACAATAAAAATACAACAGTCTTTAAATCGTATAACAGGTATAATTGCAACCCGTGTGAAAGTGATGGTCATTTCTACGTTCCGAGCGCCCTAGGCGTCACTCTAGGGCGTAGCTCCACCACATCTAATAGCTACGGCCTTAGAAGTCAACGCCAGAGGCATAAAATACAATATAAATACAACAGCGTTTCCATCGTATAAAACGAATAATTGCAAGCAGTGTGATAGTTATGGTCATTTCTACACTCCGAGCAACCTAGGCTTCACTCTAGGGCGTTGCTCCACCAGATCGAATAGTTAGGTGCTTAGAAGTAAACGCCAGAAGCATAAAATACGATATAAATGCAACAGCTTTTCCATCGTATAAAAGGATTAATTGCAACCAGTTTGAAAGTGATGGTCATTTCTCCTTTCCTGGCAACCTCGGCTTCACTCTAGGGCGTTGCTTCACTAGATCGAACAGCTAGGGCCTTAGAAGTCAACGCCAGAAGCTTAAAATACAATATAAATACAACAGTTTTTCCATCGTATAAAACGAATAATTACAACCAGTATGAAACTTATGGTCATTTCTACTTTCCGAGCAACCTAGGCTTCACCCTAGGGCGTTGCTCCAACAGATTGAATGGTTAGGGTCTTAGAGGTCAACGCCCGAACCATAAAATGCAAAAAAAATACAACAGTGTTTCCATCATATAACAGGAATAATTGCAACCAGTTTGAAAGTGATGGCCAATTCTACGTTCCGGGCAACCTAGGTTTCGCTCCAGGGCGTTGCTCCACCAGACCGAACAGTTACGGCCTAAGAAGTCAACGCCAGAAGCATAAAAAACGATATAAATACAACAGCTTTTCCGTCGTATAAAACGAATAATGGCAACCAGTGTGAAAGTGATGGTCATTTCTGCTTTCCGGGCAACCTCGGCTTCACTCTAGGGCGTTGCTCCACTAGATCGAACAGCTAGGGCGTTAGAAGTCAACGCCAGAAGCATAAAATACAATATAAATACAACAGTTTTTCCATCGTATAAAACGAATAATTGCAACCAGTATGAAACTTGTGGTCATTTCATCGTTCCGGGCAACCTAGGCTTCACTCTATGGCGTTCTTCCACCACATCGAATAGCTACGGCCTCAGAAGTCACCACCTGAAGTATAAAGTACAATAAAAATACAACAGTCTTTCCATCCTATAACAGGAATAATTGCAATCCGTGTGAAAGTGATGGTTAGTACTACGTTCCAGGCAACCTAGGCTTCACTCTAGGGCGTTGTTCCACCAGATCGAATAGTTAGGGCCTTAGAAGTCAACGCCCGAAGCATAAAATACAATATAAATAGAACAGTTTTTCCATTGTATAAAACGAATAATTGCTACCAGTGTAAAAGTTATGGTCATTTCTACGTTCCGGGCAACCTAGGCTTCACCCTAGGGCGTTGTTCCACCAGATCGAATAGTTAGGGCCTAAGAAGTGAACGCCAGAAGCATAAAATACAACATAAATACAACAGTTTTTGCATCGTATAAATCGAATAATTGCAACCAGTATGAAACTTGTGGTCATTTCATCGTTCCGGGCAACCTAGGCTTCACTCTATGGCGTTCTTCCACCACATCGAATAGCTACGGCCTCAGAAGTCACCACCTGAAGTATAAACTACAATAAAAATACAACAGCCTTTCCATCCTATAACAGGAATAATTGCAAGCCGTGTGAAAGTGATGGTCAGTACTACGTTCCAGGCAACCTAGGCTTCACTCTAGGGCGTTGTTCCACCAGATCGAATAGTTAGGGCCTAAGAAGTCAACGCCAGAAGCATAAAATGCAATATAAATATAACAGTTTTTCCATCGTATAAAACGAATAATAGCAACCAGTGTACAAGTTATGGTCATTTCTACGTTCCGGGCAACCTAGGCTTCACTCTAGGGCGTTGCTCCACTAGATCGAACAGCTAGGGCCTTAGAAGTCAACGCCAGAAGCATAAAATACAATATAAATACAACAGTTTTTCCATCGTATAAAACGAATAATTGAAACCAGTATGAAACTTATGGTCATTTCTACTTTCCGAGGAACCTAGGCTTCACCCTAGGGCGTTGCTCCAACAGGTTGAATAGTTAGGGCCTTAGAAGTAAACGCCCGAAGCATAAAATGCAGTAAAGATACAACAGTGTTTCCATCATATAACAGGAATAATTGCAACCAGTTTGAAAGTGATGGCCAATTCTACGTTCCTGGCAACCTAGGCTTCACTCTAGGGCGTTGCGCCACTAGATCGAACAGCTAGGGCCTAAGAAGTCAACGCCAGAAGCATAAAATGCAATATAAATACAACAGTTTTTCCATCGTATAAAACGAATAATAGCAACCAGTGTGAAAGTTATGGTCAGTTCTACGTTCCAGGCAACCTAGGCTTCGCTCTAGGGCGTTGCTCCACCAGATCGAATAGCTACGGCCTTAGAAGTCAACGCCAGAGGCATAAAATACAATATAAATACAACAGCGTTTCCATCGTATAAAACGAATAATTGCAACCAGTGTGAAAGTTATGGTCATTTCTACATTCCGAGCAACCTAGGCCTCACTCTAGGTCGTTGCTCCACCAGATCGAATAGTTAGGTCCTTAGAAGTAAACGCCAGAAGCATAAAATACGATATAAATACAACAGCTTTTCCATCGTATAAAAGGATTAATTGCAACCAGTTTTAAAGTGATGGTCATTTCTCCTTTCCGGGCAACCTCGGCTTCACTCTAGGGCGTTGCTCCACTAGATCGAACAGCTAGGGCCTTAGAAGTCAACGCCAGAAGCATAAAATACAATATAAATACAACAGCTTTTCCATCGTATAAAACGAATAATTGCAACCAGTATGAAACTTATGGTCATTTCTACTTTCCGAGCAACCTAGGCTTCACCCTAGGGCGTTACTCCAACAGATTGAATAGTTAGGGCCTTAGAAGTCAACGCCCGAAGCATAAAATGCAATAAAAATACAACAGTGTTTCCATCATATAACAGGAATAATTGCAACCAGTTTGAAAGTGATGGCCAATTCTACGTTGCGGGCAACCTAGGCTTCACTCTAGGGCGTTGCTCCACTAGATCGAATAGTTAGTGCCTTAGAAGTCAACGCCAGAAGCATAAAATACAATATAAATACAACAGCTTGTCCATCGTATAAAACGAATGATTGCAACCAGTATGAAACTTATGGTCATTTCTTCGTTCCGGGCAACCTAGGCTTCACTCTATGGCGTTCTTCCACCACATCGAATAGCTACGGCCTCAGAAGTCACCACCTGAAGTATAAAGTACAATAAAAATACAACAGTCTTTCCATCCTATAACAGGAATAATTGCAAGCCGTGTGAAAGTGATGGTCAGTACTACGTTCCAGGCAACCTAGGCTTCACTCTAGGGCGTTGTTCCACCAGATCGAATAGTTAGGGCCTTAGAAGTCAACGCCAGAAGCATAAAATGCAATATAAATATAACAGTTTTTCCATCGTATAAAACGAATAATAGCAACCAGTGTGAAAGTTATGGTCATTTCTACGTTCCGGACAACCTAGGCTTCACTCTATGGCGTTCTTCCACCACGTCGAATAGCTACGGCCTCAGAAGTCACCGCCTGAGGTATAAAATACAATAAAAATACAACAGTCTTTCCATCCTATAACAGGAATAATTGCAACCCGTGTGAAAGTGATGGTCATTTCTACGTTCCAGGCGACCTAGGCTTCACTCTAGGGCGTTGTTCTACCAGATCGAATAGTTAGGGCCTAAAAAGTCAACGCCAGAAGCATAAAATGCAATATAAATATAACAGTTTTTCCATCGTATAAAACGAATAATAGCAACCAGTGTGAAAGTTATGGTCATTTCTACGTTCTGGGCAACCTAGGCTTCACTCTATGGCATTCTTCCACCACGTCGAATAGCTACGGCCTCAGAAGTCACCGCCTGAAGTATAAAATACAATAAAAATACAACAGTCTTTCCATCCTATAACAGGAATAATTGCAAGCCGTGTGAAAGTGATGGTCAGTTCTACGTTCCAGGCAACCTAGGCTTCACTCTAGGGCGTTGCTCCACCAGATCGAATAGTTAGGTCCTTAGAAGTAAACGCCAGAAGCATAAAATACAAAATAAATAAAACAGTTTTTCCATCGTATAAAACGAATAATTGCAACCAGTGTGAAAGTTATGGTCATTTCTACATTCCGAGCAACCTAGGCTTCACTCTAGGGCGTTGCTCCACCAGATCGAATAGCTAGGTCCTTAGAAGTCAACGCCAGAAGCATAAAATACAATATAAATACAACAGTTTTTCCATCGTATCAAACGAATAATTGCAACCAGTATGAAACTTATGGTCATTTCTACTTTCCGAGCAACCTAGGCTTCACCCTAGGGCGTTGCTCCAACAGATTGAATAGTTAGGGCCTTAGAAGTCAACACCCGAAGCATAAAATGCAATAAAAATACAACAGTGTTTCCATCATATAACAGGAATAATTGCAA
This sequence comes from Calliopsis andreniformis, assembly GCF_051401765.1. Classification (NCBI taxonomy): domain Eukaryota; kingdom Metazoa; phylum Arthropoda; class Insecta; order Hymenoptera; family Andrenidae; genus Calliopsis; species Calliopsis andreniformis. Next base: position 11,180,210 of record NW_027480433.1, read on the forward strand.
CCAGTTTGAAAGTGATGGCTAATTCTACGTTCCGGGCAACCCAGGCCTCACTCTAGGGCGTTGCTCCACCAGATCGAATAGTTAGTGCCTTAGAAGTCAACGCCAGAAGCATAAAATACAATATAAATACAACAGCTTTTCCATCGTATAAAACGAATAATTGCAACCAGTGTGAAAGTAATGGTCATTTCTACGTTCCCAGCACCCTAGGCGTCACTCTAGGGCGTTGCTCCACCACATCTGATAGCTACGGCCTTAGAAGTCAACGCCAGAGGCATAAAATACAATATAAATACAACAGCGTTTCCATCGTATAAAACGAATAATTGCAACCAGTGTGAAAGTTATGGTCATTTCTACATTCCGAGCAACCTAGGCTTCACTCTAGGGCGTAGCTCCACCAGATCGAATAGTTAGGTCCTTAGAAGTAAACGCCAGAAGCATAAAATACGATATAAATACAACAGGTTTTCCATCGTATAAAAGGATTAATTGCAGCCAGTTTGAAAGTGATGGTCATTTCTGCTTTCCGGGCAACCTCGGCTTCACTCTAGGGCGTTGCTCCACTAGATCGAATAGTTAGGTCCTTAGAAGTCAACGCCAGAAGCATAAAATACAATATAAATACAACAGTTTTTCCATCGTATAAAACGAATAATTGCAACCAGTATGAAACTTGTGGTCATTTCATCGTTCCGGGCAACCTAGGCTTCACTCTACGGCGTTCTTCCACCACATCGAATAGCTACGGCCTCAGAAGTCACCACCTGAAGTATAAAGTACAATAAAAATACAACAGTCTTTCCATCCTATAACAGGAATAATTGCAAGCCGTGTGGAAGTGATGGTTAGTACTACGTTCCAGGCAACCTAGGCTTCACTCTAGGGCGTTGTCCCACCAGATCGAATAGTTAGGGCCTTAGAAGTCAACGCCCGAAGCATAAAATACAATATAAATAGAACAGTTTTTCCATTGTATAAAACGAATAATTGCTACCAGTGTAAAAGTTATGGTCATTTCTACGTTCCGGGCAACCTAGGCTTCACCCTAGGGCGTTGTTCCACCAGATCGAATAGTTAGGGCCTAAGAAGTGAACGCCAGAAGCATAAAATACAACATAAATACAACAGTTTTTCCATCGTATAAAACGAATAATTGCAACCAGTATGAAACTTGTGGTCATTTCATCGTTCCGGGCAACCTAGGCTTCACTCTATGGCGTTCTTCCACCACATCGAATAGCTACGGCCTCAGAAGTCACCACCTGAAGTATAAACTACAATAAAAATACAACAGTCTTTCCATCCTATAACAGGAATAATTGCAAGCCGTGTGAAAGTGATGGTCAGTACTACGTTCCAGGCAACCTAGGCTTCACTCTAGGGCGTTGTTCCACCAGATCGAATAGTTAGGGCCTAAGAAGTCAACGCCAGAAGCATAAAATGCAATTAAATATAACAGTTTTTCCATCGTATAAAACGAATAATAGCAACCAGTGTACAAGTTATGGTCATTTCTACGTTCCGGGCAACCTAGGCTTCACTCTAGGGCGTAGCTCCACCAGATCAAACAGTTAGGGCCTTAGAAGTCAACGCCCGAAACATTAAATACAAAATAAATAGAACAGTTTTTCCATTGTATAAATCGAATAATTGCTCCCAGTGTAAAAGTTATGGTCATTTCTACTTTCCGAGCAACCTAGTCTCCACCCTAGGGCGTTGCTGCAACAGATTGAATAGTTAGGGTCTTAGAAGTCAACGCCCGAACCATAAATGCAAAAAACATACAACAGTGTTTCCATCATATAACAGGAATAATTGCAACCAGTTTGAAAGTGATGGCCAATTCTACGTTCCGGGCAACCTAGGTTTCACTCCAGGGCGTTGCTCCACCAGACCGAATAGTTACGGCCTTAGAAGTCAACGCCCGAAGCATAAAATACAAAATAAATAAAACAGTTTTTCCATCGTATAAATCGAATAATTGCAACCAGTGTGAAGGTTATGGTCATTTCTACATTCCGAGCAACCTAGGCTTCACCCTAGGGCGTTGTTCCACCAGATCGAATAGTTAGGGCCTAAGAAGTGAACGCCAGAAGCATAAAATACAATATAAATACAACAGTTTTTCCATCGTATAAAACGAATAATTGCAACCAGTATGAAACTTGTGGTCATTTCATCGTTCCGGGCAACCTAGGCTTCACTCTATGGCGTTCTTCCACCACATCGAATAGCTACGGCCTCAGAAGTCACCACCTGAAGTATAAAGTACAATAAAAATACAACAGTCTTTCCATCCTATAACAGGAATAATTGCAAGCCGTGTGAAAGTGATGGTCAGTACTACGTTCCAGGCAACCTAGGCTTCACTCTAGGGCGTTGTTCCACCAGATCGAATAGTTAGGGCCTTAGAAGTCAACGCCCGAAGCATAAAATACAAAATAAATACAACAGTTTTTCCATTGTATAAAACGAATAATTGCTACCAGTGTAAAAGTTATGGTCATTTCTACGTTCCGGGCAACCTAGGCTTCACCCTAGGGCGTTGTTCCACCAGATCGAATAGTTAGGGCCTAAGAAGTGAACGCCAGAAGCATAAAATACAACATAAATACAACAGTTTTTCCATCGTATAAAACGAATAATTGCAACCAGTATGAAACTTGTGGTCATTTCATCGTTCCGGGCAACCTAGGCTTCACTCTATGGCGTTCTTCCACCACATCGAATAGCTACGGCCTCAGAAGTCACCACCTGAAGTATAAAGTACAATAAAAATACAACAGTCTTTCCATCCTATAACAGGAATAATTGCAAGCCGTGTGAAAGTGATGGTCAGTACTACGTTCCAGGCAACCTAGGCTTCACTCTAGGACGTTGTTCCACCAGATCGAATAGTTAGGGCCTAAGAAGTCAACGCCAGAAGCATAAAATGCAATATAAATATAACAGTTTTTCCATCGTATAAAACGAATAATAGCAACCAGTGTACAAGTTATGGTCATTTCTACGTTCCGGGCAACCTAGGCTTCACTCTAGGGCGTATTTCCACCATATCAAACAGTTAGGGCCTTAGAAGTCAACGCCCGAAACGTTAAATACAAAATAAATAGAACAGTTTTTCCATTGTATAAATCGAATAATTGCTCCCAGTGTAAAAGTTACGGTCATTTCTACTTTCCGAGCAACCTAGTCTCCACCATAGGGCGTTGCTGCAACAGATTGAATAGTTAGGGTCTTAGAAGTCAACGCCCGAACCATAAATGCAAAAAAAATACAACAGTGTTTCCATCATATAACAGGAATAATTGCAACCAGTTTGAAAGTGATGGCCAATTCTACGTTCCGGGCAACCTAGGTTTCACTCCAGGGCGTTGCTCCACCAGGCCGAATAGTTACGGCCTTAGAAGTCAACGCCCGAAGCATAAAATACAAAATAAATAAAACAGTTTTTCCATCGTATAAAACGAATAATTGCAACCAGTGTGAAGGTTATGGTCATTTCTACATTCCGAGCAACCTAGGCTTCACTCTAGGGCGTTGCTCCACTAGATTGATCAGCTAGGGCCTTAGAAGTCAACGCCAGAAGCATAAAATACAATATAAATACAACAGTTTTTCCATCGTATAAAACGAATAATTGAAACCAGTATGAAACTTATGGTCATTTCTACTTTCCGAGCAACCTAGGCTTCACTCTAGGGCGTTGCTCCACTAGATCGAATAGTTAGTGCCTTAGAAGTTCACGCCAGAAGCATAAAATACAATATAAATACAACAGCTTGTCCATCGTATAAAACGAATGATTGCAACCAGTATGAAACTTATGGTCATTTCTTCGTTCCGGGCAACCTAGGCTTCACTCTATGGCGTTCTTCCACCACATCGAATAGCTACGGCCTCAGAAGTCACCACCTGAAGTATAAAGTACAATAAAAATACAACAGTCTTTCCATCCTATAACAGGAATAATTGCAAGCCGTGTGGAAGTGATGGTTAGTACTACGTTCCAGGCAACCTAGGCTTCACTCTAGGGCGTTGTTCCACCAGATCGAATAGTTAGGGCCTTAGAAGTCAACGCCCGAAGCATAAAATACAATATAAATAGAACAGTTTTTCCATTGTATAAAACGAATAATTGCTACCAGTGTAAAAGTTATGGTCATTTCTACGTTCCGGGCAACCTAGGCTTCACCCTAGGGCGTTGTTCCACCAGATCGAATAGTTAGGACCTAAGAAGTGAACGCCAGAAGCATAAAATACAACATAAATACAACAGTTTTTCCATCGTATAAAACGAATAATTGCAACCAGTATGAAACTTGTGGTCATTTCATCGTTCCGGGCAACCTAGGCTTCACTCTATGGCGTTCTTCCACCACATCGAATAGCTACGGCCTCAGAAGTCACCACCTGAAGTATAAACTACAATAAAAATACAACAGTCTTTCCATCCTATAACAGGAATAATTGCAAGCCGTGTGAAAGTGATGGTCAGTACTACGTTCCAGGCAACCTAGGCTTCACTCTAGGGCGTTGTTCCACCAGATCGAATAGTTAGGGCCTAAGAAGTCAACGCCAGAAGCATAAAATGCAATATAAATATAACAGTTTTTCCATCTATTAAAACGAATAATAGCAACCAGTGTACAAGTTATGGTCATTTCTACGTTCCGGGCAACCTAGGCTTCACTCTAGGGCGTTGCTCCACTAGATCGAACAGCTAGGGCCTTAGAAGTCAACGCCAGAAGCATAAAATACAATATAAATACAACAGTTTTTCCATCGTATGAAACGAAGAATTGCAGCCAGTATGAAACTTATGGTCATTTCTAGTTTCCGAGCAACGTAGGCTTCACCCTATGGCGTTGCTCCAACAGATTGAATAGTTAGGGCCTTAGAAGTCAACGCCCGAAGCATAAAATGCAATAAAAATACAACAGTGTTTCCATCATATAACAGGAATAATTGCAACCAGTTTGAAAGTGATGGCCAATTCTACGTTCCGGGCAACCTAGGCTACACTCTAGGGCGTTGCTCCACCGGATCGAATAGGTAGTGCCTTAGAAGTCAACGCCAGAATCATAAAATACAATATAAATACAACAGCTTTTCCATCGAATAAAACGAATAATTGCAACCAGTATGAAACTTATGGTCATTTCTTCGTTCCGGGCAACCTAGGCTTCACCCTAGGGCGTTGTTCCACCAGATCGAATAGTTAGGGCCTAAGAAGTGAACGCCAGAAGCATAAAATACAATATAAATACAACAGTTTTTCCATCGTATAAAACGAATAATTGCAACCAGTATGAAACTTGTGGTCATTTCATCGTTCCGGGCAACCTAGGCTTCACTCTATGGCGTTCTTCCACCACATCGAATAGCTACGGCCTCAGAAGTCACCACCTGAAGTATAAAGTACAATAAAAATACAACAGTCTTTCCATCCTATAACAGGAATAATTGCAAGCCGTGTGAAAGTGATGGTCAGTACTACGTTCCAGGCAACCTAGGCTTCACTCTAGGGCGTTGTTCCACCAGATCGAATAGTTAGGGCCTAAGAAGTCAACGCCAGAAGCATAAAATGCAATATAAATATAACAGTTTTTCCATCTATTAAAACGAATAATAGCAACCAGTGTACAAGTTATGGTCATTTCTACGTTCCGGGCAACCTAGGCTTCACTCTAGGGCGTTGCTCCACTAGATCGAACAGCTAGGGCCTTAGAAGTCAACGCCAGAAGCATAAAATACAATATAAATACAACAGTTTTTCCATCGTATGAAACGAAGAATTGCAGCCAGTATGAAACTTATGGTCATTTCTAGTTTCCGAGCAACGTAGGCTTCACCCTATGGCGTTGCTCCAACAGATTGAATAGTTAGGGCCTTAGAAGTCAACGCCCGAAGCATAAAATGCAATAAAAATACAACAGTGTTTCCATCATATAACAGGAATAATTGCAACCAGTTTGAAAGTGATGGCCAATTCTACGTTCCGGGCAACCTAGGCTACACTCTAGGGCGTTGCTCCACCGGATCGAATAGTTAGTGCCTTAGAAGTCAACGCCAGAATCATAAAATACAATATAAATACAACAGCTTTTCCATCGAATAAAACGAATAATTGCAACCAGTATGAAACTTATGGTCATTTCTTCGTTCCGGGCAACCTAGGCTTCACCCTAGGGCGTTGTTCCACCAGATCGAATAGTTAGGGCCTAAGAAGTGAACGCCAGAAGCATAAAATACAATATAAATACAACAGTTTTTCCATCGTATAAAACGAATAATTGCAACCAGTATGAAACTTGTGGTCATTTCATCGTTCCGGGCAACCTAGGCTTCACTCTATGGCGTTCTTCCACCACATCGAATAGCTACGGCCTCAGAAGTCACCACCTGAAGTATAAAGTACAATAAAAATACAACAGTCTTTCCATCCTATAACAGGAATAATTGCAAGCCGTGTGAAAGTGATGGTCAGTACTACGTTCCAGGCAACCTAGGCTTCACTCTAGGGCGTTGTTCCACCAGATCGAATACTTAGGGCCTTAGAAGTCAACGCCCGAAGCATAAAATACAAAATAAATTCAACAGTTTTTCCATTGTATAAAACGAATAATTGCTACCAGTGTAAAAGTTATGGTCATTTCTACGTTCCGGGCAACCTAGGCTTCACCCTAGGGCGTTGTTCCACCAGATCGAATAGTTAGGGCCTAAGAAGTGAACGCCAGAAGCATAAAATACAACATAAATACAACAGTTTTTCCATCGTATAAAACGAATAATTGCAACCAGTATGAAACTTGTGGTCATTTCATCGTTCCGGGCAACCTAGGCTTCACTCTATGGCGTTCTTCCACCACATCGAATAGCTACGGCCTCAGAAGTCACCACCTGAAGTATAAAGTACAATAAAAATACAACAGTCTTTCCATCCTATAACAGGAATAATTGCAAGCCGTGTGAAAGTGATGGTCAGTACTACGTTCCAGGCAACCTAGGCTTCACTCTAGGACGTTGTTCCACCAGATCGAATAGTTAGGGCCTAAGAAGTCAACGCCAGAAGCATAAAATGCAATATAAATATAACAGTTTTTCCATCGTATAAAACGAATAATAGCAACCAGTGTACAAGTTATGGTCATTTCTACGTTCCGGGCAACCTAGGCTTCACTCTAGGGCGTAGCTCCACCATATCAAACAGTTAGGGCCTTAGAAGTCAACGCTCGAAACATTAAATACAAAATAAATAGAACAGTTTTTCCATTGTATAAATCGAATAATTGCTCCCAGTGTAAAAGTTATGGTCATTTCTACTTTCCGAGCAACCTAGTCTCCACCCTAGGGCGTTGCTGCAACAGATTGAATAGTTAGGGTATTAGAAGTCAACGCCCGAACCATAAATGCAAAAAAAATACAACAGTGTTTCCATCATATAACAGGAATAATTGCAACCAGTTTGAAAGTGATGGCCAATTCTACGTTCCGGGCAACCTAGGTTTCACTCCAGGGCGTTGCTCCACCAGACCGAATAGTTACGGCCTTAGAAGTCAACGCCCGAAGCATAAAATACAAAATAAATAAAACAGTTTTTCCATCGTATAAAACGAATAATTGCAACCAGTGTGAAGGTTATGGTCATTTCTACATTCCGAGCAACCTAGGCTTCACTCTAGGGCGTTGCTCCACTAGATTGATCAGCTAGGGCCTTAGAAGTCAACGCCAGAAGCATAAAATACAATATAAATACAACAGTTTTTCCATCGTATAAAACGAATAATTGAAACCAGTATGAAACTTATGGTCATTTCTACTTTCCGAGCAACCTAGGCTTCACTCTAGGGCGTTGCTCCACTAGATCGAATAGTTAGTGCCTTAGAAGTTCGCGCCAGAAGCATAAAATACAATATAAATACAACAGCTTGTCCATCGTATAAAACGAATGATTGCAACCAGTATGAAACTTATGGTCATTCCTTCGTTCCGGGCAACCTAGGCTTCACTCTATGGCGTTCTTCCACCACATCGAATAGCTACGGCCTCAGAAGTCACCACCTGAAGTATAAAGTACAATAAAAATACAACAGTCTTTCCATCCTATAACAGGAATAATTGCAAGCCGTGTGAAAGTGATGGTCAGTACTACGTTCCAGGCAACCTAGGCTTCACTCTAGGGCGTTGTTCCACCAGATCGAATAGTTAGGGCCTTAGAAGTCAACGCCAGAAGCATAAAATGCAATATAAATATAACAGTTATTCCATCGTATAAAACGAATAATAGCAACCAGTGTGAAAGTTATGGTCATTTCTACGTTCCGGACAACCTAGGCTTCACTCTATGGCGTTCTTCCACCACGTCGAATAGCTACGGCCTCAGAAGTCACCGCCTGAGGTATAAAATACAATAAAAATACAACAGTCTTTCCATCCTATAACAGGAATAATTGCAACCCGTGTGAAAGTGATGGTCGTTTCTACGTTCCAGGCGACCTAGGCTTCACTCTAGGGCGTTGTTCTGCCAGATCGAATAGTTAGGGCCTAAAAAGTCAACGCCAGAAGCATAAAATGCAATATAAATATAACAGTTTTTCCATCGTATAAAACGAATAATAGCAACCAGTGTGAAAGTTATGGTCATTTCTACGTTCTGGGCAACCTAGGCTTCACTCTATGGCATTCTTCCACCACTTCGAAATGCTACGGCCTCAGAAGTCACCGCCTGAAGTATAAAATACAATAAAAATACAACAGTCTTTCCATCCTATAACAGGAATAATTGCAAGCCGTGTGAAAGTGATGGTCAGTTCTACGTTCCAGGCAACCTAGGCTTCACTCTAGGGCGTTGCTCCACCAGATCGAATAGTTAGGTCCTTAGAAGTAAACGCCAGAAGCATAAAATACAAAATAAATAAAACAGTTTTTCCATCGTATAAAACGAATAATTGCAACCAGTGTGAAAGTTATGGTCATTTCTACATTCCGAGCAACCTAGGCTTCACTCTAGGGCGTTGCTCCACCAGATCGAATAGCTAGGTCCTTAGAAGTCAACGCCAGAAGCATAAAATACAATATAAATACAACAGTTTTTCCATCGTATCAAACGAATAATTGCAACCAGTATGAAACTTATGGTCATTTCTACTTTCCGAGCAACCTAGGCTTCACCCTAGGGCGTTGCTCCAACAGATTGAATAGTTAGGGCCTTAGAAGTCGACGCCCGAAGCATAAAATGCAATAAAAATACAACAGTGTTTCCATCATATAACAGGAATAATTGCAACCAGTTTGAAAGTGATGGCCAATTCTACGTTCCGGGCAACCTAGGCTTCACTCTAGGGCGTTGCTCCACTAGATCGAATAGTTAGTGCCTTAGAAGTCAACGCCAGAAGCATAAAATACAATATAAATACAACAGCTTGTCCATCGTATAAAACGAATAATTGCAACCAGTATGAAACTTATGGTCATTTCTTCGTTCCGGGCAACCTAGGCTTCACTCTACGGCGTTCTTCCACCACATCGAATGGCTACGGCCTCAGAAGTCACCGCCTGAAGTATAAAATACAATAAAAATAAAACAGTCTTTCCATCCTATAACAGGAATAATTGCAAGCCGTGTGAAAGTGATGGTCAGTTCTGCGTTCCAGGCAACCTAGGCTTCACTCTAGGGCGTTGTTCCACCAGATCGAATAGTTAGGGCCTAAGAAGTCAACGCCAGAAGCATAAAATACGATATAAATACAACAGCTTTTCCATCGTATAAAAGGATTAATTGCAACCAGTTTGAAAGTGATGGTCATTTCTCCTTTCCGGGCAACCTCGGCTTCACTCTAGGGCGTTGCTCCACTAGATCGAACAGCTAGGGCCTTAGAAGTCAACGCCAGAAGCTTAAAATACAATATAAATACAACAGTTTTTCCATCGTATCAAACGAATAATTACAACCAGTATGAAACCTATGGTCATTTCTACTTTCCGAGCAACCTAGGCTTCACCCTAGGGCGTTGCTCCAACAGATTGAATAGTTAGGGTCTTAGAAGTCAACGCCCGAGCCATAAAATGCAAAAAAAATACAACAGTGTTTCCATCATATAACAGGAATAATTGCAACCAGTTTGAAAGTGATGGCCAATTCTACGTTTCGGGCAACCTAGGTTTCACTCCAGGGCGTTGCTCCTACAGACCCAATAGTTACGGCCTAAGAAGTCAACGTCAGAAGCATAAAAAACGATATAAGTACAACAGCTTCTCCATCGTATTAAATGAATAATTGCAAACGGTGTGAAAGTAGTGGTCATTTCTACGTTCCGAGCAACCTAGGCGTCACTCTAGGGCGTTGCTCCACCACATCTAATAGCTACGGCCTTAGAAGTCAACGCCAGAGGCATAAAATACAATATAAATACAACAGCGTTTCCATCGTATAAAACGAATAATTGCAACCAGTGTGAAAGTTATGGTCAGTTCTACGTTCCAGGCAACCTAGGCTTCGCTCTAGGGCGTTGCTCCACCAGGTCGAATAGTTAGGGTCTTAGAAGTCCACGCCCGAGCCATAAAATGCAAAAAAAATACAACAGTGTTTCCATCATATAACAGGAATAATTGCAACCAGTTTGAAAGTGATGGCCAATTCTACGTTTCGGGCAACCTAGGTTTCACTCCAGGGCGTTGCTCCTACAGACCCAATAGTTACGGCCTAAGAAGTCAACGCCAGAAGCATAAAAAACGATATGAGTACAACAGCTTTTCCATCGTATTAAATGAATAATTGCAAACAGTGTGAAAGTAGTTGTCATTTCTACGTTCCGAGCAACCTAGGCGTCACTCTAGGGCGTTGCTCCACCACATCTAATAGCTACGGCCTTAGAAGTCAACGCCAGAGGCATAAAATACAATATAAATACAACAGCGTTTCCATCGTATAAAACGAATAATTGCAACCAGTGTGAAAGTTATGGTCATTTCTACATTCCGAGCAACCTAGGCTTCACCCTAGGGCGTTGCTCCAACAGATTGAATAGTTAGGGCCTTAGAAGTCAACGCCCGAAGCATAAAATGCAATAAAAATACAACAGTGTTTCCATCATATAACAGGAATAATTGCAACCAGTTTGAAAGTTTTGGCCAATTCTACGTTCCGGGCAACCTAGGCTTCACTCTAGGGCGTTGCTCCACTAGATCGAATAGCTAGTGCCTTAGAAGTCAACGCCAGAAGCATAAAATACAATATAAATACAACAGCTTGTCCATCGTATAAAACGAATAATTGCAACCAGTATGAAACTTATGGTCATTTCTTCGTTCCGGGCAACCTAGGCTTCACTCTACGGCGTTCTTCCACCACATCGAATGGCTACGGCCTCAGAAGTCACCGCCTGAAGTATAAAATACAATAAAAATACAACAGTCTTTCCATCCTATAACAGGAATAATTGCAAGCCGTGTGAAAGTGATGGTCAGTTCTACGTTCCAGGCAACCTAGGCTTCACTCTAGGGCGTTGTTCCACCAGATCGAATAGTTAGGGCCTACGAAGTCAACGCCAGAAGCATAAAATGCAATATAAATATAACAGTTTTTCCATCGTATAAAACGAATAATAGCAACCAGTGTGAAAGTTATGGTCATTTCTACCTTCCGGGAACCTAGGTTTCACTCTATGGCGTTCTTCCACCACGTCGAATAGCTACGGCCTCAGAAGTCACCGCCTGAGGTATAAAATACAATAAAAATACAACAGTCTTTCCATCCTATAACAGGAATAATTGCAACCCGTGTGAAAGTGATGGTCGTTTCTACGTTCCAGGCGACCTAGGCTTCACTCTAGGGCGTTGTTCTGCCAGATCGAATAGTTAGGGCCTAAAAAGTCAACGCCAGAAGCATAAAATGCAATATAAATATAACAGTTTTTCCATCGTATAAAACGAATAATAGCAACCAGTGTGAAAGTTATGGTCATTTCTACGTTCTGGGCAACCTAGGCTTCACTCTATGGCATTCTTCCACCACTTCGAAATGCTACGGCCTCAGAAGTCACCGCCTGAAGTATAAAATACAATAAAAATACAACAGTCTTTCCATCCTATAACAGGAATAATTGCAAGCCGTGTGAAAGTGATGGTCAGTTCTACGTTCCAGGCAACCTAGGCTTCACTCTAGGGCGTTGCTCCACCAGATCGAATAGTTAGGTCCTTAGAAGTAAACGCCAGAAGCATAAAATACAAAATAAATAAAACAGTTTTTCCATCGTATAAAACGAATAATTGCAACCAGTGTGAAAGTTATGGTCATTTCTACATTCCGAGCAACCTAGGCTTCACTCTAGGGCGTTGCTCCACCAGATCGAATAGCTAGGTCCTTAGAAGTCAACGCCAGAAGCATAAAATACAATATAAATACAACAGTTTTTCCATCGTATCAAACGAATAATTGCAACCAGTATGAAACTTATGGTCATTTCTACTTTCCGAGCAACCTAGGCTTCACCCTAGGGCGTTGCTCCAACAGATTGAATAGTTAGGGCCTTAGAAGTCGACGCCCGAAGCATAAAATGCAATAAAAATACAACAGTGTTTCCATCATATAACAGGAATAATTGCAACCAGTTTGAAAGTGATGGCCAATTCTACGTTCCGGGCAACCTAGGCTTCACTCTAGGGCGTTGCTCCACTAGATCGAATAGTTAGTGCCTTAGAAGTCAACGCCAGAAGCATAAAATACAATATAAATACAACAGCTTGTCCATCGTATAAAACGAATAATTGCAACCAGTATGAAACTTATGGTCATTTCTTCGTTCCGGGCAACCTAGGCTTCACTCTACGGCGTTCTTCCACCACATCGAATGGCTACGGCCTCAGAAGTCACCGCCTGAAGTATAAAATACAATAAAAATAAAACAGTCTTTCCATCCTATAACAGGAATAATTGCAAGCCGTGTGAAAGTGATGGTCAGTTCTGCGTTCCAGGCAACCTAGGCTTCACTCTAGGGCGTTGTTCCACCAGATCGAATAGTTAGGGCCTAAGAAGTCAACGCCAGAAGCATAAAATACGATATAAATACAACAGCTTTTCCATCGTATAAAAGGATTAATTGCAACCAGTTTGAAAGTGATGGTCATTTCTCCTTTCCGGGCAACCTCGGCTTCACTCTAGGGCGTTGCTCCACTAGATCGAACAGCTAGGGCCTTAGAAGTCAACGCCAGAAGCTTAAAATACAATATAAATACAACAGTTTTTCCATCGTATCAAACGAATAATTACAACCAGTATGAAACCTATGGTCATTTCTACTTTCCGAGCAACCTAGGCTTCACCCTAGGGCGTTGCTCCAACAGATTGAATAGTTAGGGTCTTAGAAGTCAACGCCCGAGCCATAAAATGCAAAAAAAATACAACAGTGTTTCCATCATATAACAGGAATAATTGCAACCAGTTTGAAAGTGATGGCCAATTCTACGTTTCGGGCAACCTAGGTTTCACTCCAGGGCGTTGCTCCTACAGACCCAATAGTTACGGCCTAAGAAGTCAACGTCAGAAGCATAAAAAACGATATAAGTACAACAGCTTCTCCATCGTATTAAATGAATAATTGCAAACGGTGTGAAAGTAGTGGTCATTTCTACGTTCCGAGCAACCTAGGCGTCACTCTAGGGCGTTGCTCCACCACATCTAATAGCTACGGCCTTAGAAGTCAACGCCAGAGGCATAAAATACAATATAAATACAACAGCGTTTCCATCGTATAAAACGAATAATTGCAACCAGTGTGAAAGTTATGGTCAGTTCTACGTTCCAGGCAACCTAGGCTTCGCTCTAGGGCGTTGCTCCACCAGGTCGAATAGTTAGGGTCTTAGAAGTCCACGCCCGAGCCATAAAATGCAAAAAAAATACAACAGTGTTTCCATCATATAACAGGAATAATTGCAACCAGTTTGAAAGTGATGGCCAATTCTACGTTTCGGGCAACCTAGGTTTCACTCCAGGGCGTTGCTCCTACAGACCCAATAGTTACGGCCTAAGAAGTCAACGCCAGAAGCATAAAAAACGATATGAGTACAACAGCTTTTCCATCGTATTAAATGAATAATTGCAAACAGTGTGAAAGTAGTTGTCATTTCTACGTTCCGAGCAACCTAGGCGTCACTCTAGGGCGTTGCTCCACCACATCTAATAGCTACGGCCTTAGAAGTCAACGCCAGAGGCATAAAATACAATATAAATACAACAGCGTTTCCATCGTATAAAACGAATAATTGCAACCAGTGTGAAAGTTATGGTCATTTCTACATTCCGAGCAACCTAGGCTTCACCCTAGGGCGTTGCTCCAACAGATTGAATAGTTAGGGCCTTAGAAGTCAACGCCCGAAGCATAAAATGCAATAAAAATACAACAGTGTTTCCATCATATAACAGGAATAATTGCAACCAGTTTGAAAGTTTTGGCCAATTCTACGTTCCGGGCAACCTAGGCTTCACTCTAGGGCGTTGCTCCACTAGATCGAATAGCTAGTGCCTTAGAAGTCAACGCCAGAAGCATAAAATACAATATAAATACAACAGCTTGTCCATCGTATAAAACGAATAATTGCAACCAGTATGAAACTTATGGTCATTTCTTCGTTCCGGGCAACCTAGGCTTCACTCTACGGCGTTCTTCCACCACATCGAATGGCTACGGCCTCAGAAGTCACCGCCTGAAGTATAAAATACAATAAAAATACAACAGTCTTTCCATCCTATAACAGGAATAATTGCAAGCCGTGTGAAAGTGATGGTCAGTTCTACGTTCCAGGCAACCTAGGCTTCACTCTAGGGCGTTGTTCCACCAGATCGAATAGTTAGGGCCTACGAAGTCAACGCCAGAAGCATAAAATGCAATATAAATATAACAGTTTTTCCATCGTATAAAACGAATAATAGCAACCAGTGTGAAAGTTATGGTCATTTCTACCTTCCGGGAACCTAGGTTTCACTCTATGGCGTTCTTCCACCACGTCGAATAGCTACGGCCTCAGAAGTCACCGCCTGAGGTATAAAATACAATAAAAATACAACAGTCTTTCCATCCTATAACAGGAATAATTGCAACCCGTGTGAAAGTGATGGTCATTTCTACGTTCCAGGAGACCTAGGCTTCACTCTAGGGCGTTGTTCTACCAGATCGAATAGTTAGGGCCTAAAAAGTCAACGCCAGAAGCATAAAATGCAATATAAATATAACAGTTTTTCCATCGTATAAAACGAATAATAGCAACCAGTGTGAAAATTATGGCCATTTCTTCGTTCCGGGCAGCCTAGGCTTCACTCCATGGCGTTCTTCCACCACATCGAACAGCTACGGCCTCAGAAGTCACCGCCTGAAGTATAAAATACAATAAAAATACAACAGTCTTTCCATCTTATAACAGGAATAATTGCAAGCCGTGTGAAAGTGACGGTCAGTTCTATGTTCTAGGCAACCTAGGCTTCACTCCAGGGCGTTCTTCTACCAGATCGAATAGTTAGGGCCTAAGAAGTCAACGCCAGAAGCATAAAATACAATATAAGTATAACAGTTTTTCCATCGTATAAAACGAATAATAGCAACCAGTGCGAAAGTTATGGTCATTTCTACGTTCCGGGCTTCCTAGGCTTCACTCTATGGCGTTGCTCCACCACATCGACTAGCTACGGCCTTAGAAGTCAACGCCTGAAGCATATAATGCAATAAAAATACAACAGTTTTTTCACCGTATAACAGGAATAATTGCAACAAGCCTGAATGTAATGGTCATTTCTACGTTCCGGGCAACCTAGGCTTCACTCTACAGCGTTGCACCACCAGATCGAATAGTTAGGGCCTAAGAAGACAACGCCAGAAGCATAAAATACAATATAAATATAACAGTTTTTCCATTGTATAAAACGAATAATAGCAGCCAGTGTGAAAGTTATGGTCATTTCTACGTTCCGGACAACCTAGGCTTCACTCTAGGGCGTTGCTCCACCAGATCAAACAGTTAGGGCCTTAGAAGTCAACGCCCGAAGCATAAAATAAAAAATAAATAGAACAGTTTTTCCATTGTATAAAACGAATAGTTGCTACCAGTGTAAAAGTTATGGTCATTTCTACGTTCCGGGCAACCTAGGCTTCACCCTAGGGCGTTGTTCCACCAGATCGAATAGCTAGGGCCTAAGAAGTCAGCGCCAGAAGCATAAAATGCAATATAAATATAACAGTTTTTCCATCGTATAAAACGAATAATAGCAACCAGTGTGAAAGTTATGGTCATTTCTACGTTCCGGGCAGCCTAGGCTTCACTCTATGGCGTTCTTCCACCACGTCGAATAGCTACGGCCTCAGAAGTCACCGCCTGAAGTATAAAATACAATAAAAATACAACAGTCTTTCCATCCTATAACAGGAATAATTGCAACCCGTGTGAAAGTGATGGTCATTTCTACGTTCCAGGCGACCTAGGCTTCACTCTACAGCGTTGCACCACCAGACCGAATAGTTACGGCCTAAGAAGTCAACGCCAGAAGCATAAAAAACGATATAAATACAACAGCTTTTCCATCGTATAAAATGAATGATTCCAGACATTGTGAAAGTAATGGTCATTTCTACGTTCCGGTCAACCTAGGCGTCACTCTAGGGCGTTGCTCCACCACATCCAATAGCTACCGCCTTAGAAGTCAACGCCAGGAGCATAAAATACAATATAAATACAACAGCTTTTCCATCGTATAAAATGAATAATTGCAAACGGTGTGAAAGTAATGGTCATTACTACGTTCCGGGTAACCTAGGCGTCACTCTAGGGCGTTGCTCCACCATATCTAATAGCTACGGCCTTAGAAGTCAACGCCAGAAGCATAAAATGCAAACTAAATAGAACAGTTGTTCCATTGTATAAAACGAATAACTGCAACCAGTATGAAACTTATGGTCATTTCTTCGTTCCGGGCAACCTAGGCTTCACTCTATGGCGTTCTTCCACAACATCGAATAGCTACGGCCTCAGAAGTCACCACCTGAAGTATAAAATACAATAAAAATACAACAGTCTTTCCATCATATAGCAGGAATAATTGCAAGCCGTGTGAAAGTGATGGTCAGTTCTACGTTCCAGGCAACCTAGGCTTCACTCTAGGGCGTTGTTCCACCAGATCGAATAGTTAGGTCCTTAGAAGTAAACGCCAGAAGCATAAAATACGATATAAATACAACCGCTTTTCCATCGTATAACAGGATTAATTGCAACCAGTTTGAAAGTGATGGTCATTTCTCCTTTCCGGGCAACCTCGGCTTCACTCTAGGGCGTTGCTCCACTAGATCGAGCAGCTAGGGCCTAAGAAGTCAACGCCAGAAGCATAAAATGCAATATAAATACAACAGTTTTTCCATCGTATAAAACGAATAATAGCAACCAGTGTGAAAGTTATGGTCAGTTCTACGTTCCAGGCAACCAAGGCTTCGCTCTAGGGCGTTGCTCCACCAGATCGAATAGTTAGGTCCTTAGAAGTAAACGCCAGAAGCATAAAATACGATATAAATACAACAGCTTTTCCATCGTATAAAAGGATTAATTGCAACCAGTTTGAAAGTGATGGTCATTTCTCCTTTCCGGGCAACCTCGGCTTCACTCTAGGGTGTTGCTCCACTAGATCGAACAGCTAGGGCCTTAGAAGTCAACGCCAGAAGCTTAAAATACAATATAAATACAACAGTTTTTCCATCGTATAAAACGAATAATTGCAACCAGTATGAAACTTATGGTCATTTCTACTTTCCGAGCAACCTAGGCTTCACCCTAGGGCGTTGCTCCAACAGATTGAATAGTTAGGGCCTTAGAAGCCAACACCCGAAGCATAAAATGCAAAAAAAATACAACAGTGTTTCCATCATATAACAGGAATAATTGCAACCAGTTTGAAAGTGATGGCCAATTCTACGTTCCGGGCCACCTAGGTTTCACTCCAGGGCGTCGCTCCACCAGACCGAATAGTTACGGCCTAAGAAGTAAACGCCAGAGGCATAAAATGCAATATAAATACAACAGCGTTTCCATCGTATAAAACGAACAATTGCAACCAGTGTGAAAGTAATGGTCATTTCTAAGTTCCGAGCACCCTAGGCGTCACTCTAGGGCGTTGCTCCACTACATCTAATAGCTACGGCCTTAGAAGTCAACGCCAGAGGCATAAAATGCAATATAAATACAACAGCGTTTCCATCGTATAAAACGAATAATTGCAACCAGTGTGAAAGTTATGGTCATTTCTACATTCCGAGCAACCTAGGCTTCACTCTATGGCGTTCTTCCACCACGTCGAATAGCTACGGCCTCAGAAGTAACCGCCTGAAGTATAAAATACAATAAAAATACAACAGTCTTTCCATTCTATAACAGGAATAATTGCAAGCCGTGTGAAAGTGATGGTCATTTCTACGTTCCAGGCGACCTAGGCTTCACTCTAGGGCGTTGTTCCACCAGATCGAATAGCTAGGTCCTTAGAAGTCAACGCCAGAAGCATAAAATACAATATAAATACAACAGTTTTTCCATCGTATAAAACGAATAATTGCAACCAGTATGAAACTTATGGTCATTTCTACTTTCCGAGCAACCTAGGCTTCACCCTAGGGCGTTGCTCCAACAGGTTGAATAGTTAGGGCCTTAGAAGTCAACGCCCGAAGCATAAAATGCAATAAAAATACAACAGTGTTTCCATCATATAACAGGAATAATTGCAACCAGTTTGAAAGTGATGGCCAATTCTACGTTCCGGGCAACCCAGGCCTCACTCTAGGGCGTTGCTCCACCAGATCGAATAGTTAGTGCCTTAGAAGTCGACGCCAGAAGCTTAAAATACAATATAAATACAATAGCTTTTCCATCGTATAAAACGAATAATTGCAACCAGTATGAAACTTATGGTCATTTCTTCGTTCCGGGCAACCTAGGCTTCACTCCATGGCGTTCTTCCACCACATCGAACAGCTACGGCCTCAGAAGTCACCGCCTGAAGTATAAAATACAATAAAAATACAACAGTCTTTCCATCTTATAACAGGAATAATTGCAAGCCGTGTGAAAGTGATGGTCAGTTCTATGTTCCAGGCAACCTAGGCTTCACTCCAGGGCGTTGTTCTACCAGATCGAATAGTTAGGGCCTAAGAAGTCAACGCCAGAAGCATAAAATACAATATAAATATAACAGCTTTTCCATCGTATAAAACGAATAATAGCAACCAGTGTGAAAGTTATGGTCATTTCTACGTTCCGGGATTCCTAGGCTTCACTCTATGGCGTTGCTCCACCACATCGACTAGCTACGGCCTTAGAAGTCAACGCCTGAAGCATATAATGCAATAAAAATACAACAGTTTTTTCACCGTATAACAGGAATAATTGCAACAAGCCTGAATGTAATGGTCATTTCTACGTTCCGGGCAACCTAGGCTTCACTCTACAGCGTTGCACCACCAGATCGAATAGTTAGGGCCTAAGAAGTCAACGCCAGAAGCATAAAATACGATATAAATACAACAGCTTTTCCATCGTATAACACGAATAATTGCAACCAGTGTGAAAGTTATGGCCATTTCTACGTTCCGGGCAACCTAGGCTTCACTCTATGGCGTTCTTCCACCACATCGAATAGCTACGGCCTCAGAAGTCAACGCCTGAAGTATAAAATACAATAAAAATACAACAGTCTTTCCATCCTATAACAGGAATAATTGCAACCCGTGTGCAAGTGATGGTCATTTCTACGTTCCAGGCAACCTAGGCTTCACTCTAGGGCGTTGTTCCGCCAGATCGAATAGTTAGGGCCTAAGAAGTCAACGCCAGAAGCATAAAATACAATATATATGTAACATTTTTTCCATCGTAGAAAACGAATAATAGCAACCAGTGTGAAAGTTATGGTCATTTCTACGTTCCGAGCAACCTAGGCTTCACCCTAGGGCGTTGCTCCCACAGATTGAATAGTTAGGGCCT